>NW_006160129.1:3309596-3310355 GCF_000334495.1 Tupaia belangeri chinensis
CGATATTAATTTCCGACAAGAGGCTCACCCTGCTGTCTCTGCAGGAATAGGGAGGCGGGAGGTGGTGGGCTGGCTGAGAGTGTGCAGTTCCTGATTGGCTTCCATTCTTGACTCATTGTAGGTTGTATCCGTAATTGGAGGCGCTACCTCCTGCACAATCCTTTCCCTGCATCCTGCATCCTTTGCTAGAGGTCCTAGGCCCTTCCTTTGGTCTTTCCTGTGTTCTCTTGCCCATGCAAAGGAAGGCTCGCTGATTCTTTCTCTGCCACGTGGCAAGCTTAGAGGGCTTCTCTGGGCTCTCTAGTGAAGGAGGAAAACATTACACCTGAGCTGACTAGAGGAGTCCTCAGACCTCGGGGGGAGGGCTTGGTGATATTGGACTCAGTGTCTTCCATTCAAAGTTCAACCCTCATTTCCTGGCAAGACCACTTAACCCATATCCCTGGGCTAACTGCTCTTCCTAACTGGCCCCATGATCTCCTTCTGCCCCTCAGCCCTGTCCTACCAGGCTCCTCTCATGGCTTCATTCCATCCCTCCATGCTGACCTGGGAACATCTCCAAGGACTCCAGCCCAGGCATCTGTCCTTTTCTGAAAGGATTCACAGTGGACACTTCTGGAAGCACATGCAAAGAGCCAATGAGCTGGGGGAGAGGGTGGGCTGTTTGCCAAAAAGGAATTGAGTGATGACTAGACATCCATGGCTGTGGGAATGCCCTGTTCTCAGACAGCAACTTCTTACTTTCCCTGCCTTCATTCC
>NW_006160129.1:3310634-3340511 GCF_000334495.1 Tupaia belangeri chinensis
ACTAACTGCTGGTCCCTTTCCTGCTGCCTTTTTACAAGCTGACTGTTCCACAGGTGACAACAGCAGAGTGAGGTTATGCCACCTTCCCTCTTCTTCTTCCTGCTAAGTCTGCTCCTTCTCCATGGCCATAGGGCAGCAGTCTTCCATGCTGCATTGCTGTCAGAGCTGAGGCACTGTTTCTGTGTGTGTGTGTGTGTGTGTGTGTGTGTGTGCTTGTGTGCCTTTCAGTCCACAGATTGGAATCCTCTGAAGTTACTTGGACTGCTGGGAGCCCCTTTGGTAGGGTCTGGCCACCTTTCCACTTGGCCAGCACAGGGGCAGGGATAGATCACTGCATGCCCAGCACAGAGAGTCATATATGTGTGTGCCGACCCACGTGTGCGTCTACAGATGCAGGTATCCATTTGGGAGAAATACCTGCACATTTAGTTCATGGGCACAGAATAAGTACACCAACTGTTTAAGAGATACTTTGGTGTCAAGGTGCTGGTTTAGAAGAATAATTGCACCTGCACAAAGAGAAAGTCCTTTGAAAATGTTAAAAAGTTCCATAGGAATGTCAGGCTGGTAATGGTGATGCTTATTCTTCTGAGACTTCTGTTATTCACAAATGCATCAACTGCATCCCGTGGTGAGCCTCAGAAAGGAGTGAAAGGGGATGAGCTATCAGCTGGTGCTTTCAGTGAGCTTGGACACTTAAGATGGCTCTGTCCTGGAGCCCATGTTTCTGGGTGAATGAGGACAAGCCGGTGGGTGCCAGGGTGGGCATGCGGCCAAGGTGGAGGGAAGACAGACGCTGCAAGGATTGCTTGAGAGAGCTGCAAGGCTCAGCCTGCAGAGGTAATGGTGGCCATCGACCATGATCTGAAGGGTTTTTATGGACAGAAGCAGTAAACTCCAAGTTGCTCCAAAGGGCAAAACTAGGACAGATGTAGCCAAGGATCAGGAGGTAGATTTTCTCCCAACTTTTGACAAGTTGCTTTGCTCTTTCCCACAGAGAGGGAAGAGGCAGTAGCCTAAGATCAGCTCCCAACAGAGTTAAAGGATTCTTGCATTGAGAGGAAAGATTAGTGAGGTGAGATGTAAGGATCTTCCCTACTTTTAGTTCCTTGAGGCCTTAATGATCCTCCAAGGACAAAGTTTGAACCCAGAACTGCAGACCCATGGAGATGTTCTTATCTGTACTATCTATACTCTCCCTCAAATCCATACTATCTCAAGGCTCTATGGCCTCTTGGACCCCAGAAAAAAGCGAAGCTAAATGCACGGTCTTTGGACATCTCAGAGGAGGCTCAGATACCTACCCAGTGCTACAGATGATAGTCTCTTGCAGATTTAGGTTCCAAACGGAAATATTGGAATGAAGACATTGGTTCCTTGAGGAGCTTTCTTGAGGAGCTTTCTGGAGTAGGGAAGAGTTAGGTGAGTTCCTCCTATCATTCAGCCCCATGCAATTTCCTGACTTTTTAATTTTTCCCTCTCTATGGCCTGGCCTGGCTGTTCTCTCATCTTGCAGGGGCTGGGATCAAGATGTGGACAAGGTTCAACGTGAGTAGGGGGTAGCTAAACCTCTGATTTAGGAGACAAAAAGCTCGGCAGTGAAAACAAATGTATTTAGGAGCCTCCAGCAGATTTTAGACACCTTGATTAATCATAACTTGCTACACATTATTTCCCTATAAACAAACTACAATGTTACTCATATAAACAGCTTTATCTTGACAGCTGCAAAATGTCAGGATTTAATGTAGAATGAGCAGAGATACACCATATGTTACCACTCCAGGCCTGGAACACACTAATTCACAGCATACTGCTCACACTGAAGAGGTGATTACAAGAGGGCTAGGTTTCTGCCCTGCAACGATGCATGCACCATCTCCAACTTCCCAGCCCCTTTCCTGAGCCATAAAGATGCAGAGTAATAGGGAGAGAGGCTGAGGGCTCCCAGTTTTGAGCAACATGGCAACTCAGGAAGTACAGATGCAGTCATGTTGTTGTATTTTTTAAAAATTGACTCCACTAAATACAGGTGTACCACGCTGAGAATCCCGTGGTTACAGTACAATTAAAAAAATAAATAAATAAAAGACAAGTCGATACTTCCTGGTACCCTGCTGAGGGAGATTGCTGCTATCTTTGCCAGAACAAAAGGCTTACAAAAGATACCGAACAGATAGAACCCCCTACGGAAGCAAACAATTATGAAATAAGTTAAATGCAAGATGAAACAGAACTTAATGATCGTGCACATGAAGTTTGCAGAAGTGACTTTTTACCTAGGGTTAGGTTTATCCCAAAAAGAAAGAAGTAGGTGATTGTTTCCGATTGGCTTCGTTGGCTAAATGACCCATAGGATGCATTTTCCTAGGGTGGATTCTCATTTGGTCTCTTTGCTTTCAGTCTCTACCCTTCTGTATCTCTCTTCTACCCTAATAAGGCTCTCAACCAGGGGCCCATCGGGCCCATGACCTGTTTTTATTAATATGTTTTTACTGGAATCCAGTCATGCCCTTCATATGTGTGTAGTCTGTATTTGCTCTGTGCTGACCTGGTAGAGTTACTGAGTAGTTGCCTCGGAGACCATAGGATGAAAATATTTAGTCCCTGGCCCTTACAGAAAACATTAGCTGACCCCTGCTCTGCGTGTTTATGTCACTCCCTAGCTTAAACACTCGAAATGAGCGTATTGATTAACTTTTGGCAGCCCTTGAGTCGAACTCCTTCTTTCTAGTTCTAGAGCCCTGACTCCCTCTAGGGGAAGCACCACCTGCATTGTATGGTCTTGCTCTGACTACAACCAATAAGTGGGCACGCGGCCCCAACTGGGGTCAGATTTTCTCTCTTGGACTGTGACATGCCAGTGGAGTGGGTCAGAATGGATTTGTCCTGGATAGCAGCTCCCCTAAGAGACCATTGCCTGCTCCTTTGTGGCCCAGAGCAGCCCTGATTCCAGTTCCCGGTCTCCTGGTTATACCTCAGATCTGTGAACCACTTGCTAACTTCCATTGCGTCTTTTTTCTCTTGCGTAAGTGTGAGCTGGTTTCTGCTGCTTATGATCAAAGAAACCTAACTAATATCAACAGACTCTTGTGGCTCGTTGGCATCTGTGGGTCAGGTCCAGATTCAGACACTCTCTGACTTGGTCCTGGCTCACCTCGAGAACTTCTCTCTTCCCATCTGCCTTCCCCTCCACTTCTCTCTTAAGTCCCATTCATCGCCATGCTCCATCCTGCGAGGGCGTGCCACAGTATTTTGCCCACGGTATTCCCTTTGTTCAGAATGCCTTTCTCTCCTCCCTACTTGGGAAACTTGTATCATCATTCAAAACACAGTTCAACACATCACTGCTTCTGTGCACCCTTCCCAGGCAGAGAAGAGGGGTCCTTCCTTGAGCTCCTCTAGCACTTGGGGCCTCTGTGTGTTAAAGCATTCCAGCTACTCTATTAAAATTGTGCATTTACAGGGCTGATTTCCTCCAACTTGCTGTGAGTTTCCTCCTGAAAGGGAATAGTCTTGTTTATCTGGTTGCTGTGAGTTTCCTCCTCCTGAAAGGGAATAGTCTTGTTTATCTGTATCTTGAAGGAGAGCAAAGCTGTTGAATGTTGGACTGAACCCCTGTTTGGCCATTGTGCTGCATCTGACTGTTCGGTTATGATCTCAGTCCTACACTCATGGTTCCCTAGGCCAACATGGCTTGAAGCACGCTTTCTGTTTCCACTGTGACTTTATTCCCTGGCCCTTGTTACTGCCCTTTGGACCTGGTCTTTCCAAGCCTCAGACTTAGACCTCACTGCCAGGCTTTGGCTCTGGCCTCTTTCCTCCCCCAGGCCTGCTCCTCTCCCCTTTGTCAATGAAACCCTGCTTTGTTATTCAGTGTGACTGCATCTGACAATTCTGCACCAGTAACTTGGAGTCCATGGCTGGAACCTTGCTGCCTGACATTAGATAGGATAATGCCCATCTCTAAAACACTCAAGGGAGGGGCATGAAACTTCCAGATGTTTCCTACCTTCTTGGGTTGCTCTCCTGGCTTACTTGTGTCTACACCTTGCCACTACCGGGATCTTGGTAATTCTGGTCTAGCTTATCTTTGCTGCCAACTTCTTTCCAGGCATCCTCTGGCAGAAGAGTGGTTTTGCCTCAGTGGCACAGGCAGCCAGGGCAGCAGTGTATGCTAACGGCCACTGTGACCCTCCTTCTCGATAGAGAGCCTTAATTCTCTCCCTTTGCAGAGAAGGAAATGATCCTCTGGGGAGCACACAGCTGACAAGGCTCAGGTAAAGTGCAAGCCTCTGTGTTGCTCATGCAGGGCCTGCCTCTGGGCCAGACGCATGGGACTGTCCTGGAATCCAGACCTCTTAGTGCCTTGGGACCACCTAGAAGAGATAAGCATTGTGATGCTTTGCAGGCTATTTGGGGAGGGAGATGAATCAACCTCTCTGGCCTGTTTCCCCTTGCTGCCTACTTTCATGGTAGGCCAATACTTTCTGAGTGCAAGATCCTGTCTGGATGTCAGAGTTGTCAACATCAATACTAGTAAGGCTCTCTTTCCAATGTTCTTATGCCAGAAGAGCTCCCAGAATGTGCAAAGCATCCTACATCCCATTCCCACTGCCTGGGCCAAGAAGGTAATGGGTCCTCTCCAGTTGGCGGAGTCATCTGAAAGAGTGGAGCATCCTGCACCCAGTTCTGCAAGTCTAAATGCAGAAGCCTAATTATGCCCAAATAAGGCTGAATTCTGAACATGAAGCTTTCCTCTGGGTTTCTGAGCTCACTGCTGAAGGTACTTGGCAGACACTGGTCTCCACTACTAGGAACTCCTCCAGCAACCACGAGGTCAAAGACAAATCTGGTAAGTGAGAAGTGAATTTGGTCTAAGGGTGAACAAACATCCTGAAGTTTTCCAGGCAGGCTGGGTTGTTTCTACAAAACTTTAGAACAGCCCTGGAGTTCTGAACGTTCCATCCCACAGACTGTATCTCCAAGACTGCCTGTCATACTCCGAGTGCACAGCCTTTTCACCTGCCACCCTTTATACTTGACCTGAAGTATTCTCTTCTCCTCCAGTCTCCTCTTGGGATTTTGGGCACCTTCAAGCCAATGGATCCAGGACTTGGGCCTCACAGCTGGCCATGTGGGATCAGCCACTTTAACCTCCTTGGTAATCTGGTTTTGAAATGTACTGTTGATCATTCCTGGGAGCTGATTTTTCTTCTAGTCATGTTCTCTTTGGACTAGTGTTAAAAAGAGCATTTCTTTCCAATGAAAAGTAAAATCAGCTCTTAACATGTTGTTAAATCCACTCTACAAAGACTTTGAAAAAATAAAAAAAAGAAAGAAGAGAAAAGAACAAAGACAAAGGAGAAAGAGCCTCATCTTTGCTTGTAATTGATTATTCTTGCCATAGCTCACGAAGGAATTAAAAGTTGAGTCAGACTTCAGGGCCTAAGCCTACTGTGTATTTTCCACTCAGAAGAAAGAACTCTTTTTCTATATATAACATATGTACAAAGAGGTCTTCAGAAAGTGTCTGAGAAATGTGTGTTAACAAAACTATGCATAAATTTCAAAATTTCAAAACTTTAAGTTTTGTTTTTCCATGAACTTTATGAAGTCCCCACATATATACGTGTGTGTATATTTATGTCTACACGGCAGAGTCGCCGAGTCCAGCTGATGCAGCTCAGTGCACAGGTTTGCTGTTTATACTTTGAACCTGTTTTTCCTGGAGCTCGCTGGGTCCATTAGCCTGGCTCTCAGTCCTAATCAATATTTCTTGCCATCTCTTATTACTTTGAATACTTCATTTGTTCAGATGTGTGATAATTGTACATGGTATCAAGTTCAAAATACACAGACTGAAAATTCAGCCCCTTCAGCCCCCAGCAGCAATCTTGGTCACCACTGCAGCAGTTCTGGGGGGCAAGTCAGGCCCGGATCCTCCTGCTGCTGTCCTGTTAGGGCCAGCCGCTCCATGTCGGGCTTCACTATCAGTTGAGCTCTGATATTATTGCGTATTCCTTTGGTGTCTGAAGAACGCTTTTAGAAAATCTAACCTCTGGGGCTTGAGCAATACCATATTCTTTCATGCTTTGAGCACACTCAGATGCTGCTCCCCACTCCAGGCCACCTGCTTCTCATCTTTCCTCCTCTGTGTTCTCCAGTTTGTATCAAAGGACCCGGAGGCCTTTTCTTGGTCATTGTCCCCTCTGTCTCGTGGTAGCATAGGATCTGACACTTTTGTCTCAGTTTTGTCTCTCTGAACTGCCAATCCCCAGGCTCTGACACCTCTGCCTGAGAGGCCCTTCTGCTGCCTCCCCAAGTGCCCCTCTCTGGTTCTAAGGGAGGTGCCCGCCTTCCCCCTTGCGTAGTCTGACTTCCCTCTCTGCTCTTGATCATCCCCTCTCATCTCTGTTATGAAGGCCACTCTCAGATCCGGAATCTTCACCTGGCCTTCTCACTGCTTTCTGGGCTGGATTTCCAGCTCTCCTGGACATTGCCACCATGTAGTCCCCTGGTCAGCTGACATGTTTATCTTTAGCCTGAGGGTTCCAAATCCAGCTTTGTGTTCTTCCTTGATACTGTCCTCTTATGTAACTGTTCATATTTCTAAAAGTACTTGCAATATTCTCCTAGTCACCTTTAACTCCGCCAGACATTTGTTCATCTCCCCAAATGGTCAATTCTTCCTTCATATTTTCTGCCATAACCTCCTTCTGGTTTCAATTCATACAGCTGCCATTTCATATTCGAACTCTCCAAAACTTCTTACTGGCTCTCCTCTAGCTCTCAGTCCTTTTCCCCACTCTACCTGATGCATCAGCTCCAGGACAGTATCCCCAAATAAGACTTTCATGCCACTCGCCCAAGTACTGTGTTGTTTCCTTAGGCTCAGTTGTTAGGAAGCAGACATAAGTCTGCAGATCCACGCCTATCCTTTCTTCTGGGTTTCAACCAGAAGGTAATGCTAGCATATACATTTCTTGAAAACTACATTGTTGAAATAAAATAATTTTTCAGCCTGAAATTCAAGTCAATCTCAAATGACCCCCAGTTCATTTTTTAAATTTTTTTTTTTTTTTTTTTTTTTTTTTTTTTTTTTTTTTACAAATCCATTATCTCTCCTTCCAATTTTACTGTGCAGCCTTGTAGCTCGTGTTGGAGATAGAGGGTCTGAGACTCATTCTGCCTCTGTCTATCTCCCAGATCTTCCAAATGCCTACTGCATCATTTTGGAAAAGTTAAAAAACAAAACAAAACAAACAAACAAACAAACAAAATCTTCCAAAATTTTGTCTGCACATCAGTTTATTAAAAATGATAAAAATAGGAGCCAGCAGGTAGCATGAAAGTTGGGGTGCTGTGGTTTGAGTCCTGGACCTGGTAGTTTGAAAATCATACTGGGAATATGTGCTTAAGTGCCCAAGATCTTGAGAGGAGCATGGAGGAGGAGGAATTGCAATGCAGCTATTCCCCCTGGAGAGTACTTTCTCTCTCTCTGTCTCTCTGTCTCTGGTGAGCACACACACCCTATAGCAAAGACAAAATAAAACAAAACAAAAATTAAAACAAAAATAGGTAAGAACAGCATCTATCTATAAAATGAAAAAGTCCATGTGTTCTTAAATGTATTATCACTAAGAGTTTTCATATTTAACATTTTGTTTATTTTTGTCTTTTTATTCCCCCGCCACTCTATCCTCTGGCCATGACATGTTCACTGCCTTTTGTCTTTTCTTTTTTTTTAAATCATGGCAGATTGCAGAGAAAAGAGAAAATGAAACAAAATCAGAAAACTAATTTTTAAAAAGCACTTTAAAAATGAAGGAACAAAACATATAAAGAAAAGCACGTTTATAGAATATGGTATAGGAATAAATCATGTTAAAGAAAAAAACGTATCAATATTGGCTTATTGACTGTGACAGATATTGGGTCATCGGAAAAGTCTATTTTTGCATAGAGAAAAAGAAAAATACGTTATGAATTTTCTGATGATCCACCGTAGCACACTAATTGTGAGGTATAAATAGATGGTAATAATCGAATGGGTAAGAAGGGCTAGATGGGAGCTCCTTACACTTTTCTCGCAATTTTTCTGTAAACCAAAAACTGTTCTAAAAAATGAAGTCTACTCATTTTAAAAAATCTGACTTCTCTCCATGTGAACCTTTTCAAGGTGGGGATTATGTCTTGCTCATTTTTTTTATCTTTAGCCTGAGGCTCCCTTAGCTTGAAGATACATAAAGCAGACTCTTTATCACATTGTGTTTTGAATTCTTCTACTTTATTTTAATATGACAGTCAAGATGCAATGGAGTTTAAGAAAAAAGGAGTATGAGATCCAAAAGATCTGGGCTTCTATCCTGGCTTCTCCTTCTTTATACCCAGCCATGTCACCTCATACACGTCGCCTGACTTATTTGAGTCTCCGTATCCTCATCTGTAAAACAAGGATAAGACTATTTATCTGCTGGGTTATTGTGAGATTAAGATAACAGATGTATTAAATTGACATTAGCTATTTCATTGTTATATAAAATAAAAGCTTAGTTTGTATATTGCTGAGTGACCTGCCAAAAGAATGAGTTCTTGATAAGGTTTTAGAAAAACAAGCAACGGCTTGTTTCCTGGCCTAGTAGTTACGGCAGCTCAATCCCATATGGTTGACTGTGCAGTTCAAGTCTTGGAACTGGTAGCCTGAAAAACATATAGTAATTTCCATAAAAAATATCTATCATCAAACGAGCTTAATCAGAGCTCAGAGGACTGGAATGCACCTGACTGGCCTCACTCAGTGCCCGCACACGGAGTCCCGGCACAGGACTGAGTCTGTGGCATAGCCTAAATGTGGTCAGTGGTCCCCTCTCTAGGTGTGCACGATTTCGTCCCCTTCCCATGGATGCCTGGGTGCATTTATGCCCAAAATCTTGAAAGAAGGGAAAGATGGAGGAGAAGGGATTGCTGCATGACCATTTCCCAAGAGAGGGGCTTTCTCCTTCTCTTCTTCTCTCTGTCTCTCTGTCTCTCTGTCTCCCTGGTGAGCATATATGGCTTCTAGCAAAAAAAAAAAAAAACAAAAAAAAACCCTAAAGCCCCAAAAGACAAAACAAAAAACAAACACATGAAAAAAACAAACAAGAGGCATTTCTTTCTTCTTTCTTCCTTCCTTCCTTCCTTCCTTCCTTCCTTCCTTTCTTTTTTCTTTTCTTTTCTTTTCTTTTCTTTTCTTTTCTTTTCTTTTCTTTTCTTTCTTTCTTTCTTTCTTTCTTTCTTTCTTTCTCTCTCTCTCTCTCTCTCTCTCTCTTTCTTTCTCTCTTTCTTCTTTCTTTCTCTCTTCTTTTTTAGAGAGTTTTTGATGTAGGGTGTGTGTACTCAATGGGAGAGACAGAAGGTGAGAAACCACCCCCCAGAGGGTAGCCACACTTCTGTACCTCTCCTCCATTCCCCTCTCAGGATTTTGGGCATGCATACACTTATGCCCAGCATGAGTTTTAAGTCACTGAATCCGGGACTTGAACCATGATTGACCATGTGGGAATCCAGCACCTTAACCACTAGGCCACCTTCTGGTCCCAAGGCGATTGTTTTCTTGATCAAAAATTGTGACCAGAATTGAAGAGAAGGTCAGATTATTTAGTGGTGAGTACAAATACAGAATGCTTTTCATCCCAATGTGTTATATGTAATCTATAACATGGAAGAAGCTCTCCAAGTGCTGGCCGAATCTGAAACCTTATTGCATAATTGGCTCAGTGGGTAATTTGCGTTTAATGCTACAGAGATTGTTTACATAGGTCTTCTCGGAGATGCAACAACTGGCACACTTGAGCTCTCGGTCACTGCAGCAGAGGATCAGATCTAGAATGCCTGTTTCACCTCCTTTCACATCTCATTGATAGAATGTATTCCTGTGGCCCTGGCTTCATTGCAGGGAACGCTGGGAGACAGAGATCTCTGTGCTTAGAAAAGGAAATAGAGCCGTAAGCATAGTGCACAGTCACCCCACAGTCATCCTAACAGCAGTCTGCAGTTTCTAAAATGATTTTTTTCAGTTCAATTCTGTACTGGCAAAAATGAAACTACCTAAGTGCTTTGTTTCAAAATAAAATATTGATTATTTCAAAAAGTAGCTGAATGGAAAGACTAAGAACAGAGAGGGTAATTTCTCAGTAATTGGAAAGGGGAAGTCCAGTTTCTTCTGTAATAAATTATTTGAAGTAGCCCTTCAACATTTTAATGATGATAAAGAAAATCTTCTCACTCACTCTAGCCAAGCCCGATGGAAAACGTTCTCTCAGAGTAAGGAGAAAAATGTCAAAAGTGAACATCTGTCTATGTCTGTGAGCTAAAGTAGAGCATGAAGAACTCAAGTCCGGAGTTACTTTGAAATGTGCAACCACAGAACAGCTTCTCTGATTTACATGACTGCCCACCACATTGCACATGTAGATTCACTTCACTCCTGGCAAGAATGTCATTACAACAATTGGACCGACAGCTGACCAGAGCAGTTTTTTTTTTTTTTCTTTTAATCTGTGGCCCAGAAGGTCCAAACCAAATGCAAAAATCAGTAAGACCCTCTTGTGGAACCAAGTGGGAAATCCTTCAGTTTATTAGAATTTCAATTTCTCTTATTTGTTTTATTTAGTAAAAGTGGCCTAATTTAATTAGTAATTTTTATGATAATATTGTTTGGGTACTAGATAATAATCTTGTAGTTCATCAGGCAATTTCCATAACAAATATCTGTCATCAACCAAGCTTAATCAGAATTCAACCACTGGAGGTTCTCAGGGGACCAGCTTGCACCTGACTGTCCCCACTCAGTGCTCACACAGAGTTCGGGCGCAGGACTGATCCTTGGAGCAGCCCAGATGTGACCGATGGCCCCCTCTCCAGGTGAGCACTATTTCTTCCCCTAATTACTCAGCACCTCTGTCCTCTTACTAATGACTGAATACTTCCTCACTTAGGAACTGTGTGCAGAGAGTAGAGAAGGCCTCCAAGAACCTTTTAGTCATGGTGTCTGGCTTGCTTTAATGTCTCAGTAAATGCTATTGTTTGCTCTCCCTCCTCTTTCTTCATTGTGTCATAGTTAGGAAAGGAGCTCCCAAGGGCAATGCTAAGCCTTCCAGGCCATCAGAGGAAGAGGAAAGCAGAGGAATACTCACTGAGTCCCTGGGCCTAGGATTGCTGTTACGACAGTTTCACCTCACAAGGAAAGTGCAAGAAGGTATTATCTTTGAGATGAATGAAGCTGTTAAGGCTGAAAGATTTTGGGTGCCTTGTTCAAGGTCACACAGCTGACAGGGGGTGGAGCTGGGATTAGAACCCTCTTCTACCACCCATCAAGTCCAGTGCCCTTTCTACTGCATCCCCTGAGAGTGAGAAGAAAATAGATTTTTCTGAGGTGAAGGATCTGTGGTATGGATGTCACCACACAGAACCCTCTGTCCAAAGGAGCAAAGAGAAGCTCATTCATAGCCCTGGGGCTGGAGACAGACTGATGCCCAGCCCCAGCCCTTCCACTGTGTAAGCTTTGTCCACTCCTAACCTCTCTGACTTGAGTGTCCTCACCTGCACATGTTTGTTTTAGGACTGGATCCCCCATTTGCTCCATTAGAATAATTGCCAGTTGACTTGAATAGATACTGAGTTCCCAAATGTCAAGGCCCCTTAGAAATATGGATGGTTGAAAGAGCTCTTTTCTTTTTCTTGCTTTCTTTTCTAAAACTTTATTTCTTACATAAGAGAGAGACAGAAAGAACTCCCAACAGGATCTTCAAGCCACGATCCACACCCAGCTGCAGACAGCCCTCCCAAAAAGGCACGCAAAAGCCTGGTATACTCAGGGAGGTCTCTGGAGGTAAACCTTGAACCCTCCTGTGTGGGCCAACCATGCAGAGAGTCACATTTTATTTCCTTACCACCATCTGCCCTGGAAGAGTTCATTTCTGAGGTTCCCTCTGCATCTGCCACTAAGGCTCCCCAAACTCTATCTACCCCCATGAGCTCACAACTTCCCAAATAAGGAGAAAGCCCTCAGCCTCCAGACCTTTTGCACCTGATGCCCTCTTCCTTCTTCTCTGTGGGAGGATCCCTCTTCTGGAACCTGTGAGAAAGAGGCAAATGACCTATCCTTATTGATCTCCTGGGAGATGATTCTCTTGTGGCAGTCCTCATCTCAGGATGGCTTCTTCCCTGCTCCCAGCATAGTTATGTATATGCTCACCTTCTCCAAAACTGCATCCCAAGAGCTGCTGCATATCAGGGAATTGAAACTCATTGTCATATTAGGTAAAGCACCTGCCATAGAATCCCATCACACCTTTCAAATCCAATTAGCAGTGACTTGGGGGATGTTCATTTTAAAACTGGATCCCCGTGTTCGCTCCATTAGAATAATTGCCGGTTGACTTGAACAGACACTGAGTTCCCCAATGTCAAGGCCCCTTAGGAGCATCCATGATGAGGCCAATGTCATTGATAATGGATGAGCCGAGGGAACTCAGACATGGTCGAACGATGAGAAATGATAAATAAGTTACTACGTAGCTTTTATTGGGCAATTGTCTTGTGAATTCTCAGAGAGGTGCAATTGATGATAAAGGTACCCACTTGGTGTGTATGTATGCGTGTGTGCCTGTGTGTTTGTGTGCGTGCATGCTTGAAGTCAGAAAGAGCCTGACTGATTAGGGGTTCAAATACCTAGAAGAAGGTGAGGTTTCACATTAGTCCAAACATCTCAAGGCAGATTCAAGAGAAAACCATAGTGTAACCAGAAGCCCTTCTTTGGAGTTGGGCCCTCTGCCTCCCCACATCAGGGCTCTTTGTTTTTTTTTTTTTTTTTTTTCCGGTGGAGACTCAGCCTCCTGTGAGTGGCTTTTCAAAGAGGCAATGGCCCCAGAGACCTAATTGGCAATGCTTCACTGAGCATAGGACCCTGGGAGATGACAGTTCTTGTTCTTTAAACTGCCAAGGAAGGCTAGGTACTTTGAACTGCAGCTTCTAGGAGGGCAGGGGATCCTACCTGGAATCACCTTTGCATCCATGAATGCTCAGTGATCATGAAATAGTGACAGACAGACAAACAGGTAGGTGGGGCAAGGTGACCAACAGAAGCTCAGCAGGCCTTTTTATGGTCAGGCCATCAGGAGCCTGAGGAAGGCAAACCCAAGACCTGGTAAATGGGGTACACATTTCTGGGCACAGATAGGGCTGCCCTGGTTGGGCTATTTCCCCATGGCTCTGCCTTGTTGACCGTACCACCTGTTGCTCTAAGTGTTGATGATTTGGGACTTTCCCTGAGGTGGGACTCCCCCTGGATAGCTGGACCACTGTCCCAGGGCTGGGATAGCAGGAAGCCAGGAGGTACCCCATGAAAAAGAGCTGCTTGGAGGTACAAAGGTGGGGACCTCTCCCGATCTCCCTGTGGGCAAAGAGGTGGCCCCAAGAGAAGGGAGTGTTATAGTTTAGATGACGATTTATCCCCCAAAGGTTCATATTTTCTGAATTTGGGTGCCCCCCCCCCAAATTCATGGGTTTGGAATCCGATTGCTTTGTAAAGATGTTAAGTAAAAACTTATTTCCTGCATGTTCTCCCACAGTGGGGCCTCTTTGGATGTGATAGTGTCCTGAGGGCAGGGCCCCTGTGATTGCTTTCTGGTGGGTGTGAAAGCAGAGAGATTGGGGTGCAGAAAAACACATGGATACATACCATGCTCTGCTCTGCTCAGAGTTCTGCCTCCTGCCATCTTGTGATGCCTTTGTATTTTCCAGTCACCAGAATTATGAATCAATAAACCTCTATTTCTTTTTCAATTCCCCAGTCTCAGGTATTTCTGTTAGCAACTCAAAAACTCTAGGAAATACCGGGGCTGATGTAGCTCGAGGACAGCAAAGCTGTCCTCTAGAAGAGCTCTGGACAAGGCTGAGGAAGGACAGGAGTATGAGAGGGCTGTGGGAGCTTGCAGCAGAGGCTGACTATGACTTGGACTTGGGCAAAGAAAGGTGGAAGAAGGTGGGGTCAGGGTGGGGCAATCTTCAAGAAGGTTCTTCCTGGTAGGGTCTTCATTTACATATTGGGTTGTCAGAATTCAACATGTACCAAGCATGCTGGGATCACTTTTGGGCTTTGACATTTTCCCTTGGGCTTGGAGCAGATCGTCATCCCCTGCCTTGTATGCCTTGTCTAGATCATGTTTGATTTCGTCTCTCTCTTTCCTGTTTCTGTGCCAAAGGAGGAGGAGGAGGAGGAGGAGGAAATAAAGCAGATTGGGACGTAGAAGGGCAGTCAACTGCTGTCCTTGAGCTACATCAGCCCAGGTATTTCCTGGGACAGGGGTGGGGTCATTGATATTTGTTGAATGAAGCAGCCAAGGAAAACCAAGAATCCAAATTGGAAATTTACCATCAGGAGGATAAAGGGAAAAAAACCAAAACCAAATAAACAAACAAACAAGAAAAAAACAAAGACATTTCATGCTCCCTCACCTGCTGGTTCTTTGCCTCCTAGTCAAGGTGCTGGGGCTTTTTCAACAACCCCCCACTGTGAATGTGTTTCACATCCTAGCTGGGTGTATGGGGATTCTGAGCCTCATCATTCCACCCTGCAAAGCTGGGATTTCACAGCGTGGTTCATGCCTCCAGGACACGTGGGCCTTGAGCTTTAATGTACCCCAACCCAACACTCCTCAACTCATCCTTGATAATCAATTGGTCTCTAATGACCGCTGTCGGCATTCTTATTAGCTTCAGCCCAGAAACCTGAACCTGTGGACTCTTCCCTTCAGCAATCTCTGCACCTGCGGCCCTATTAACGCAGGATCTGGGCCTTAATATTTATGAACATTAGGCTAATTTCAATTAGGCACGTGAGGGAGAGGAGCCCTCTTCTGCTTCTTGTCCTCTTCCTCCTCCTCCACACCCTCCTCTCCCTCCCTTCCTCCTTGCCCACATGGGTTAATATTTACTCCCTGGGAATATCCAGTCCCACCCACCCCTAAGATAGAGGCATAAGAGTTTCTGAAGAATCCTCACTTTGCAGCCTGGGTAACTAAGTCTTAGCAGGGGCTAGCTGGGCTCATGTGAATGGCGCATCTCTGTTCAGTGAGCTCTCTGCATCTTTAAGTCTTAGAATCCATAGTACTGAACACTGTTTATAATAAAGTCAGTGCTCAATAAATGATGATTGGAAAAACTTAGACTATGTTCTTACCCAGAAGTACTCTGTTCTTTCACATTGTCTCCTTAATCTCCATATCAATATCACCACCATCATTATCATATAGAATTCATGGCAATATTGACAGAGAAATAAAAAGAAAAAATAAATCCCTCGTGCAGGGAAGCAATGTGACTGTCTAAAGCCGATAGCCCTCTGCCTTGAGGCAGGGCATCCTGCCCCGTCATGTCTGTGGGAGCCCAACGCTGCTGTCTGGATGCCTCTGCTTCCTCTTTAATGCTGTCATCCGGGCTAGCTGATTAGTTCCTTCCGCTCAGTTGCATCTTGACGCACTCTTGTTGCAAAAACACGCAGAGGACAGATTGCACTGATGAGCGCGTTTCAGAATTTGGTCTGTTTACTTTCCTCTGCTTCCTATCTCGTGCTGGTGGGTGGTCTTGCACTACAGGCAAGGCAGACAGCTCCTTCCTTTGGCTGATCACTCCTGTAGCATGCACCAGGAAAATAAGACGTTTCTCCTCAGCCCCACACTTCAGGGCCCTCACATCTTTGCTGAGTCCAGGACTGAGAACCTGAGATGGGCTGTCTACCATTCTATGTGTCAAACAAATGAAAATAATGGGAACCCAGGCTGGGTTTATATAAGGCCAAGTAGATTGTATATCCTGATTCCCAACCTTGAGCACAACTGCAGCATAAGCGGGGTCAGATGCTACTATTGTATTTGAAGCCTGGAAGATCCAGATGCCAATGAAGCCTCATTAAACTTGTCCCACGGATTAAGAAAGGATTGTGGGAACCCATCATTCAACCTGCACATCCCCTATGTTTTCATGGTCCTCTCCTGCACTGAAAAGCTCCACTAAACCTCTTCAGCCTGCAGGCAATGACCATCCAGGATAAGGACCTATCATCTAAGGACCCTGGTTTTTATGGGGAATGAGCAAACTCTCTATTATGCAAATCCATGTGAAACAAATAAACACATTGCCCAAGTATTTCTTATGCTGAAGGGGACTAGAGGTTAATTTACTCTGCAGCTAAGGTACAATGGAGTATAGTATATGAACTATTTATATGAAGTTTTGAAATAGACGAAGGTGATCTGTGGTAGAAAAAGGAAGATGGTTGCCTTTAGGGGCAACAGTGAGGAAACTGATGAGGACAGGACATCAGAAAAAAAAATTTCTTTTTGGAGAGGTTTTTGCTATAGGGCGCGTGCACTCGCCAGACAGACAGAGACAGACAGAGAGACAGAAAGTGAGAAATCACCCCCCAGAGGGGATGGCCATGCCACAGTCCCTTCTCCTCCATTCTCCTCTTGGGATCTTGGACACATACACACACACACACACACGAGCCCGGTGTGAGTTTAAGCCACGAGGTCCGAGACTCGAACCACAGTTGACAACATGGGAGTTCAACAACATAGCCATTATGACAACTGCTGGTCCTCATCAGAAAATTTTCTAGTGTGATGGCAAAGTTCTGTATCTTGCTATAGATTTGACTTACAACAGGCATATGTGTTTTCCAACATTTAGCAAATGTACACTTAAGACGTGTGCATTTCATTGTATGTAAACTACTTGAAAATAAATCTCTAACAAAGCTTGAAATTTACTTCAAAAATGCATAAAAAATAACATAGATTGGTGGTTGAATGGAAGGATAAATACATAGACAGAAACATGGTAATGCAAGTTTAATAAGATGTTAATGGAAGACTTTAGGGTCAACTCCGTAGCCTCGTGGTTAAGGGAGCCAGATACCACGTAGCCAAACATGGTTGAAATCCCTGCCATGGTGGCTTGATAAACATGCTGGACATAAGTGTGTGCTTGCTCTAATCCCAACAGAATAGAGAAATGGAGGAGAAAGGATTATGGCATGACAATGTGCCATTGGAGGCGCTTTCCCTCTCCCTCCTCCTCACTATCTCACTCTCTCTGTCTCTTTCTGGTGAGTGCATGTGCCTTCTGGCAAAACAGAAAAAAAGAATTTAGATAGTGGGTGTATGTGGGTTCACCATCAAATTTTGTCAATTTTGCAATATGTGACTTTTTTCAAAATAAAATAGTGGGACAAAATAGGATGCAGCAATTTGAGGAAAGAGAGAAGTTCTTTAATCATCAAAAAAAAAAAATTGTATGTCACTGCTAAAAGTGTTTTTAGATTCATACTCACCCCAGTATCACTGTATTTAAAAGAGTCAGATGCTACCATTATGTTTTAAAGCATCAGGTACTAACAATAGACTCTGAAGACAAAACTGCTTCTTCATCTCATTAAGGGATATATTTATCTGTAGCCAAAATAAGTCCCAAGGCCTCACAGGGCTTACTCACAGCAACCTCAGAGGAGAGAAACTGGAGAGGTAACAGGGGTCCACCACTACAGTTTGCAGAATGTAGGTCCGCAACAGGAAGTTCCCGGGGGCATCACAACGAGACCACTGACTCAAGATACCTAAAAACAAATCCTTCATGAAGTTGAGAAATTTATTTTCAACCCAGCCTCAATACGGCTGACTTCACTAAAAAGCTGGAATCCTTTCTAGGCAATGAGTGCTTGCTGATACCTTACCCGTTCAGATCCTCTCAAGGTCACCACTCAGCCTTCCTGCTAGAATCTGACCGCCCTCCAGATGTGACACTTACTGAGCTGAATAGTATGGATAAATTGTGCTCTTGGCTCCAGACTCAACTCTAGTTTAAATTGCAAACTTTTACATGCAGTTCGCACCATGTAACCTGAATAATTGTGTAACTTCATAGCTCGGTCTTTGTATAGAATTGCATTTAAAAAGGTAGCTAGACATTGACCAAATGGCCATATAAAAAAGGAATTTTAAATTTTACTTGCACCTCTTGAAGAACGTTAAAGAGAATACAATCTCAAACCTACAGGAACCATTGAGCGATCTTTCTCCATTTGATTCTGATCTATCTCGTACCTCTTCAGAACCTACAAGCTAATCCTCCAAACTCATGTCTTTTGATTTTTCTCACTCTCCCTGGCTTTCTCCCTCTTCTCTAGTTTGTAAATTATGAATATGTCTTAGTCTTCCTGGCTAAATCTTTGTTCTTTCTCCCTGTTTCTGACTTCTCTGACTCTATCCCTTTATTCTGATTGCATCAAAAAAGATCGATAACCTGACTAGGGAATTTCTCCTCTAGCATTTACATGTGTTTCTGTGTGTGGGAAACTAGGTGGCAACTAGGGCAGTTCTGGATGACTAGAAGGTTGAGGAGTATGAGACAGGTGGCAGATTGATAGGTTAATATGTTTTATTTCTATTGATACGTAACTTGCCTTTCTCAACACTTCACACATGATAAATACCCAATTACCATTCCTTCTCTGTCCCTTCCTATGCCTTCTCTTAACCAAAGGTGTATTTTTCTCCTAGAGTATATTCACTTTCAGTTTCTAGAGATCTTTTTGTTCCTTGGCTTCCGTGGAACCAAACCGTTGTACTTCCTGAAGCCAAAATGAGCACAAGCAGTTAGGGTCCTGTCCTCCTTTCTCTGAGAAACCCCAATCAAGAACAAGGAGTTGGCCTTAAGAGAGAATCATTTCTCTCCACCAGCTATGAGGTGATTGGAGTATGACTAGAAGTTGTTGCAAAAAGGGGAAAAACTGATCTCGCTATCAAATAATGAGCAAGATGAAAAGTCACTGACTTGAGAGCCTGACGTTATTTCAATCAGGGTTGAAATCCTTTCCATGGACCTTACTGCCAGACTCAACACACTGCATTGGAGAGCTGATGGAGTAGGCAAGGCCTGGGGATAGGCAGCGGACCAGGCCTCGCCTTGCTAACTCTTTGCATCAGGCTGAGGGCTCCATCTGAGTGGCCATTTTCAACCTTTTGGTGAGGAAATGGGAGCCCTAGGCAGTCTAGAAAAGGTGAAGAGCTCTGCGTTTATGGTACTTCTTGTTCACTTTCACTTCATGCTAGCCACCGTCATCCATTTTCAACTGGAGCTGAGTCCCCTTTCTTTGATTTTTTTAGAGAGATTTTTGCTATAGGACATGTGTGCTCACTGGAGAAACACAGAGAGACAGAAAGTGAGCAATCAACCCCCGGAGGGATGGCCATGCGTAATTCCTTCTCCTCCACTCTCCTCTCAGGATTTTGGGCATGCATGTATACATGCCCAGTTTGAGTTTCAAGCCACTGGATCTGGGACTTGAACAGCAGTCGGCCATGTGAGAGTCCAGAGATATAACCATTACACCATCTTCTGGCCTGAGCCAAGTCCCCTTTCCAGCAGAGGTGGTTTGCATGGCATTACTGCAGTGAAATAGGTTGGTGCTGGAGGGACAAAGGTACTAAGGCAAACATCTTTCTGCCCACCGATCATTTCTAATTTGAGGCCACCTGAGTCTTATAGGGTGAAGCACCCAACTGTACTTGGGTTTGTAACATGTTCAGCCACAACAGTGTTTGTATCACAAACATCCAACTGAGAAGAGGAGCTGGTAGAATGGAAAAATCAAAAATAGACCACAAGTACTAAAAAAGAAGCACACCAACTTGTAGAGCTACTGCAAAATTACCAAGGCATCAAGAATGACAGACCAGGCCAATGCTAGAAATTCCAAAGGCATTGGGACCAGCAGGTGGCATGGTGGTGAAGGTGCTGGACACTCCCACATGGCCAACCACAGTTCAAGTCCTGGACCCGGTGGCTTGCTTTCACACTTCCCTCCTCCCCGGTGTATCTCTCTCTTGTCAAGTTACAAAATGAATGAATGAATGAATAAATAAATAAATAAAATAAAAATAAATCTTAAGAAAAAAAGAAATTCCAAAGGCATAACCTAAAGGTGCAACCCTTTTAGAATAGATGGATGAGAAAAGAAAAATTAGGGTGTGTGTGTTGGAGGAAGACCTGGAGTCCAGATAGAGAGGATTTCTATTCCTCTGGAAATAGAAGCATTTGAGAAAGACATTCACCAGGGCTGAGAGAAGTAGAACAGGTAAATTAGGAAGGGGAAACTAGGAATGGCAATAAAAAAATCTAATTTATATGGTAATCCATGGCAAGCTAATGTGAGTGCACACCTGGGCTGGAACCACTGATTTATTGGAGTTCAGCACGTGCCCTGATAGCTCCACACCTATGCTCCAACAGAGGTGCTATAGCCCTGGGGGTTCAAGCCAAACCCTGGAACATCCCTACAAGTGTCCTGGGGAAGGGCATTGAGTCTGAGGTGCAGAAAACCCTGACTGTGTGAGTGGAAGAACTAGAGAGTTGTGTCAAGCTGCAGAGGCAGGCATGGGGGCTGTCCTGCACTAGCCACCGTGGGTTTGCCCCTTCCTACCCCACCTCTAAGCATGGGTGGGCATGGCCACTAATAGATCACCTCCTGTTCTGGCCTTCTTGTGATTGGATCTGTGTGTCCAGGAGGCCTGAGTGACAACAGCTCAACATGCCCAGTCCCCAGGGATTGAGGTGTCCTCTCCTATAGCTTAATTACAGTGTGGGCACTATGTCCTATACAGACTCATGACGCCTCAACTTAAGAATGATCAGGGAGCAGAATTTTTGCCACCCCTAATACTTCACCTCTCCAGTGCCAAGTTATCTTGCTATAGCAAAGCAACAAATCCCATAAACACCTTCCAGAGCCTACACTTGAGCTCAGAATATCACTTGTGAGTCAGTGGGAGAGGTGGGTGTGAACAAGTTTTTGTTTCTCTTTATATTTTGATTTCTGAATTAGTAACTTTCTTTCTAAAATGTCCTTCAAAGTTCTCCAGTTCTCTTTCAGGGTCTCTGAACCTGCTTTTTGTTTATTTATTTAATTATATTTATTTATTTAGTTATTTAGGGGTTTTTGCTCTTGTATGCATGTGCTCACTGGAGAGACAGAGAGAGACAGAGAGACATAAAGTGAGAAATCACCCTCCAATGGGGATGGCCATGCTGTCCTTCATTCTCTTCTCTGAATTTTGGGCACACACGCACACACTCCCAGTGTGAGTTTTAGGCTGCTGGGCCTAGTACTCAAACTCAAACCATGGTTGACTATGTGGGAGTCCAGTACTTTAACAACTATGCCTCTTACTGGTCCTGTTTGTTTTGTTTTGTTTTGTTTTGTTTTGTTTTATTTTATTTTTTGGAGAGGTTTTTGCTATAGGGCACTTACACTCGCCAGACAGACAGAGACAGAGAGATAGAAAGCGAGAAATCACTCCCCCCCAGGGGGAGGATAGCCATGCCGCAATCCCTTCTCCTCCATTCTTCTCTTGGGATCTTGGGCACGCATGCACACACGCCCGGCATGAGTTTTAAGGCACCGGGTCCGGGGCTCAAACCGTGGTCGACTACGTGGGAGTCCAGCGACATAGCCATTATGCTAACTGCTGGTCCCCCCGTTTATTTTATTTTGAAGTTTATTTTTCCCATGAGACACACACACACACACACACACACACACACACAGAAAAACACCTCCAACAAGGTCCTCGTGCCATGATCCACCCCCAGACTCAGCCAGTTTGACTCAGAGATGCATGTGCACCTGACTTGCTCAGGGAGGTCCTAGTACATGAACCCAGTACCTTTTCCATGTGGATCCAGTTACATTAAAACTATACCACCACCTGGGCCAGAGCCAGAGCCCTTTACCTCTGAGGTCTGACTCTTTCCAGGCCCCAGTTTCTTCATTTTTTTTTTTTTTGAGAGATTTTTTGCCATAGGGTACATGTACTTGCTGGAGAGGCAGAGAGAGACAGAAAGTGAGAAATCACCTCCCTGGTGGGTTGGCCACACCATAGTCCCTTCTCCTCCATTCTCCTCTTAGGATTTTGGGCATGCATGAACATGTGCCCTGCATGAGTACTAAGCTGCCAGGTCTGGGACTTAAACCACAGCTGACCATGAAAGTCCAGTGATGTAACCATTATGCCTTCTGCTGGTCCCCCAGCCTCTTTTTATCACATTTCCTTGGGCTCCCAATTACTAGGAGGGGAATATCTCACTCAAGCAGCCCCTCTAGCCAACCCTCCTACCTCAGCCTGTCCCCATGGCTCTCTGGGAGCAGGGTACTTTCTCTCACCCTCTATGAGGGGATACTGGGAGACAGGGGGACAAAAAGCCACCAGATAATGACTGGCACTCCTTGGAGGTTGGCAGAACTTGGATCTTCAACATTTATAAGCAACTGCTCTAATGGAGAGAGGGGTGGAAACTTTAGGAACAATTTTCTTTTATGCCTCTTGATTTTCATTTTTCTTTCCCTCTGGAAGTGAGGAGGCACAAGAAGGCAAAGGGAGCCTCAAACACAGTCTATGCCACTGAGCTGCAGGCAAATGAGAAGGAGAGGGCTGGATGCTCTTGGAAGAGAGACACTCAGAGGGAGGACCTCACAGATTCTCACATGGGGGCTTGCTGCCCATCCCCTCCTTCTGCTACCAGCACCCCCTGGTTCTTGCAGGGGACAGGTGACAGAGCATCTGGAGGCAAATGGAGAGAGAAAGACTCTGGGAGGCAGAATTGGGGCCCATATAGGAAATAGGAAGTTCTAATACCAGGCTTGCCTCAACTGTTGATCTTGGGTGAAATCAGGGCCTGAGTGTCATGGGTGGGCAGGAGACAGAATCTCCAAGTTCTGGAGTGACTACTGGTTTACTCTGCTGTGGGTCAATCACTTTCTCTTGTCTACTTGAAACTTATCTACCCTCCAGTTTTGGTGCCATTCTCAGTGCCTTGGAAAAGCCTTCCCTGTCTGCTCCAGCCTTGGATTTCCTGTGGCAATTAGAGTTTCCCTGTTCATTTAAAAATTAATCATATCTTGTAGCATTTCTTTCTGCCATCAAAAAATGCTAAGTGGTCTGTTGAGCTTTCAATTCATTTATGATCTACGTAGCTATACTATAAACTCCGAGGGTTAAAGATCAGAAAGTGTGGTCCAGTATTCCCTTCCACGCCCTGCACAATGAAGCGCCTATGCTCCTATGCTGGAGCATAAAATACTTTGGTGACTGTGCTTGATTAAGAGCCTGATTTAAAAAAAAAATTAAAGGCAGGACTAAAAGCATATTCTTTTCCCTCTAGATGAGTGGGTCTTGGACTTACAACATAGACTCAGTGGGGTAAGTAAAAGAAAGCAAGCTGTAATGTTCCTACCTCTCTTCCCTGGATCAAGGAGAAAGAAAAGGAAAGATTTCTAGCTCAGAGGGATGCAAAGGCTGGCAGCTTCTCAATCCCAACATTAAGCTGTGCTAGAGTGGTCAAACATTCTGGCTTGCCTGGGAGTGTCAGGAATTGGAACTTTCAGCGGTAAACCAGGAAAGTCATGGGTGAACTGGGGTGGGTCAGTCATCTTAGGTATCACCTCGGTGGTGGAGAAGTTGGAGTGAACCTTGTCGGGCAACCCACAGTCCTTGTGGAAAGCTTGGCCTCATGAAATCAGGAGTCTTGCAGGGTTCATCTAAGATAGCCTAGACTAGCTGTGTGTCCTGTTGTCTCTCCAGGTTGCATGGGGAGGGACCACTGGTATGTTGCATGGGGAGGGACCATTGGTATGTCTGTATTTATGTGGCTGTGATGGTTAATTTTGTATATTAATTTGAGCCATGGGATGTCCAGTCATTTGGTTAAACATTATTAAAGATGTGTCTGTGAGGATGTGCCTGAATGAGATTGACATTTGAATGGTAAGTGGAGTGTCTGCCCTCCCTATCTGGGTGGGCCAGAGCCAATCAACTCAGACTTAAATAGAAAACAAAACAAAATAAAACAAAACTAAACTAAACTTAGAGGGAATGCCACTGCTTGTCTGAGTGCCCTGAATTGGGACAGAGGTCTTTCTTGCCCTGGGACGCAAATGGAGTCATCTGTTTTTCTTGATTTCTAAGTCTCTTGGCCTTTGGACTGAAACTACTCTTCTGGATTTCCAGCTTGCCCACTGCAGCTCTTGGGAATTCTCAGTCTCCATTCACCTGGGCTAATTCCTTATAATGAATCTATTGATTCTGTTTTCCTGGAGAACCTCGACTACTACAGGGGCCAGGTAGGTGTTGCCCTAAAGGTTAGCAGCTAAAGGTTATAGCATTCAAGGACCAGGATGTTGAGCCTTTTAAATATACTAATAAAAATATAAATAAAAGTCAGTCGTGCTCTTTTAACTCAAATACAGTGTGGGGTTTAAATTTGAATGGCTAGGTTATAACCATATTCTTCCAATCAGAATCACTTTGAAGGAGAGTCCAAGCCCCCAAAGCATTTTAGTCTTCTGGAAGACCTTCCACAACACAAGCACAGGAGTAAGAGCAACCCTAATAAGGTTTTTCTTAACAGTTTGTGTCAAGTTATAAATAACTACTCATGCAATTTCTTGGAAGGCTGAAGTTTTGTTTTGAAAATCTGGCAAATTGTGTATTCAACTCTATAATATAGGTCATTGTTTCGATATAAAAATAATTTATTAGTAAAATTGCTTAATTTATATCAGACATGTATAAGTAAATTTTTTAAAATTATTAATTTTATTTTATTTATTATTACTATTTTAATTCATCAGAGAGAGAGACAGAAAGAGAGAAAGCAAGCCACCAGGTCCAAGACTTGAACTGTGGTCAGCCATGTGGGAGTCCAGTGCTTTAACCACCATACCACCTGCTAGCTTGGTAAATCTTATACTAAAGGATGATATTCTCTATTTGCCTGTGCTTTAACTATCCCTCAAATGATCGTGTTTTGGCTCTTGCTGGCTCTATAGTGAGGAAGGATGGAGATATCTTAGTGCTTATGTGGCCTAGGCTGAATGCAAGTGGATAACCAGTAAATATTTGAGAAATGAATTAGGTAGATATATCCGGCATAGATATATGAGGAATCTTTGAAATGTTTATGCAAAATACATATTATAAAAGAAAAAAAGACTATGAATGGATTTAATTTTTGTGTGTGTGTGTGTATTTTGAACAAAATAAACTCATGTTTTAATTCCATTTTTCTACAACCTTTAAAAAAATTCCCTCAGAAGTGGCCCATCATTGGGAAGTGTTTCAGTCAGGCTCTTAGCTGTGATCATGTTAATTTAACTCTGGCTTGTCTAACCAGAAGAGGAAGTCATTGAACACATATTGGGTAGCTTATAGAATTGCCATAGCAGATGCCTCACTTATCCCAGTGACACTGCCAGCCTCCATTCTAGATTCGGTGCTATTCTTATTGCAACAACCTAAACAAATTCTCCTGACCCTGGCTTCATTGAATTACTGACTTCTAGTTCATAGTCTGGGAAGGAATATTGCAACAACCCAAACAAATTCTCCTGACCCTAGCTTCATTGTGTTACTGACTTCTAGTTCATAGTCTGGGAAGGACATCTAATTGGCCAAACCTAAGTCACATGTTCAGGCTTATTATGCCTGTTATTTTCACTACCCTTCCAACCTCTGTTCATGCTCCACTCTTTTTCTCTTTTTGGGGGGGCTAAGGTTTTTGCCATTAGGTGAGTGCACTCACTGGAAAGAGACAGAGAGACAATGAGAAAGAAGGAAAGCAAGAATTCACCCTCTGTGGGGATGACCATGTCACAATCCCTTCTCCTTCATTTCCTTTCAGAATTTTGGGCTCTCACACACATGTGTCCACAGTGATTTTCAAGCTGCCAGGTCTGGGACTTGATCCATGGTTGGCCATGTGGGGATCCATGGTGGCCCCACTCCACCCTTTCCTAGTCTCTTGTGCCCCAGGTGCTAATCCCCTTGGACTGCTCCACCCAAGGCCTTTGCCCTCTGGTTTTCATTTAGATGGATCAGTAGAGTACCAGTAGGAGAATGGAGGGTGAGAGGAGAAAACAGCCAGAGTATTTCCACCTTTACTCACATCTCACTGTATCAAGCAGTTCTGATAGTAGCTACATCCTTCCAAGATGTAGGACCATGCGTTCCTCCTAGCAGTCCTCTTTCAAGGCTTTAAACTTACCAGGCTCAAATAACACTATTTCCTCACCTTGCCTCTGCCAGGCCTGGATGTGGCTCCAAGTCCCTATTGTCATATTCTGCATGTCTCGATATCTAATTGGTTCCCTTAACCCTGCCCACCCCTCTTCACTATTTTCTCATCAGAATCCCATCTCAGTGTGCCTTCCATTTCCCGTGGGAATACTGACTAAGCCAATGTTCTAGCTGCAAAGGAAGCTGGGAAGATAATCACCTCTGATTTCAGCTTCCAGGTGAGTCTATTTTCCAATAATGCTCTTGAGATAGGAGATTTCTTAAACATAGGAAGGTGATAGTGACTTACAGTATCACTTTTGCTCAACCTTAAACTGGAGATGTTCTCTATTTAAATATGGTAAGGAAAAGAAATAAAAGATGCAAACACTGGAAATGGACAAGTAAAATCATCTTTATTCACAGATGTCATGATTGCATACATAGCAAATCCAAAAGAATCTATAAACTATAGATTAAATTAATTAATACTAAATTAATGACTGAATTTAACAAGTGCTAGTATAGACAAAGCTGATATACAAAAATATCAGTTGTATTTCTAGATTCTAACAACAATCAAATAATGAGATTTTTAAAATGTTTACAGGGAATAGAAACTATAATTGCTGTCTAAAACAGTATGAAGTTTTCTTAGAAATTAAAAATAGAATTACCACAAGAGTCATCAGTCCCACTTCTGGGTATGTACACATATTTAAGAAAATTAAAACTAGGACCTCAAAGACATATTTGCACACACATTTTTATCATAGCATTATTGTTTTGTTTTGAGAGATTTTTGCTATAGGGTGTGTGTGCTCACCAGAAAGACAGAGAGAGACAGAGATACAGAAAGTGAGAAATCACCCCCCAGGGGGAATGGCCACGCTGTAATTCCTTCTCCTACATTCTCTTCTTGGTATTTTGGGCCTCACACATATGCCCGACATGAGTTTAAGCCACCGGGTGCGGGACTCAAACTGCAGTCGACTATGTGGGAGTCCAGCAACAAAGCCATTACGCCAACTGCTGGTCCCTATCATAGCATTATTTACAATAGCCAAAAAGTGAAAGAAAACTAAAATAGCATTATTACAATAGCCAAAAAGTGAAAGAAAACTAAATGTTCACTGATGGATGTTTGGATAAAGAAAATGTGCCACTTACATACAGAAGAATATTATTCAGCCTTCAAAGGGATAAAGTCCAAGGCCAGCACCATGGCCTAGTGTTTAAGGAGCCAGAGCCCACATCATTGACCAGCATAACCCTGGCCCCAGTGGGTTGAAAACATGCCAGGCACATGCATGTGCATGCCCTAAATCCCAACAGAATAGAGAAATGGAAGAGAAGGAATTGCAGCATGACCACAAGGATATTTCCCCCTTTTTCTCTCTCTATCTCTCTGTCTCTGGTGACCGCTTGTACCCTCTGGCAATAAAAAATGAAAAAGAAAGAAAGAAAAAAAAATTGGGTCATGCACCAGAACATGGATAAACCAAGAGGACATTATGGTAAGTGAAATGAGTCAGTCACAAAAGCTTAAGTACTTGTATGAGTCCTCTTCTATGAAGTA
Organism: Tupaia belangeri chinensis; assembly: GCF_000334495.1. Classification (NCBI taxonomy): domain Eukaryota; kingdom Metazoa; phylum Chordata; class Mammalia; order Scandentia; family Tupaiidae; genus Tupaia; species Tupaia belangeri. The sequence goes on from NW_006160129.1 coordinate 3,338,367, forward strand.
TCGAAAGTAGTCAAACTCATAGAAACAGAGAGTGGAAAGTGGTTTCCAAAAGGGGGAAGTGGAAAGTCATTGCTCAGTGGGTATAGAGTTTCACTTGTCCAAGATGAAAAAGTTTTCAGTGATCTGATGTGCAACGATATGTGTATGGTTAACACTAATGTGCTATACACTTAAAAAATGAAGGTAGTAAAGTATATTATGCATTTCTTATCATAAATATGCTATTTATGATAGTATTAAATATTACATAGTGAGGAATAAATTTAATAAAAGATGTATGAGAAGTCTTCTTTAAAAACTGTAAAACATTGATGACAGAAATTTAATATGTATTTTTCCATGTTTTTTCAAGGTGTGATAGCTCCTTTCTTCTGTGGATGAAGAGTGCTGCACTGTATGGATGTACCACAGTTTGTTTATCCACTCACATATTTAAGGATATCTTGGTTGCTTCCAAATTTTGACAGTTACAAATGAAACTGGTGTAAACATTAAAAAAATATATTGTGAAAACATGTTGATAGCTAAATTTTCCTTGCTATTAAAAAAAAAAATAGTCACTGTTAAAAAAAGAAAAAAAGGGGGAACCAGCAGTTAGCGTAATGGCTGTTGCTGGACTCCCACGTAGTCGACTGTGGTTTGCGTCCTGGACCTGGTGGCTTAAAACTCATGCTGGGCGCATGTGTGTGCGTGCCCAAGATCCCGAGAGGAGAATGGAGGAGAAGGGATTGTGGCGTGACCATCTCCTCTGGGGGGTGATTTCTCGCTTTCTGTTTCTATGTCTCTCTCTGTCTGTCTGGCGAGCACACGCGCCCTATAGCAAAAAAAACTCTCAAAAAAAATAAAAAAGGTTTTTTTGAGACTCAGTATAGGACCTCAGTAACTAAGGCAGTGTGTGCTGATGGAAGGAGAGACAAACTGACCAACCAGTGAAACAGAAATGAGAATCCAGAATAGGCCATACACAGAGGCCCACAAGATTTACGGAAAATACTCCATTGCAATTCAGTGGGGGAAATCAAGGGCTTTTAAAGAAATGGTGCTGAAACAGTTGGCCTCCTTATGAAAAACATGAACTTTATCCTGTACCTCACACCATACACAAAAGTTAATTTTATGTAGATCATAGACACATGTGAAAGACAAAACAACAAAATACCTAGATCAAAACAGAATATCTTTATGACTTTAGGGGTATGTGAATATTTGAGGGGAATACATTGAACTAAATTAAGATAGTTTTTTTTTGGATTTTTTTTTTCCATTAAAAAGCATCATTTGGAAAATGAACAGTCAGGTCATGGACTAGAAGATTCTCAATACAACTGATAAGGAATCTCTTTTTTTTTTTTTTTTTTAAAAAAAAAGGCAAAAAAGATAATAAAAAATGAAAAAGAAAGAAAGAAAAAAAAATTGGGTCATGCACCAGAACATGGATAAACCAAGAGGACATTATGGTAAGTGAAATGAGTCAGTCACAAAAGCTTAAGTACTTGTATGAGTCCTCTTCTATGAAGTATCGAAAGTAGTCAAACTCATAGAAACAGAGAGTGGAAAGTGGTTTCCAAAAGGGGGAAGTGGAAAGTCATTGCTCAGTGGGTATAGAGTTTCACTTGTCCAAGATGAAAAAGTTTTCAGTGATCTGATGTGCAACGATATGTGTATGGTTAACACTAATGTGCTATACACTTAAAAAATGAAGGTAGTAAAGTATATTATGCATTTCTTATCATAAATATGCTATTTATGATAGTATTAAATATTACATAGTGAGGAATAAATTTAATAAAAGATGTATGAGAAGTCTTCTTTAAAAACTGTAAAACATTGATGACAGAAATTTAATATGTATTTTTCCATGTTTTTTCAAGGTGTGATAGCTCCTTTCTTCTGTGGATGAAGAGTGCTGCACTGTATGGATGTACCACAGTTTGTTTATCCACTCACATATTTAAGGATATCTTGGTTGCTTCCAAATTTTGACAGTTACAAATGAAACTGGTGTAAACATTAAAAAAATATATTGTGAAAACATGTTGATAGCTAAATTTTCCTTGCTATTAAAAAAAAAAATAGTCACTGTTAAAAAAAGAAAAAAAGGGGGAACCAGCAGTTAGCGTAATGGCTCGTTCTGGAGTCCCACGT
>NW_006160129.1:3340692-3362778 GCF_000334495.1 Tupaia belangeri chinensis
TCGGGGAGCACACGCGCCCTATAACAAAAAAAACTCTCAAAAAAAAAAAAAAAAGGTTTTTTTGAGACTCAGTATAGGACCTCAGTAACTAAGGCAGTGTGTGCTGATGGAAGGAGAGACAAACTGACCAACCAATGAAACAGAAATGAGAATCCAGAATAGGCCATACACAGAGGCCCACAAGATTTACGGAAAATACTCCATTGCAATTCAGTGGGGGAAATCAAGGGCTTTTAAAGAAATGGTGCTGAAACAGTTGGCCTCCTTATGAAAAACATGAACTTTATCCTGTACCTCACACCATACACAAAAGTTAATTTTATGTAGATCATAGACACATGTGAAAGACAAAACAACAAAATACCTAGATCAAAACAGAATATCTTTATGACTTTAGGGGTATGTGAATATTTGAGGGGAATACATTGAACTAAATTAAGATAGTTTTTTTTTGGATTTTTTTTTTCCATTAAAAAGCATCATTTGGAAAATGAACAGTCAGGTCATGGACTAGAAGATTCCCAATACAACTTAAAAGGAATCTCTTCTTTAAAAAAAAAAGGCAAAAGAGTTAAAATACTTTACCAAAGAGGTTATCCAGAAAGCCAATAGTCACATGGAAAGTTCCTCAATGTCATTATGCATCAGAGGAATATAAATTAAAACCACAGTGAGTACCGTTACTCATCCACCAGGGTGGCTAACATGAAAAGAACTGATAAGCTAAGTGTTGCTAAGATGGGGAATAACCTGGATTCTCACATGTTGTGGATGGCCCTGTCAATTTGTTCAATCACTTTGCAAAACTATTTGTCGGTGTTTAAAAACTAAACATATGCCTACTCTATGATCAATCAGTTCCCCTACTGGATATTTACTGGATGGAAATGAAATATGCGTGCACAAAAATTGCTACACAAGAATGTGTATAGCAGAAGCAGAACACAACACAGCAGTGAGAGTCCAATGAGATCAGACCACAGCAGAGATCGATCTCACAGGTATTGAATAAAAGAAGTAAAAACCTAGAGTGCGTACTCTTCTGTTCATATTTACGTGAAGTTCTGTCAAACTAATTTATGGTGGTAGAAATAATAATAATCATTAGTTCAGGGGGTGGGAGTGGGGGGGAAATTTACCAGGAAGGGGCACAAAGGAACTTTCTGGGGTGATAGATATATTCTATGTCTTTATCTGGGTAGTATTCATATGTAAAAAGACCTACTCTTAATATCTGTGCATTTTACTGCACAAAATGTACCTAGACATTAATTTTATGAAATGGGAGGGGAATCAAAGGTCAGGTAGGGAAAAAATAATGTCCATATGGGTCATCCTACTATACTCTTTGATCCAGTAGAGGGCCTGGTGAATGCAGTGGGGTTATCCTGGTGAGTTGTAGGGCAGTTCACACTTGGAGAGGTTCCCTCCTGTGCAGATTCCTGGGTATTGGGGAAGCACTTCCAACCTCTGCAGCCAAGGCCTCTGCGGCTGCCTCCCTCCCTCACATCTGCTCAAGTTCAAGAGTGGACATTTCTGTGCATTGTCAATGTCTCCTATAGAAGCCCACCCTTCATCCTGAGGCACCTTTGGGTACAGAACCAAATGAACAAGGTCAGCTGGCTTGAACAGAGATGCATCTGGGTCGGGGTGAGACCTGGGGTTCGGGGAGCTCTTCCTGGGTTCCAGAGCTATTCCAAGTGTGGCCCAGCTGAACCTGATCTAAGATGACATAGTGCAGAAATTGAGAGTAAGCCTTCGAGAAATATTTAGAGCTATTTGATATTATGTCTATTGAAATTACCATTACAAAATCAGGTCTTGAGTGTTGTCCATCTTTATTTTATTCATTTTATTTATAACTTGTTTTCATTTTATTTTACAAAAACATTGGACTGCAGTGAACTGCAAATTTTTAGAAAGGGACTCTCGTCCTTCATCACAGGCAGTTTGAGGAACACTGTCTTAGACCCCACAAAGAGTGTGTCCTGAAAGCATATGGCAGATTCCGAGCTAGGTCTCTTAAAAGTCAGGGGCTGCTGCTGCCTGCACTTGGCAATTTTTAGAGAAATTGAGCAAAACAGCCTAATTGTAGTTTCCATAGTTACCAGCCACCACCAAGGAGAATGTGAAATCTTAAAGGGAAAAATCAGACACAGGCAGAAGTCAGAAAGGTGGAAGAGAGAGAAAGAAGATACCAGGCCCCACATGAGGTGTGGTCTGGAGAGGGCAACCACTGTTCTCCTTAGCTGGAGTTACTAGTCTGTATCCTGGGGCAGAGGTCCTTGAGACCAGGGATAGCGTATCCTCATGGTAGCTTCCTGTGAAGAGCACTGAGCCAGGATGACAAGGGGCCTTCAGTTCACTTGGCAGGAAGAATTCCCATTCAGGTTCCCACTCTGTGACCCTAATCCAGCCTCCACTCCAAGAACTTCACCCTCTGGCTCCCCCACACTGCTGTGACTAGGAACCTCTATGTAAAGCAAGGTACTAAGAAGGAAAGATGGCAGGGAGTTTTCTGTATCAGGCCACAACCCTGTGCTCAAGCTCAGGGCTCAGACCTCCCTAGACCAGCCTCTACTCCCTGACATCTATCGTAGTCAGCTCTGTAGACCAGTGGTCCCCAATCTATTTGGTACCAGGGATCAGTCTGGTGGAAGACAGTTTTTCCATGGACCAGGGTGGGGTGGGCAGGGAATGTTTTCAGGATGATTCAAATATATTTATTGTGTACTTTATTTCTGTTAGTATTACAGTGTAATATATAAGAAAATAATTATACAGCTCAGTATAATGCAGTATTTGCAGCTGCTTCCCAGTGCTAGCATCACCACCTCAGTTCCACCTCATGTCATCAGACATCAGATCTCATAAGGAGTGCACACCCTTCATCCCTCACAATAGTTTGTGCTCCTATGAGAATCTGATACCTCCACTGATCTGACAGGAGAGCTCAGGTAGTAGTGTGAGTGATGAGGAGTGACTGTGAACAGGACGAGTTTTTTGCTTACCCACCCCTTGCCTCATTTCATCTCTAATGTGTTTCCTTGTATTTTACAAAAACATTGTATTGCAATGACCTAGAAATTTTTAGATAGGGGCTCTGGTCCTTTATCAAAGATAGTTTGGGGATTGGTATCTGCCCATGACCTGGGTTTTAGGAACCGCAGGTCTCACCCCGACCCAGATGCATTTCTGCTCAAGCCAGCTGACCTTGTTCATTTGGGTCTGTACCCAAAGGTGCCTCAGGATGAAGGGTGGGGCTTCTATGGGAGACATTGACAATGCACAGAAATGTCCAGTCTTGAACTTGAGATGTGGGTGAGGGAGGCAGCTGCAGAGGCCTTGGCTACAGAGGCTGGAAGTGTTTCTCCAATACCCAGGAATCTGCACAGGAGGGAACCTCTCCAAGTGTGATCTGCCCTACAACTCACCAGGATAACCCCACTGCATTCTCCAGGCCCTCTACTGGATCAAAGATGGTCTACAATCTGGCTGTCTCACATGGTCCTTCATTTGCTCATTCCTTTGTTCATTCTTTACTCATTTCTGCTTGGGGCCAGATGACACAGCAGAGCTCAACCAGATAGAGTTCCTGCCTTCATGGAGCTTATATTGGAGTGGGAAAGACAGATAATAAAAGCATCAACAGAAACTATGGTGTCAGGCAATGTTACCTGTGTTCTATTGACTTCAGATGGTGTACTTGTCTGGAAGTGGGGTGCAGTGCAGTTGAAAACATTCCTACACAGTCTTGTATTTGAAGGGACATGAAAAGCAGAAACAGAAAGGGGCAGGTTGGCAATGGGACTCTGGATCTGCAGAGAATGCCAAACAAGTGGGGACTCAGCAGTTTTAGTCAACTGAACGATGACAGTCACAGGAATCAAAGCTAAGTCCCTCTTGGTCCACAGGTCCCTGAATCCCCAGAAGTTACTGAACCTCTACGTGGCTTCAGGCATGACCTGCATTTCCTCAGATCATCTCAGGGCAGATGACGCTCTCCTTTCACAAAGCTAAAGGGACTGTACCGGCCATTACACCAAGGGGCCTGCCTGGAGACTTTGCCACTAGACGACGCTGTTGCTGCTCTTTAACTTTGAAGGAGGAAACTGGAAGCCAAGAGAAAGAATGATGCTGCTTTATGAAAATATTTGGATTATGTGAAATAAGAAGCAGTCCCGCCTCAGAATTATAGGCTTGTAAATCACTCTGAGGAGAAAAGGGGCCAGGGGACTGGGGAGACTTGGGACGTGAGTTTATGATCTCTCCAGAAGCCCTTGATGGAATTATGGCCCTATAACTCACTGGGGCCTGCTCTTGTCTCCAGCCTGGGCTCAGCTCTTACGTCCAGGGATGGCCAGTCTGGGTGCCAGTCTTGAGAGCCTTGCTTGGTGGATACCTCAGGCAGGCTGGTCAGGATCTGGGGGAGAGCAAGCGGAGACAGCCATATTGATTGTTTATGAGCTGGGTGGCAGCAGCTGGGCCTCAGTGTTAGGACCTGGTGGGGTCATATCCACGTGAACTACAAGGAACTGAGGCTGAAAAGGCAAGCTGAGCTGCTGGTCTAACATCCAAGGGTTCTATGGGGTTCTGTGCAGTTCTGGGGTGGAGTCACTCACAGTCTATAGTGTTAAACCACAGCAAGGACATTTGGATCTCATTTTGGGTTGGGTAGACTACATGAAAAGGTCCTGTTTCTTCTTCTTAGTCATGGTCACATTTCTGGTTTGCCACATTACAAAATGGTGACCACCAGTCTTTTGGAGAACAGATAAATACCCCTCCCACCCTTAGAAGAGCACAGACCCTGAGGGCAGACCTTTTGCTGAGAGATGTGCCCATAGTAGATGGAGTAGCTACCAAAATGGCCACCTTCTCCCAGGCTTTATGTGGCCGCTATCCCGTCTAGGATGAAAGGAAGGCCAAAGGAAGCAGGATACAGTGGCGAATCATTAAAGCACTGCTAAAAATGGCTACCTTCGGGGCCCGCCGCTGGCATTACATTACTGGACTCCCACATGGGTTACTATGGTTGGAGTCTTGGACTTGCTGGCTTGAAAATCACATAGGGTGTATGTGCATGCATGCCCAAGATCTCAGGAGGAGAATGGAGGAGAATGGATGGAAATGTGGCCATTCTCCCTGGGGGGATTTCTCACTTTCCCTCTCACTATCTCTGTTTTCGTCTCTCTCTCTCTCTCCCTCTCTCGCAAGTGCATGCACCTTATGGCAAAAACTTCTAGAAAAGAAAAAAAGGCCACCTTTGAAGGGGTGTGCTTACATCAGACATTGTGCATATTATCACACGTATTTCTCACCACTCTCTCTCACAAATTATTTCCATATTTCCATTTCGCATTTGAGGAGAGCGAGGCACAGAACGTTCTTGCTTTAGGTCACAGCCATACATCTAAGTGTGGTATTAGAGATTTGGATTTAGTTCTTTCCATAACCCCGGTGCATCCCACAGGGAATATCTTAGCTCACAATTGCAATCCAATGTCTACATTTGCTCATTTTCTCTGCACTATCCTTTGTATTTTCAATGCTATGGTAATAATTAATCTACCCTTCCATTAGTGAGAGAGACCAAGGGAGACAGAAGCTTTTTCAGTGTTGTGTTGCCTAGCACAATCATTAAGAGTGTAGGTTTGGGAATTAGAAGAACCTGGGCTTGTAGCCCAGCTCTGTCACTTGCCACTTGTGGTTCTGTAATCAGCATTCCATAGTCACTGACAAAGTTAAAGTAATAGTAATACTACACAAGGTGGGACCCTGAGATCTGAATGAAGTACTATATGTGAGTAATCTGTATAAAACCATCTCTCTGAGGAAGTCTTTTGTGGCCTGAGAGGTGATGACTCTCAGTCATAAGGCACTGGAGATCAGGGTTACAATCCTCTCCAATACTTGCAAATCTCTTCTTTGTCTCCTCCCACATGTTTCTCTCTCTCTCTTTTTTTTTTTTTGAGGGGGGAGAGTTTTGCTATAGGGTGTGTCCACTCACTGGAGAGACAGAGACAGAGAGAGAGAAAGCGAGAAATCAGCCCCCACAGGGGGAACGGCCATGCTGCAATCCCTTCTCCTCCACTCTTCTCTGAGGATTTTGGGCATGTGCACATGCCCAGCATGAGTTTCAAGTCTCTGGGTCTGGGACTCGAGTCATGGTCACTCATACGGGAGTCTAGCAACGTAACCATTACGCCATCTGCTGGTCCCTCCCTCCCACATATCTTAGCACATCCATTTTCCCAGGTGATCTAATTCTTAAAATTGATAGGCTATGGCAGACTAAGATCATTTCGAAAACCTGGCCTTTGGTCTCAGTTTGATTTCATTACATAATCATCAAGTACTTGGTCTTGTTGCCTAGTACTACGGAGGAAACAATGGGCACTTAGTATTCTGAATCCAGCATTGAGTTTAGAATTAAAAAATTTAAAAAAGACCTGGTCTCTTTCTCAGTCAAGGAAACAGAACTTTGTAAGTCAAAATGATTGGGGCCAGCAGATGGTTACGTCACTGGACCTCCACCTAGTCAACTGCCGTTCAAGTCCTGGACCAGGTGGCTTAAAACTCACGCCAGGGTGCGTGCGTGCATGCTCAAGATTACAAGAGGAGAATAGAGGAGAAGGGATTGTGGTATGGCCATCCCTCCGGAGGGTGATTCCTCACTTTCTGTCTTTCTGGTGAGCGCATGCATCCTATAGCAAAACTCTCTCTTAAAAAAGGTCAAAATTATCAGAAGATAAAATTCTCATGTGCATATCAGCTATGATTCTGCTAAAATAAAGTGCTGAGTGGTGAATCGCAGGTAATCAGAGGCTACTCCATCCAAAATAAAGTGCTAATTGCGTGGCTCAGAAGAGAGAGAAAAAGGGTGCTAGGAAAGGTTAGAGAGTAACAAGTCACTCTGGAGAAGTCATTTGTAAATCTGATGAATCACAGAACCTGTTTCCACTGATATCTAAGACTCAGCTTCGCTTTGATGTTCTCCACTTGTCCTGTATACAAGGAAATTTCAAAAAGTTTGTGGAGCGACCAGCAGATGGCGTAATGGCTATGTCACTGGACTCCCACATGGTCGACCATGGTTGAGTCCCAGACTTGGCAGCTCAAAACTCAGGCGAGGGACCAGCAGTTAGCGTAATGGCTATGTCGCTGGACTCCCATGTAGTCGACCGTGGTTCAAGTCCTGGAACTCACGCCAGGCACTTTGTGTGTGCGTGCATGCCTAAGATCCCAAGAGGAGAATGGAGGAGAAGGAATTGCGGCATGGCCATCCCCTGGAGTTGGGGGTGATTTCTTGCTTTCTGTCTCTCTGTCTGTCTTTCTGGTGAGCGCACATGCCCTTTAGTAAAAACCTCTCAAAAACAACAACAACAAAAAAAAAACCAAAGAAAACCTCAGGTGATGCTTCTATTTTTTTTTTAAAGAATTATTTTATTTATTTTTTAAAATTTGACCAAAGAGGGACAGAGTGAAAGAGAGAGAGAGAGAGAGAGAGAGAGAGCAAGCCTCCAGGCTCAGTACTCGAACTGTGGTGGGCCATGTGGGAGTCCAGTGCCCTCAACCACCATGCCACCTGCTGGCCCCTAGGTGATGCTTCTATTGAAAAATACTGAATATACCCACCAAGGAGCTTAAGGACTGGAGGAAGGAAATTACCTTTGAGCAGATCCTGTGGAGAGTTCTCTCTCTCTCTCTCGCGCGTGTGCACATGCATGCCCACACTGTTCATGAATAAAAGAAAAATGTTTAACAAAACAAAACAAAAGAAACTCAGGTGGGGCACATGTGCACGTGTTCCCAAAATCCTGAGAGGAGAATGGAAAAGAAGGCATTGTGTTGTGGCCGTCCCTCCTGGGGGAGGGGGGATAATTTCTTTCCTATTTTTATTTATTTATTTATTTTTGGAGGCGTTTTTGCTATAGGGTGCATGCACTCACCAGGAAGACAGAGAGACAGAAAGCGAGAAATCACCCCCCATGGGGGATGGTCACGCCGCAATCCCTTCTCTTCCATTCTCCTCTCAGGATCTTGGGCACGCATGCACATGTGCCCGGCGTGAGTTTAAGCCACCGGGTCCGAGACTCGAACTGCAGTAGACTACATGGGAGTCCAGAAACATAGCCATTATGCTAACTGCTGGTCCCACGGGGGGTAATCTCTTACTTTCTATCTCTGTGTCTCTCCAGTGAGCGTATGGGCCCTATAGCAAAAAAATTCTCTTAAAAAAATTTGTAGAAAACATGGAATTAAAGTAAGAGTTAATTTTGGTACAAAACAATCTGAAATCCGTATGTAGTTTTTCCATACTATGCATTCAACATGAACTTACCACACTTAGATCTGGAAAATGGTTTGTCCTCCAAAGGTGGATGTTTAGAGTTTGCTCTTCCTGAATGTTCCCAAGGGTTTATGTGTTGGGGCTTGATTGCTGTTTAAGGGAGTTAAATGAAACTTTAATTTCTTATGGTATTTGAGGGTGGAGTCTGGGTATAACATCCTCAGGGCAGAGCCTCCGTGATTGAGCCCTGGTGTGTATGTGAGAGGAGGAAATGAGTCAGGCAGGGCCCCTGGGAACACAGACCAGACTCTTCTCTGAAGTTCTCTCTTCCACCATGTTGTGATGCCTTTGGATTTCCAGCCACCAGAATCATGAGGTTACCAAATAAACCTCTGGTGTTATTTTTTTATTTTTAAATAAATCACCTATTCTCAGGTATTTCTGTTAGCAACACAGTAACAGAATAAACACCCCTCATATGTGAAAACTTTCCAAGTGAATAAACATTTGGTTTCATTGTGAATAGAGACAAAGAGGAGAAAAGGCGAAGGCTATAGCTGGTGATGAAAATAGTGGAAAAACAAAGAGGTAGAAGAAAATTGGGAACTCTTACTCAGAAAATACTTTTTTGGAATGACTTCAGTCTTGCTTTTATAAAATTAAGAATTGTAAAGGATTATGGGTTATGTTGTAGACCTCCCTTCTGTTCCACTTCATACCTTCTTGACCCACTTCTCTACCTGTTCCACAGCAATTGGATGGCATGCACCGTGGCCTGATAGCATCTGCTTTAAAGATACCAAATCCCCCTTTTATCTGCCCCAGAGCTCCTCTGCTTCTACTACTGGGGGTTCTGGGGAGAACCCCTCAGTCATTCTAATTTGTTTTGCAATTTAGAACAGACAACCCATCAGGCAACCTTTGAGCAATAGGGAAAGGGAACCCATGGGTACATTCTGAAGTGCATTTTACAGCTCCTAGACAGGCCAAGGTGAGTTGAATTCCAGCTGCCCACATCAGGGGCCATGGATTGGCTTGTCCTTATTCCCCTTCTCCAACTCCTGTCATGAAGGACCCCTTCCCTAAATAAATCACTTGCTCACAAGCTCTGTCTCAAGTTCTGCTTTTGGAGGGAACTCAGATACTTAGAATTTTTAGCACTGGGTGGGATTTGCTCTGCTCATTCAGAGAGGGGAGATAGACGTTGTTGAATAGTGGTATGACCTACCAGACACTCCATGTGCATGGACTTAACTTCACACATATGTCCTCAGCTTTAGCAGATCTCTCAATGGCCCTGCTAACTGGCTCAGTGTTCAAGGCAGAAATTTTGTTAAAATAAAAATAGGGCAGGTTTAGAGAAAGTGGGTGCTGGGGTGACCTTCTGCATCCACTTACTGCTCGGTTAGGAGCAGCTCTACTAACCCAGAGAGAGGTTGAAATTACAGTACCTACTGTCTTTGCCAGTATCATGAAAGGAGGGAGAAGGGACAGAGGCAATAGGACTGGGTAGAAGCAATCAGCCAGCTGCAACTCAAGGAATTCATTTTCTAAAGATAAAATACTCTCAGGAGAGGGTACGTGGCCTAATATGGAAAATTATGGATGGTGAGTTAGTCACAGAGGAGGCTAACCCAGTGACCAGCTTTGTAGCTATTGCTTTCACCCCTCACTGTCTCCATCCCTTCTCCCTCCATTCACGAGTTGCTGAGTACGTTGCTTGATATTGTGCAAAGACGGGGTGAGAAATTCAACGGAGATATGGTCTCTGCCGTCAAGACTCTCATAGTCTAATGATCACAAAATACACACTTTGTAAGGTGTTATTACTTCTTCTGCAGTAAGGCATCCATTCTAAATTTCTTATTGAAGCTGCAGGTCTGACCCATAGTATTATTTTTATGATGACCCTTTGGAGAGCACCTGGTCCTTTTTCAGCCACCCCAGGCTTCTGGGCTTCATAGCAGAATTCAAACTACCTTCACTCACTTTAAGGAAAGGGGGAATGTACAAAAAAGTGGTCTGATCAAGTGTGAGCTCGTAAGGGCAAAGGAGTCTGAAGACGTGGCAGGTTTTTGTGTGTGGAATTTCAATATGAACCTGCGGGGCAAGAGCACTATCTGCATCCAGCCTGTACCTTCATTTAGGAGAAGAAAATGACACCTTCTTCCTGTTGATGGATTATGCTTTCCTTATTAGTAGAAGATACTAAAAACCAAAAAATACTCTGATTTCAACTCATACAGTTTGTGCTGAGTCTTTTTTTTTTTTTAGAGGTTTTTGCTATAGGGCACATGCGCTCGCCAGACAGACAGGGAGAGACAGAGAGACAGAAAGTGAGAAATCACCCCCCAGAGGGGATGGTCATGCCGCAATCCCTTCTCCTCCATTCTCCTCTCGGGATCTTGGCCATGCACGCACATGCGCCCGGTGTGAGTTTTAAGCCACCAGGTCCAGGACTCAAACCGCGGTCGACTACGTGGGAGTCCAGCGACATAGCCATTACGCTAACTGCTGGTTCCCTGTGCTGAGTCTTGAGACCACTAACTCGAGTTTTACCTCCTGGATGTCTCCAACTGTCCTCACGGGTGGCCACTTACCTGTACTGGCTGTGCACCGTGCACTGTGAATTTCGTACTGTGAACCATGTACTGTGCACCGTGAATTATGTACCATGCACTGGGAATTGTACACGCTGTGAACTAAGCGCCGCACTCGTACTGGGCACTGAGTACTTTGTGCTATGTACTGTGCACGGCACAACTCCCCCACTTTCCTCTTTGTTTTCCTTACTTATTTCAGCTTCCCCTTTCATGTTCTATCTCCTTCCTTATCCTGCTTTGTGCTTTTCTTAAATGAGATTTTTGCTGTAGAGCCCATGAGACAGAGAGAGGCAGAGAGATAAAAAGCAAGAAATCACCCTCTCCTCCCCCCCGGGGGAATGGCCACACCGCAATCCCTTCTCCTCCATTCTCCTCTTGGGATTTTTGGGTATGCATGCACACATGCCTGGCATGAATTTTAAGCCTCTGGGTCCAAGACAAACTGTAGTCAACTACGTAGGAGTCTAGTGACGTAACCATTATGCCATCTCTGCTGGTCCCATCCTGCTTCCGTCTTTATTCCTGTCTCACATCATTTGCACTTTGAATAAGAACATCATAATTTGATGGAGTCACCAGCTTTGTGACCTGAGCTCGGTGAGGTGGAGGGACCTGCCCACAGCAGCAGCTGAATGAAGAGCAGAGCACACATTTTAGGACTGCTTCAATCGCCGCTGATGCCTAGCCCAAGCTCTTAGGCTGGGCCATCTGCTTTGGCTTTCTTTTCCCTCATCGTAAGCAGCAGGGGCCATCAATAGAACCATGAGGCAAGCAGGGTGTGGTCTTCTTCCCACTCCCTACCTCCATGCAGCCCTTTCCATTCCCTCCTTTTCCCTATCCTTCATCTACTCCAGGGACACTATCAGTAAAGCTCTTCATCCTTTATCAAAATGCCTGAGGTGGGGACTGATGAGTAACTCACACTACGGTGGGGTTTGCCAAGGAGACCTAAAACTGGGATGTCCACCCTTGGTCTTCCAGAGCCAACTCTCAAGGTCAGCAGTGACTCCTGCAGGGCTGTGTTAAGAGGGACCCAGAGGCTGACAGCTTGGTGGGAACGTGTCCTCTGCTGACAGCACAACTGCTCTTCCCAGCTCACAGCATTGCTATGTTGAGACGACTGCTCCATCACTAAGAGCAGAGCCTCATGCAAAAGGACACGCCTCTGGCAGCTGAGTTTAGACGTCACACACCTGGAGAGAAGAGACTGTATGTCTTTGCTATGGAGGTCGCCACCTAGGGATGGCCAGCCTTCTCTCCCTCCCCTCAAGCCAGTCAAGAAAAACCTCAAATCCCAAGCTGCATTTTTATTATTTTTTAATAAACTTTATTCTATATTACAAATAATTTTTTTTTGTTCTGAACTGCAAAATAGGAATGCCTTATATTTACATACACAGGTATACAATTAATTATAACAAAGGTACGGAAGCTTGCCTTTACCAAGTTACAACTGGGCTCCAATTTAAATAGCATAGGTTTCCTTCTTAAAAACTTTTTTTTTTTTTAAATCTTTTTAAAATCTTACTAGGATACTCTTCTTTAAAAATCAAAACCAGAAGACCCTCTTCTTCTAATAGATCTCATCCACCTATCTTCGAGGCTCATTATAACACTGTTTTCTAAAGATATGTTTTGCTTTGTTCTAACCGAGGGTCAGTGTTCAAGGTGGGAGCTTTATGTTGAAACAGAAGTGGGGCAGAACTGGAAGGGGGAGACTGGAACAGAAATGACCTGCCCTACCTCCTTCACCAGCCTCTAAGACTCAAGGACCCCTGCCAGTTCCCTACGCCAGCCATGTGTTCATTCCTCGTTCTCCTCTTCTCCTCTAGTACTGAGGCTTCATTTGGGGTCATCTGACCAGGCTGAAATCCCTGATCTCCACCTCCCCACCCCCCCACTCCCCCACAGGCACACACCTCAGCTGGCTGAACCATGGTCTGTTATGGTACCCTGGAGTCGTTGGTTGCTATGGTATCTTGGCAGCTCCCCCACCTCCCAGAGGAAACAGGCTGGTCCCTACATACTGAAGCGGGGAGGAGGGCAGCTGCATCCCTTTCTTCCTCCATATCTCTGGGTCTGCAGGCCTTGTTCTTGCTCAGGGCAGCCTCCACAGGACTAAGCGACGACCTCATGCTTCAAGGACACCAGGCACAGACGGGGAATGGTGGAGGGAGAGTCATCCACTCTGAACACACAAAGTCATTGGTTTCCAAATGGAAACAAGATTCTCTGAGGTAAATTAGCTTCTCTTTTTCAAGAACGGAAGGCTTAACAAGCCCACAAGCTGACAAGAATGTCAGGGAAGGGAGAGAGAAGGGGGACACATATTCCACCTTCGTCCTGTGCCTGGCTCGCGGCTGACCCCTGTGCATGTAAGTGTTCCTTAGTCCTGTTGGTCAAGGGGTCTCAGTTTCTTACATGTCCTCTGGGTTGCTCTTTAACTGTATCCTTTGTTTTAAATTCTACTCTTAAGGGAACCCTTCCAAAATGTGCTTGAGTCATAGGATCAGAGATATTAACAAAAGAAGTTCTAATTCCAGATTTAAAAACAAAAAAGCAGTGGAAGATGAGCTGCGTAGACTTACCGACGTGCTTTTGCGTTCTCTGAGGGGGAACTTGCCCCCTGCCCCAGCCAATCCCTAATAGGGTCTCCCTGCCCTTTAGGGGGTGCTGGCGAGAATTGTGTAGGATTGAGCAATACCAGGGGCATCCCAGAACCAAGACTAGACATTAATAAAGGGGGTGCCATGAAGGCAGGGTGAGTCTCCCCCAGCCAAATACACCTGGCTCACTGGGCTGGCCTGCTTATATCTGCCAATACAAACAGAACGTTCTTTTTGTTCGCTAAGAATTTTGTTTTGTTTCATTCAGGTTTGCTTTAGACACCAGTCTACCTAAGGAATTTAACTGGAATTCTAATGAGTGTGCACTACTTTTACAACTCAAAAAGCCTATATATTTTTAAAACTTGGATACTCCCCCTAATAAAAAAAATAATTTTATTGGGGAGCAAAGATTTGTAGGAAAAAAAAAAAAACTCTCTTGAACGTCTGAAACGTTCACTACAGTGATCACTTTCCACATGGGAGGAATGGTCAGTCAGTTTCCAGTTGGGGGCTTTGCAGCCCTTGGAGCACCATGAGGAGCAGAGGCTGGCGACTGTCCCAGCCTCTCTCAGAAGCTGCCTCTTCCAGGTCCACTGTGGCTGTACCTCAGCCTCCAACTCTGTAAAATAAGGCTCTTGTTTGCTACATGCAGAGTGCCTGTGGGTGAAGTGGCAGGAGCCAGGAAGAGAAGGGGTAGCATGGCCAGCTCTAACGTCAGAAGTCCAGGGGGGAAGCCCCAAGAATATCAGCAGCCATGGAGGGTGCTTCCCCTAGCAGGGCCACATTCAGGGAATTCCTGACCCATCTAGTAGTAGGGAAGGCTCCCCTGGCCCTGAGGCTCTCCTCATCCCCTTGGAAGTCAGGAAAAGAATTTTGTCCCTGTTCCCCCAATCCACCAGTAATTTGGACATTAAAATCAATATCTGGGCTCTCTCCTTGCTCTAAAACTCTTAAAATGGTCAAAACAAAAAAACAAACAACTAAACTCTAAATAAATAGCCTCTGAGAGCCTTTTATATAGGGAGAGGCTGAGGGCCAGGGACTTCCAGTCACATGTCCTGAGAGCTGAGAGAAAGAAAGGGTGAGGGGCTGGGACAAAGGCCAAAGGGAGCCAGGCCATAGAGCTGCCTGGGTAGGGTCTCCTCTAGGGCTTGGTGAGGCCATGGAGGTTCCTTTCAGAGGCCTTTCTGAGCTTGCTGGGCCTGCCCACTGGGGTAGCCTGTTCTGGGAGAGCCAGGAGAGGAGTGTCTTTGGGCCTCCCGCCTATACAGGCCTCCTGACCTCTGTCTCTCCCTCCCTCTTTGGTTATCTGAGGTGGGAGGCTGCTATTGGCTCATGACAGTACCAGCCCTTTGCTCTGGGTAAGGATCTGACTTCCATCCTGTGAGGTCAAAACTGGAGTCCCCTCTGTCCTGGAAGGGAAAACAGATGGAAACAGGACTTTGCAGTTTAGATCAAAGTGAGTGGTGCTTTGACCCGGCCTCATCACAGCATCGCTCAGGAGTCCGGAGGCCTCATCAGAGACCTGGCTCCTGGAGTGGCGGTCATTTGGGAAGTCTTGCCCAAGGCTCCTCTGACAGGGGACACGCAGGGTCTTGGCTGGATAAGGGAGACTCAGATGCTCAGGAAGGCAGTTTTGCGTGGGTGGGACTGACTGGGGTGGTCCCAGAGGGCAGGTCTGAGAGGGCTAAGCAGCTCCTACGTTTGGGCAGTCAATGTTTTTGGGGTGGGGGCTACACGTGCAGGATGGACAGGAGGGGCAGGGAGGATGCCGGCTGCTAAGGGAGGGGCGCACTTGGAAGTCAGACATGCAACAGGGGTCATGGGCACCAGGGCCCTAAGAGATGGGCTGGGGGTGGACAGTACATGACACTAACCCCTGCTGGGAGGTAGGAGCCAGGCCTGTGGGGACCAGATCAGAGACCTTCCCTGTGGCAAAAAGGTACTATCTCCTGGGATCAGTCCTGGACTGTCTCCCTCACACTTTGGGGCTTAGTTAAGGGGTTGCTAAAGGTCCCCACTCGGGCATCTCTGAGCTCTTTCTCTGGCTGGGGCCCATGGGAGGGAAGCTCTATATTAGCCTAGGGTGTGTGTGTCCCGCTGGGGTTGTACCGTATGTTGGCCTGTGAGGCACTCCAGTTATCCTCTGTCCCCAGATTTAAACCCACGTCGAGAGAAGAAGGCAAGAAAACATTTTCCTGAGGAAGTAATAACGCAGTAGCCGATTTCACCTCATGGCACTACGTGTGGTTAGCAGGACATGGGTCTCAGGGTCTCCCCTTAAGGGAAGGACAAAGAATGGGCAAAGCCCACAGCTGGGGTGAGTCGTGCCCCTGGAGAAATGGCCAGCCTGCAGTTGTCTCTCAGGGTTTTCAATTCTGGGTCCCTGTGAGGTCCCATAGAGCACCCTCTCACACACAGACACACCCAACCTTCAGCCGTCTCCCACTGACATTCGAACTGCCCACCTAACCTAGGTCAGTTATTTTGGTTACGTGATCTGGTGCCATTTTGACTCTGGGGTCTCAAGGTGGGGATGTGGGTACAAGGGGCCAGGTAAAGGCAAAGAGTGAAGGGAATCATCTTTTCTTCTCTGCCCTTGGCCCAGGACTCAAGGGGTTACATAAAGGTCTCACCTTCAACAGAATTGTGACCCTGCAAGTTTACTTTGACACACAGGGAGGTTGCAAGGGGACCTCAGTTCCACAGGATGGGGTTTGCCCAATTCCCTTCTCTCTGGGGACCCACATGCCACTTGGGCAGCTCTCTGGGTCTCTGGCCTGCCGAGGGAGCTGGAAGATCCCAAGGGGAGAGTTTGGAAAGAAGACTTTGGAGAAAAGAACAGCGTTTTGACAACATTTGCCTGTCTTTGCTTTTGAATGTATCACGCGTGCACCAAGAATCCAAACGGAAGAAATGGCAATCAAACAAATAGCAAAAGGAAAGAAAATTTTCCAGGCAAGAGGGTTGTGGCTCTGGAAGATTCTACCAGATTCCTCAATATCCGAACAGGCCACAGAGACCACGGGGGAACAAAGCTCCAGAAATCTGCCCCCAAAGCCTCCCTGAGGACAAACAAGGAGAACCAGGGAACTTGTCTGTCCTTCCCCCTCTTTCATCTTGACAGTCGTGTTTCTCTGAGGTGTTTGAAGTTTTTGTTATAACAAACAAAATAAAACAAAACAAAATGGGGGAAAAAAATCCTGTACCGACAAAGTAACAATAATAATCACTCAGTAAAAAATAAAAGCTCCAGCAGAACCATGATAACAGTCTTTTTTTTTTCTGCTTGTTCATTTTTTTTTCTTGAACTGTGCAAAACTTAAAAAATAAATCAAAACACACTCACTCATACACACACTCACACGTGCACAGCTTCCATCCAGCAAATATCTGTGTTAAATATGTTCGTGTCTCTCTTCTCTCCAACCCTTCTTATGTGCAAAAATATTTTCATGGTTGAGGTGCTACCTCAGCCACCTCCCACACACATCATTTCTGGACTGCCCAGTCCCGTGGATTCCAGGGAGGAAATAAGAATAGAAATGCCATATTTCTCCACCCGGTACTTCATTTGCCAAAACCTTTGGTTATTTTTCTTTCCCCTTCGAATGCAATCTTTCCCTGTTGCCCTCTTCCTGTTTGTTAGGTTACTTGTGTCTTTTCCACCAGTTGTTTTCTGTGATGCCACCTGATGCCCTGCTTGGGGTCAGCATAGTCCAGGCGTTGGCAGGTGGCCACCCTGATTTCCTGTGGACAGGGGACCTCTCCTTCCACCCGCCAGTACTCAGCATAGAAAACAAGCATTGTGATGTCTTGAAGCTGCAGGATGAATTGATGAGTAGGTAACAGAGAAAGGGAAATGCTTCGAAACCCTCCTACATAGGGCAAGAAATCTTTCTGAGCCCTCTCCCTACTCCTAGGGAACACACACACACACACACACACACACACACACACACACACGGTCACCTCCAAAGGACTGGGTTCTTAAAAGGTTAGGATGCTCCTTGGACTTCGCTGGAAATGATGTGGCTCCTTCCTCATGTGGGAAAGGCATATTTAGAACAGATGACTAGCAATGATGGCGTCTGATGCTCAAGTGTAAAGGCAAGGCTGGACTCATCCTCATCCTCAACTCCACCTTAGGCGATGCTTCTCCCATCTCCCAGAGTGGCACATGACTCGAGACCAGAGTTGCCAGGAGAGACTCTTGCCAACGGTGGGAGACTGGACCCATTAAGGTCTCTTCAACAGTAGAGGTGCCTATGACCTTCCATTAGACCATCTCTCCCCATAGCCCTGCTCACCTGCTCTCTGTTTGTGAGCACACATTTGCTTGCCTGGCTAAACAGTGTATCCATAGATGGGAGGACAGATGGAGATGGATACCAGGGCCCACATCATTTGTATGTCCCTCCTCCCACCTTCAGCCAGGTCTATCAGCTTGATTCTTCTGTCCCTCCCAGACATGACAAGAGGGGCCTGAGGTTGGCTGGCATTTTGGTTTGTTTTGCGAGGCTGTGCTTGTGCATGTTTCTTTCAATGATGACAATGAAGGAGAATGACTAATGAGACAGCTGAGATGTTGATGAAATAATTTCCAAGGAGGTCTGAGCAGTCCAGTGACAGAGTCACCTGCATAGCAATGGCACCAGATTCTAGACTTCTGTGGAGGTTGCAAGAAGGATGGTGGGGATGGAGCCATGGAGACGGCTGGAGGTAGAATCTCCTGGACTCACTATGCATTTCATGCTGACTTGTGAGGAAGGCGACAAAGCACGATGGAGATGCTCTTTCTAGACAGCACTCGAGGCTCTGGCAATAGCCTGGACCTATGACCATGGTTGCGACTCATTTGGATTTGGGGGTGAATGGAAAACAACCAGTTCTGCTTCCAAGGTAGCTCTCTTTCCTTTTCTCCCCTTCCATGTTAAATTCCCACTATTAGGAGCCAGATTAGAAGGTTAGGAGCATCTCCATGGTGGAAGGTAACTACTATTCTTTTCCTGCCTTGCTTTCCACAGGAAGGAGAGGAGCCTGGGCAGGCAGGTCCCTATGAACACATGGAAGGACTCCAAGGAGACTGAAAGGGGACAGGAAGCCTCTGAATGCCAACCGAACAGGCAAGAGGCAGCCCCCAGGAGCACCTCCCAGCAATACACACGCTCCCCACTCTAGCTGTATGTAGGAGGTGTGGCCTTTCTTCTCACGGTTGCAAAGTGACCAGACCACCAACTGGCCTGTTGGAGATGGAGCTGTGGGAAAGGAGAACCAGGTGTTGTCTTCTCAGAGAAGATAATACTGGGCTCACTGTCTCTTCCCTAGGCTGAAATTCAGAGCAAAGCGGGAGCGCTCGAAGTAGAAGGTGAAGTAGCAGCACAGAAACGTCCTCTGTCCTTGGCTTCTCATCTGTACTTGGGCCCTGTTGCTGATGAGGGGGGTCTGGAGCAGCTGAGAGAGAGAGTCCCCCCTCTGACATTGGTCAGGTCCCTCGCTGTGGGCCTGGCCACCCCTGGACTTAATGGAGGATCAGTGGCTTGGTCCAATCATGTTGGCAGAGCAACTGAAAGAGAAGGGATCCAGGAAGGAGGGAGAGACAGAAAGAGGCAGAGAAAGAGAGAGAGAGAGAGCGCTGCTCAGGGGCTGCTGCTGATGCCAGTGGGAACTTGCACTTGGTAAAGATGATAATCTAGACTGAGGCACGGCTTGGTGTGTCCCTCCCTCCAGGGCGGCCCTGGAAGGACGGTTCTCAGCTGTCTAAGCTCATGAGGGTTATGACTTGTTCTAGTTTGTATGCCAGTTTCTGCTTCCCACACTGGTCGTCGTGGTCCAGAGGTCCGAGGATCTGTTAAAGGACCAAGAACAGGAAGGTTACTAGTTTGTGAGTGTGTGGTGGTGTTCCTACATGCATGTGGATAGTGTGGACACGGGTAGAAGGCTGGGAAGTCATGTATACATACAGGTGCACATGTGACATTGCTGGGAAAGTAGGCAGCCTGGGTAACATGGTGGGAGGTGTGGGAGGCTCTTGGGCACAGAGTGTGGCATGAGGGCTTCCAGTGGCACGGAGCACAGCATGCCAACATGCATACCCCCATGTCTGGATAAACACATGCATTCTGGTGCCTATAAGCGATAGCTGGCAGAGGGCAGAAGCTTTGTTGAACACACCTGTGCAAAGATGCTACCGTTACCTACAGGGCAGATAGTTCGATGGCCAATGTAAAAGCATGGTTCTCAGTGTCTAGTGGGAATGTGAATTTCCAGATATTAAGAAATCCCACCCCTCCTTCCAGAAGAGAAAATCTTCCCTATCAGCTCCCTGAGGTCCCAGTTCCACATTTCAAAAGTCGTTTGGTTTAACATTACCTGTTACAAAAACACGTATATCTTGTAGCGTAGACTGTGAGCTTTACTGGTCATTAAGAGCTACTGGATAACCCACCTACGAAAACCTCTTCTGAGATCGCAGAGTTGGCAGAGGACACTGGTAATCAGCCATTGTGACATGTGATCAAACATGTGTTCGAATTTGACACTCAAAAGAGAGGCAGTTGAATAATGACTTTGCCAGTTTATAACTGGATGATCTGGAGCAAAACATGAAGACTCTCTGAACCCTGCACCCTCCCCTGTAAAGTTTAGAAATACGTGATCTCTCTCGGGTCTGTGGAGAAGGTAGTGTCAGATAATATATGTGAGCACCTTTGGCAATGTCTGATCCCAAAACGTCACTAGACAGAGGTGGGATCTACCAGTGCTGGGGACCTGGGGGACATTGAGGGAGGCTCTCAGAGGTGTGGACTTTATGACCTGGTTAATGCCTTTTTAATTGAGGAAGCCTCGGTGGAGCTGCTGACTTTTGAGATGGCCAAGAACTGTCATTTCCTGACACCATCATTTCATGAAGACACCGAGAGTATGTAAGTGTACTTGGAGACCAGGGTGGCCCAAGATGAGGGTGTGGCAATCTTACACTGACACCCTTTGCAAGTGCGTCATCATCTCTCCTTACCACAGATGGGTAAGAACTGAGCCCTGCATGATTGCTGAACATTAAGGTCCCTCTTATAAGGGACTCACCACTAGCTTTCCTTTGACGTGAGGGTTACAGAGTTAAGCTATTCATGGTCTGCAGGACACTAAACCCCGGGCTCTGCTATGGTGTCCTCTGTAACTCGAGGTTCCCAGATTGTCTCTGAGTGACAAGGCTGTGGGGAAACAGAGGCACTGCCTTCAGGGCACTGGCTTTAATTCCCATTCTGCTTGCCACTCAGGGGAGGTGACTATGCTTTTCCTCAGATGCTGTTGATCTGGGTTCTGAACCACTCTGATCCACAACGTCCCTCCCAGAGCACCTTTGTACTGGCATGAAAGACAGCAGTGTCTACAGAGGCAGTTCCCCTCGGCAGAGTTTTGCCACTAGGGTACACAGCACCTAAAAACACATTCTAATCCATTCTGTTCCTATTCCATTCTGTTCCATTCTTTTCTGATATTATTCTATTCTATTCTTATTCTTTTTCTAGTTCTATTTTATTTTATACCATCCCTACCATACTATACCATACGGCCTGCCCGTGGGATAAAGAAGTACTTGTTTAAAGAGAATTAGATCTGAGAGAAAAACAAAAACAATAAAAAAGATAGTGAGAAAGAAGCAGGAATAAAAATAGAAAGAGAGTAAGAAGACCCATTTCTGTATCTGAGAAGAACAGAGGTTAGTGCAGAACTTAGGGAATGGAGTGTTCCCAGCACCCAGTCTCTGTAGCACAGCCCCCATCTCCTGGGCGGTGGAGGGTTTCCCTAGACTGTCGCCCAGCTCCTGGCCACCAGGGGCTTAGGCGTGTGTGCGTTTGTATGTGTGAGAGAGAGGGGTGTGCTTGTACACGCAAACATACAGGTTGTTCCCATCTCTGCCCCCTTCTTTCCCATCATGCTCCGGCAGGGCAGAGCTCACCTCCTCGCTGTACTTGCCCACGTAGGAGAAGATCTCCGAGAGTGCACTCATGGTGTTGAACTCGTTCATGTGCATCCGGGACTGCTCGGCCAGGTAAGCATTCATGTCCTGGTCGCTGATGGCCGGCATCTTCCCAATGTCCGAGTAATATCTGCCAAGGGACAGCAGTGGGAGAAGAGGCTGAAGTTGTACACGCAAAGTGGAGAAGACAAATGGACCCTCCGGCATCAGGTCTAGGTCCATGGGCCCAACTTGTGCTCCTGCTTGTGGGTGCCTGTGCCGTGACCTCCTTAGACCACAGTGGTCTTTCTCCCACTGGGGCTTCAGGGTCTGCCCCAGGAAGAGCACACTGCAGCTCTGTGTGCAGGAGACAGAGGGAAGGGACTTGAGGGTGGCTGAAACATGGTTGGAGCATGGACAGGAGAGGGACCAGGAGTTACAGGGGCTATTCCTTAGGCACCTGCTCTGCTCCCAGCCACTCGCACAGAGTGGTCCAGTTTGTTTTCTGTCCCTCTGACACCCATTTCCATGACCCCAAGAGATGGCCTTCAACAGGCCCCCAAGGCTCTTCTGAGCATTTGCTCTCCCCTGATGTCCTCCCCCCCCCCCCCCCCCCCC
>NW_006160129.1:3363541-3372908 GCF_000334495.1 Tupaia belangeri chinensis
TCCCCCCCGGGGTCCCCCCCCCCCCCCCCCCGTCTGGGGGTTAAATGGGCAAGGGGCGGGGCTGGTGCTGTTTGAGGAGAGAGGCTGGCAGAAGGCAATCAGTCACTGTCACTTGCAGCTGTGCACTGCTGTCAACTGGTTAATTAGATGCCAACATTTACATTTTTAATTTCTGCAATTTGACATTTTATGCACTAAACCCCAACTCCCCCACCAGAGGGGAGTTGCACAGCTTCCTAATGAGGAGGCAAAAGGCCCCGTGCCCAGGAGATGGCCACTTCTCACCCTCTCCGCTGCACTTTCAGGCTCGGGGTGACACAAAAGAAAATAGGAAACTGTAAGGACAGGCATTGGCAAGCCCAGGAGGTCCTAGGTGGTCTGGCACAGCCCACGCTGTGGCTGCAGGGCTCGAGAAAGCAAGCCAGGGGAGGATAGGAAGCTCAGTCGTCAAGGTAGGGACTAGGCACGGCAAATGAGGCACTGGTACATCATGCTTAAGGAGAGGCACTCACTTTTGGGGTGTGCAAGTGCTGGTGACAGAGATGGGCCTGGGAGTTCTGAGAATTCAGCACTTGATCGGATGACCTTAGGGACATTCTCCGAGGCTCCGGGACAATCCTAACCTGCACCCCAGCCTCATGTCCTTCTGCATTCCTCATTGTTCTGATCAGAATCTGTTCATCCAGTGTCGTTTTTCCAACCTCTACCTGCCTCCCTCAGCACCCAGGAGATGGGTGGCAGGCTGGCAAAGGAGGCACCCCTGTGCTACTCCAGTCATCAACTCAAGGGCCTGCAAGGGAATGGTGGCTCAATTTGTGGCCAGAGCTTTGAGCCACAGAGAGCTGGGATTGCAGACCTCTCAGTCTGTCTGGAAAACAGGGAAGGCAAAGAGAGAGAGAGAAAGCCTGCTTTCTGGCAAAAGAAGGGGCTGCTTAAAGGGACATTCCTATGGTTCTCAGAAACCTGGCTACACCAGACACCATGCCAACAGCTTAGGTGAATGAACACCTACTTGGTCATGCTGACAATACAGGCAACAAGAACAAGGGGGTGAATGAGATGGCCTTTCTTAGCATCACCCAGGGGTTCAGACAAGGCCATCTGGCCCAGCCTCATTTGGACTGCCATCCTTCACTCACCTGCCCCCCTCTCCAGAGCCCTCTGGGCCCTTGGTACCTACTCCATTTCATTTCAGATCTTTGCTCTATCCTCAGAAGAGCCTCTCTTCAAGGTCCTCGACCCACCCCAGAACACACCCTCAGAATCTCACACACAGGCATCTGGATAATGTAATGACATTCCAGGTGTAAAAATTCCAGTGAGAGAGTCAATTCATTGCCACTATTTCTGGAACGCAATAAATGCCAATGTTCCATTTTATGGCGGGAGACCCAGGGACTTAGCAGGGGCTCCCAACCTTGCTACTCCAACCAAGATTTGTATCATTGTGTCCTCATGGATCCCATGCCTACAAGCAAGATATGTTTGTCAAATAAAATGTTGCCTTTCTATTTTAGCTTGTACAGGGAAAACACAAGGACGAAATACCTTGCTCGCTTTTGGTACCATAGCCAGCCCCTAGTGACACAGGTCTGGGAACATCACTGGATTCAAAGCTGTGTCCAGACAGTTACATTCAGTCACCTGTAGCCAGTCAGAGCCTCTGACTGACCTGGATGACAAACCCAGGTCCTCACTGAGAGGACATAACTGTCAGCAGAAGCAAGAGCTCCTGTCATATCTGTTATCTGCCCATGAAACCTTCACAAGGGGATGGATGGTGCTACTGGGCTTGTTGCAGATGGTGCCAGAGCTCATACTGCTGCCTTCATGGTCCCCAATGTACAGGAAAGTACAGGTTAGGGATAATGCTCGCAAAAGCTTAAGGGCCCATCTCCACTGAAGCAACAGATGCCCAGCACACCGTCCCTTCACAATGGCTTACTCTGGGTAGGGCACTCAAAGTCCAGTCCATCTGTGCCACAAGAATGTTTAGAAAGGATGTGTGTGGATATGAGAGAAACTGAGGCCTAGAGAGGCTTAGATGGGGTTGGGGGTTGAGAGGAAGTGTAGAGCAGGGCATGCCCTGTGTCCCTTTCATCTGAAGGGACGCAGGGCATGCCCTGTGTCACTCTCTCTACCAGGGAGGTCAGGTTTACACTGAGCAGCTCCTGACTCTCCTAAGTTGCCTTTGCATTGAGCAGGCTGGATTGGACTGTGTGCATCTGTGGCTTCACACTAGCCCACAAGTGGGTAAACTACACCACCTCATCTTTGCCAAGTTCTAAGTCAAATGAGGTTGGGGACCATGGACAGCTCAATGCCCTAGATGGGGGTTGAGGCTTGGAGTCTTGCAGACATTCCCTCCAGTTCTCCACTCCAACTGTGGTGGTAGGTGGTCCCATTCTCTCTGCAGAGCTTTCCTGATGCTGCTTTGACCTCTCCCTGCTCCCTCCTGGGCCCTGCCCAACCCCAGACCCTAGCTAGCACCCCCTTGCTCCCATAATGACCCTGCATGTCCCTCCTTCTGCAGTGTGCACAATTGCCTCCTTCTCACTCTTGTGCTGGCCTTTGTACTGGGCTCTGTCACAAGGAGGCTATATTGATTGTGAAGAATGCAATTAAGTCCCATTAATGGACTTCAAACAAGTGCTCTCATCAGCTGGCTGTGTAGTGAGGAAAGGAAAGGTCAGCCTGGAGCCTCATACTTGTACTTGAACTTGCTCCTCTGGGCTTTTGGTCTGCAGGGGAGCCCTTATTCAGAAGGGATTGGAGTTCTGGGAGTCTCCCAGAACCACCCTTGAGCCGGCAGTGGCATGGCAGGCAGGAAGCCTGGCTAAAACTAGAGCTCTGGGAGTCTCCCAGAACCACCCTTGAACTGGCAATGGCATGGCAGGCAGGAAGCCTGGCTAAAACTCAACCATCTGGGGAGGGGCTGGATCCCACCACCAGTGTTTTCCCACTGTCCTTGCTGAATTTGCTTCCTGCAGGTAGGGTGCCAGCACCCAGTGGTCTCAACATCCACCCTTAGGGGCTGCTGTAAGGAGCAAGGCCCCAGAGAGCTGGATTCTCCACTGCTGGCCAGTCTACAGAATGTTATGCTTGTGGGCTTTCATGGAATGGAGGATGCCTTATCTCTGCCTCTAGGACAGCTGCTTAGCAAGTGAGAAGGTGGTCTCCACACCCTGAATTTTCTTTGAGAAGAAAAAGAGTGTTGTATCCTTTCACACACCTCAAGGTCCAAGATGCAGAGGTCTTGACACTCTAAATTCCCCAGTATTTGTCTTTCAAGGTCTTGCATGGAGCCTTTTCTTTATTTTTCTTCTTTTTTATTTTTGAAATTTTATGATGTTCTTTACATTTAATTATTATACATTTCTATAGCACTCAGCATGGGGTTTTTTAGAATTATTTATTTTATTACTATTATTTTTAAATTTGCTATAGGGCACTTGTGCTCACCAGAGAGAGACAGAGAGAGAGAAAGGAAAAGTGAGAAAGTAAGCTGCCAAGTCCAGGATTCGAACCATGGTTAGCTATGTGAGAGAGAGTCCAGTGCCTTAACCACCATACCACCTGCTGGCCCTCAATATATTTTCCAAGGTGTACATGCCTCAAGGATACTACCAGACATGTCATTTTCAACATAGAACTTGATAATCACATATCTGCTAAGAACTTTTCCCCTGAGTCTCTGAAAATCATTGGCAAATCTCTCCAGGCCTAGTAGAATCAGGAGCTCCCTCCTCAGATTGCAGCCATTACCACTGCGGGACCTGCAGAAATCCACCTGTGTGTCCTCCTTGACCATGAGAGCAGCAAGGGAAGGACAGTCTAATACAGCCATGATGGCCATCATAATATTTGACCATGGGTTGACAAATATGGCAATGAAATGTCTATACCTCTCCTCTAATATTGTCCCCAGGGTGAGCTGTCTTCTACATGTTTAAATGAATAGTTTCCTTAGGAAACATATTTAAATATTTAACATTCTGCACCTTTTTCATGTTACAACATGGGGTAGATGGCATTCAAATGTGTAGCACCTCCCAGTCCCCAGTGGGTTAACTGTGACCCTACTCCATTCAATCCCCATATGGGAAAGCCTACTGACAGGCCAGTGTTGCTATAGGGATAACCTTGAAGCTCTTCCAAGTTAAAAATCAGAGGAAATCCCTACCGAATTGTGCAATTTTACTGCTACTAGTAATAGGATAGAAATTACAACTGATTGTGACCCACCAGTTCACGGTGACAACACTATTGAGGTCTGCTCTGTAAGATGAGTGAAGCAGTTGTTAATAAAGAACCATGAGACTCTCCTCCCTTTTTCTAGATTTTGTCACAAACAAAAGCCCAATAGAGTCAGTGAAGACTGAGAGTCTGCAATGGGGCCACAAACCACTAGCAATACAAGGTATTTGGTGGCAAAAAAGAGATGCGAGGATGAGCAGGACAAGCAAGATGGCAGGCAGGAGGACAGATGGCCGGTTGGATAGAAGAATGGATGGAGGTTGGATGGAAGGATGAGTGGGAGGGTAGACGGGAGAATGGGTAGGAGAATAAATGAAAGGATGTGTTGGAGGACAAGTGGGAGGACAAGGGAAAGGATGGGTGGAAGGAAGGCAGGAAGATGGATAGGAAAACTGCTAGGAGAACAGATTGTAGGATGAGAGGACAAGTAGGGAAGACAGGTGAAAGGATGGTTAGATAAAGACTCCGCAGCAGTAAGTCACTGAGTCTGAGGCCTGGCAGAGGGCCATCCACATCCTCACAGCCGTAGGGCAGAGAATCTAGTAGCCAGCAAGCCCTTCACAAGAAGAAGGCACTGTACTATCATCCTTCTGAACTGCTTTGGAAGGGGGAGATAAAAAATCAGGCTTGCCATGGACACTGAGTGAGTTCTGTCCTGCCAGACTTCAATTTCCCGCCTCCCCCAGGGAGTCAGCCTTTGCTTGGAGGTTGCCTCTGTGGGGAGTGGGAGTAGACTCTGGGCTTCACCTCCAGACCCATTCATGCTGTTTTCTCCATCCCTCCACTGGTGTGCCCTCACCCCAGAATGAAAGGAGAAAGGATTTGGGACCTCAAACAAGCAAAAGATCACTTTTCTGAGAGTGCCAGTGGTTGCTAAGAAACTAGTGGGATAAGAAATAGAAAGCATCAAACCACTCCTAAAAATAACCAAAGGGACTGGGGTTGCTCGTGACCTGAAGCACTTGTGTGGCACAAAACTCATTTAGCACCCAGCGAAAGGGAGACCATTAGCCTGGCTTATGAATTAGTCTCTGCTCTAACTAGCCAGCTGTGTTCTGGAGGAGTGCCCCCTAAACATCTGCCCACAGATGTTTCAGGTAGGTCCCTGGGTCCTACCTCCCTGCCTAGGTCTCTAACACAGTGACACTGTCAGGCAGGAATAACCAGGAGCCCAGGGTCATCTCTTTCCCCTCTCACTTTGCTGAGGAGTTGGCTGCCCACCCAGAAGGGCTTGAGCCACTCTCTGCATGGACAGAGGTGAAATCCTCACTTGGTAACTCAGACATGACCAGACAGGAAGACAAAAGGATGAGCTCTGTCTTCGACAGCCAAGGTGGCAGACCACCACGTGCCCCAGTGGGAAGGGAGGGTGAGATATCAGAGAACAGAAGGGAGAAGGAATTCAATACTAAACCCTGTTAGTGGAACTACTTTAAAAAGATGGCCAAGATTCCACCCTCCTAGTTTTTCCCTCTGTACAAGAGAAGGCAGTTTTCACATAGAAAGACGGAGACTATATCTCTGTGGGTAAAACGATACTGTACATTCTGTCCTCAGTCGCCAAGTCGAGGACAATTTCTGGCCTCTTTACTCTGCAAAATGGCACCAAATCTGGGCTTCCATCTAGGTTTCCTATGTTCAAGATACTTGGTATAAAGAGGAAGGGAGTCCGAAAGCACAAATGCTATGCAGCGTTGTGAAGGCTCTTCACTGTACAAAGGTACTCCGACAAGAGAGTGAACTGGGGCTGACAACTGTCCATCATTCAGCAAGTTTCGAAGCCTGGAATGGGACCACATTCTTTTATAGGAAGGGACATCTCCCTTAATCCACATAATGGACACATATGGTTTTTCAAAGGCCCTGTCTAAAAGTATCACAAACAGAAAAGAGATTTGGGAGTCAACTAAGGGGCTTAGTGTCTAGTTTCACCTTGGCTACTTACGTCACCTTGGACTGATTACTTGGACATGCCGCATGTATATTTCTTCATGGACATAAGAGGAGGTTCTAAGTTCTGTCCTCTTATAAGATATCTTTAAAAAGTTTGCAGAAAATGCATATTGGAAAAAAAAAACAATGAATGAATTTCATAATTTTTTGCACCCAAATACCTTAATTTCATTTTTCCACAAGCTTTTTGAAGGCCCCACATATATTCATTATTCACTGCTCTGATGGATAAATAATGAAAGCTTCAGTGAGGTGCTTAGCCCAGGTGCTTGGTACGAAGAGCCAATGCAGCTCAGACCCACTACTAACATACTCTCACCATGAGTCAGTGCTGCACTAACAGGCCAGCTCCAAGGCTAAGAGTTGGACCTTCTACCAAGGGAACACTATGAGAGATGGCGACTAGATCAGGAGCACGATGACCATAAAATGCTGCAAGACCCAGGGCTGTGAGGGCTTGTTGTCAAGAGCTGGAGTCACATGAGAGGCTGTTCAGAGGGGGATGATACCATTTGCACAGAATGCTGGGAGAACTGCCAGCCAGACAGGAGGCCTCCAGCCTTTTTGTGGCAAGACATTATTTGGTACTTGGAGTCTTCTGATTATAGTATGTGTGTACATGTGTATATACACATGTACTTATTCATTTGTTTATGCCGCAGGGGCTTAGTGCAAGGGACCATGTCTCCTCCCTGGGCCTTGAAGGCATTTCAGCCACTAAGACCCAGAGCCTGCCATGCAAGGAAGCAGAACATGGCAGCAACCTCAGGGCAAGTTTCCCAGTTCCTATTTCAGAGGACCCCACCCCTAGGGACATGGGGGTGTGGGTTGCAGCTATAGGATCAGGCTTTGGGCATGACCAGCTTAGAAGTGCCAGCCTGTTTTTGAGGAGGGGAGCTCTTGGCAGGCAAAGTCACTTGCTCCAGTAAGGGGCCCTTATTGGCTCCTGGGTTCACACTCACCTCTCCACCCAGTTCTTGTAGCTAGGGATGTCCTTGGCATAGAGCAGCTTGTTGGAGGGTGAGTCTTTGCCCAGTCGGTGCTCCGACGTGGAGCAGGAATCCATGAAGGTCTGGGCTACCACAGAGAGGCAGGCATCCGTAATGCTGTTCTTATGGATGTCGAACACAAACTGCGGGTTCTTGATCATGTTGACCCAAAATCGCAGGGGTAGGCTGTGTGGATGGAAGAGAAGGTGGTCAGGGGAGATGGGGCAGAACTTCAGACTATTACTCTATTCTACCTGCTCCTTATGCCTGCTACAGGAGCAGCCAGGGGCCAGATGGTGGTAGGGTGGTCACACCATATGCTCCTGTGAGGCCAACCCACATAGGAAGGTTGCAGGTTTGTATTCAGAGACCACACTGGGTACACATGTGCTCATGACCCAGGCTGGCTGAGGCTGGGGCAAAATCATGGTTTAAAGACCTTGCTGGGGTACCTAGCTCACTCTCTCTCTCTCTCTCTCCCTCTGACTTGCCCCCTCATGGGAGAAAAAAATAATATTTTCTTTACAGAGAGAGATTTTTGTTATTGGGATGAGAGATAGAGAGATGGAAAGTGAGAAATCTCCTCCACCCCCCTCCGGGGGGATGGCCATGCCACAATCCCTTCTCCTCCATTCTCCTCTCAGGATTTTGGGCATGCATGCACATGCACCCAGTGTGAGTTTTAAGCACCTGGGTCCAGGAATCAAACCTCAATCAACTACGTGGGAGTCCAGCATGTAACCATTACACCACCTGCTGCTCCTAAAATAATTCTTTTAAAGGATCATATAGTTGGAAATTGTTAAGGAATTTCTTGGAATCTAGAATTCTCTGTCATCTAATGTAGGATTGGCAGAAGTCACACCCTAACTCTATCTAGTCCTGCCAGCTTATCCTTGCATCATGAAGGCAATTGGGCTGGGAGGGTAAGGACAGCCACCTGATTCTTCATCTCTAAGCTGGCATGCTTAAAATCCCACACTGACTGCTCATCCACCCCATTATGATCCAGCTGGCACCTACTGATTACCAGGAGTCATGCGGCAACTGAGGGTACAGAGACAGTTAAGAGCCCTGCCCTGCCCTCAGGAAGCCTGCATGCTGAGGGTTCCAGGGGAGGGCAAATACATACCCAAGTGCATACTCAGGGAACTAATGGAGGTAGAATCAGAATGCATAGGGTTCCCTGAGGGACCAATGCAGCATGGAGTCTACCTGAGGGCAGTGTCTGGAAAGCCTTTGCGCACACTGGACGGGTGACTTCAGACAACATGCGTAAGTGTCCTCCAGCTGGGTGAGGCTGGAGGAAGGGGCAGAGGACAGGCTGCAGTAGGGAACCAGCATGAACCATGACAAAGGAGGAGCCTTGTGCAGGACAGTCTGGTACTGTGAGCACCGAGTTTGTTAGAAAAGGCCCTGGGGTGTGGGATGTAGCCTGCCCCCTGTACCTTTGGGTTGTACTACCTTTTCTGGGTTTTCATCCAGTCTGGCAAGTCGCAGGTGAGGAAGGGAGGCGGCGCCAAGTAAGGGATCGCTATTTCCTTTCCTCTGCTCCTGCCTCCTGCCCCCTGCCACCTTCCCTGAGGTTTTAACGCGCTGTTGGTTGTTTCATCACTGTTGTGATAGTTACAATGCCCACGTGTGTTTGGCTTGCCTCTTAGAACTTAAACTCTTTGAACTACATTATTTCCATGCAGTGAGTACAATATTTCTGTACTGGTTGTATCTCCCAGCAGCTAGCATGTATACACAACAAATGCTATCAATACAGGGAGACCTGACATTCGAGACTGCCGATCAATCAACAAGGATTTATTAAGATGCTACAGTGTGTGAGGCAGCATCGAGCTCTGCGATGTTCAGTCGCTTTGCTTCATTATGAAACTCTAGAATAGAAAACAAGGGGGTGACATCTGGGGACAACTCAGAGAACCACAACACACAGGTAAAACTGGGAGTCATGGTAGTTGCACAGCCTTCCTGAAGGGAGGGGGGGAGAGGTGGGTGGGGACGATGACACTGGACTCAGAACCCTGAATGAAGGAATGATGAGTTTCCATGAAGGCTTCTGTCCACACTTCCTGTTTTTCCCCAAAGTCCCACGAGTAGGGACTCCAAGTGTCCACATCTGCTCTGTTGCTTGTTTCTCCCCAATGCCACCCATCCTG
>NW_006160129.1:3373563-3389852 GCF_000334495.1 Tupaia belangeri chinensis
TTCCATACACCAGTTGTGATGACAGGCAAATCAAACAGGGAAGCCGTGGCACCCACCGGAGGCTCCTGCCTAATGAAATATTAGCATGTTATTAACATTAGTGGTGGCACTAATCTCTGGTTGATTGCAGCCACTCAGGCTAAATGAGCAGGAGGTTTATTTAAAAGAGAAAAGGTAGGAGACTATGGAAGAAGGGGGTGGGGAGAGGGTGCATTACACCTTGGGTCAGGAATAAAGAACAATCTCTTCAATCAGGCATAATTAACTCCAAGTCAATATGCAGATCTCATAATTCCCCCAACTAATTGCTTCTTTCCCAAGGTAGCAAAGGATCACGTCAGGGTCAGGGAAGTGTCCTTTGATGCTCTAGAGAACTTGAGCCTAGTGCCCCACCTACTCCCAAGGATGTCCTTCACTGGGACCTGGTACTCTTTGCACTGACACCTTAGAACTTGAAAGAGCTGGCAGAAAGGGAGGAAATGCCTGAGGCCAGCAGATGGTGTAAAGGTTAAGGTGCTGGATTTCCCTGTGGTTGACCATGGTTTGAGTCTCGGATCCGTTAGCTTGAAATTCACCTGGGCGTGTGTGCATGTATGCCCAAAATCCTGAGTGGAGAGGGGACTGTAGTGTGGCCATCCCTCCTGGGGGTGATTTCTTGTTTCTGTCTTTCTCTGTCTCTCTCTGTCTTGCCAGCAAGTGTACATGCTCTATGGGAAAAAAAAAATCCCCCCCCCCAAAAAAGAAAGGAGAAAATGCCTGTATCCAAGTGCATTATGGTACCCTTGGAAGTAGCCTTACCTTAGCAGGAGAGATGAAATTAAAACAAATAATTTAGGGAACATTTTAGGTGATATTTCCATAATGGGCTACTAGGAGCATGTGAAGATAACTTGGAAAGACCCAACTCTTCCATGAGAAACTCTAGGTAGAGTACTTGTATCCCAAAGCCTGCTGATTTCCCATGGGGAAGTATTCAGGAAGATTCACTGACAGAGAGAAATAGATTGTGTAGGTTGGAGACCTGGCCTTCAGAACAGCTCCAAAAATTTATGCCAGGAGGACTGGGAGAGCTAAATGCCATCTTACCTAGAGGAAAGCACTGGGAGAGACCAGACCCTGTGGAACTTACAGAGTAGGAAATAGGTGCCCCCCCCCAGTGTTGCTCCGCTGAGTGAAGAGCCATATTCCCAGGGTCTTATTTCAGAAAGACTGGAGATGGTCTCTCACTGAACATTACGGTGGGTGCAAACCCCACTCTTCAGTTCTATGGGCCAAGCCTGATATTTTTTTTCAACTTCAGCAGAGCCAGCACTCTTCTCCAGGTGAAGAAGACGAAGAGCCAGAGCATCACACATGGAATACAGTTTTAGTACCACAGCCTGATGGCCGCCTTCCTCTGAGTTTTGGTTGGGAGCCCAGGGCTGGTTGTCAGGGTGCCTCACTGTGCCCTAGTACCTTGCCAGTCCTCACAGTTGTAGGTGCTGGGCAATAGGCCCACACTGCCTTGGAAGAATGATCTGGGGAAGAACAACCTGGAATGGAATTGTGTAAAAGCTAGAGGGAAGCAATTCTGGAATTGATGGGACTAAACCGAAGCCAGCTCTGCTTGGGGCAGAACTCTTAAACAGAGGCCATTTTGGCCCTGCATTTTATCATCAACTCACTGCAAATTCCACAGTGCTGAATACTAATGTTTGACCTTGGAATTTCAACCTGAAACATAAACTAGACCCGCATGAAAGGAATGATGATGTATGTTCACAGGACAGAGAGGACCAGAGTAGGGGCACCTAGAGTGCCAGTTAGTAGTCGGAAAATCTTGTTGTCTCAAAGGAAGACAAAGGAGTTATGGTCAGGTCTCTTCTCCAAACAGAGTTTGGAAAAGGTGTTTATGGGAAGGGAAGAGTATTTCTTCACTAGGAATGGAATGCCCCTTGTTTACCTGGGTGACTTCTCGATGTGCTTGAAAACTGTCATCAAGTCACCATGAGACGTTGTCCCTCTGTGACCCGGTTGCATGCAATGCATCTTCTATCATAGCATTCCTCTCTCTGGCAGACAACTGACTTCCTTGTCTCTTACCCTTGTCTGACAGTACTTTGAGAGCAGGGCCCTGGCTGAGTAGGGTATGACCCTCAGTGTCTAGCATAATACCAGGCACCCAAGAGGCACTTGGATGTGATAGTGACCTGGCTGTGACATTTGGTGTAGTGCTTCCTGCTCATTTAGCTGGTTTATTAAATATTTGTTGACTGATTGAGCTATACGAAAGAAAGATACACAGACACATTGGACTAGAAGGAAATGAGAGAGGAAGTGAACACAGAAATATAGTAGGAGTGGGTGTAATGGGGCAGAAAGTGCGCCTACGTAGAGTCCCTGCAGCTGGATGTGAGCCAGGAGCCCAAGCTCCTATCACCACTGACTCAGGGCTGGGTGGGCAGGTCACTGGCCTTGGCTGCTGTGCCTCTTCTCTCCCGTCACTCACCAGTTGCTCTTCCAGGTGTGGCGGACATGCGGGTCGTGAATGCCGTGCTTGTCCGCCTGCTCATCCAGGAAGTCAAACATGTACTTGATGGCCAGAGGCAGCGCAGAGCCGCGGTGGGCCGTGCTAAAGATGGTCTCGAAGAGGTCGTCCACAAACTTCTGCAGCGTGCCCTGGGGAAGTGGACACGTTCAGACACAGCTCGACCCACAGAGCTCTGAGAATAGTTTTTAAATCTCACAACGTGCAGCCTGCCCTGCTTGGGTGCAACGGGATAAGTTTGTGTAGTAAACCTTTTTTCCTCCTTTTATCTGTCTCTAACAGCTTTGGATTTCCCCTGCACGTGGAAAATAGATGTAACACCGATGACTGGACCTAAGCGAGCCTTCCTCTGCCTACAACATGGTTTGGTTTAACACCCTCTGGCGGTGTTATTTTAGCACTTTTCATGAATGCTAATGAACGCTCCTCGGTCAGAACAGACAAACACAATCTGCTGGTTTTGTTTGGGCATTATTCATACTGCCTAATGAGCAGTTACTCATTTGGCTCTGCAGAGAGCAGAGCTGAGCCCAGTCTCAGGAGGGAAAGAACACAACTGCAAGCAAGAACTGTCCCCAGAACCAGGATTAGAAATGGTGCCTGGAAAGTCACTGGGTTAGCCCCACCTGCCATCAGCTGAGATTGTGCATGCTGCCCAGAGCAGAAGACATTCTTTCACAAGGTGGGAAGAAGGCATGTCTCTGTTTGAGAAAGGTAGAGAGAAGGGGCAGAAACACCACCACAGACTGAATGCCAATGCAGATGGGTTGGTGGAGGTGCCTGGCGCACTCGGCTGAGAAGGACTCTGAGGTCCTGTACTGATAAAGAGTCTTAGGGCTGATTAGCAGTAACCAGCTGTGAGATCCTAGAGTGGGTGCTAGCACCAGCAATAGGCATTTGTGTGTTCTGGCATTTCGGTGGGCAGGTCCCTGCACCTGTTCTCAAGTCCCATACCTTGGTGGCTAGCAGTCGTGTCAAGTAGATTTCAGACACCATCTTGCTGCCCCGATCCCCCTCCTTCTGGTCCCCGTGCTCGTGGTTCTTCACCAAGTGCCACAGCTTGACTCCACTCTCCAGGTCGGGGGTGATCATGGGTGTCCGTGAGCGGAGGCTGTCGGGGCTGCCCGTGTACCGGATCATGTTTTCTGTCAATGCAAGGGCCACCCCCCCGTGTGTGTGAGGCCACACAGCCATAAGCCTGTTAACCCACAACACAGCCCGTGCGCCAGCAGAGGCTTGCTGCCTGATCCTGCAATTTGGCGCTGTCACCTTCCCTTGGTCTGAACATTTCCCCAAACTGGGATGCCCTTCCCACCACCTCCAGGAAGCTGTCTGACTAGTTCCACTCACTCAGGGCTCTCCCCTTCTCATGTACTTTGCAGCCCATCAACCCTTAATTATTCAATTTGTAAAAATATAAGCTGGTGCTTTTTTTTTTTTTTTTTTACACTTTTCCTTGTAAGACTTCTCATGTCATGTCTCAGGATGTGTTCTGTGTAGCCAATTAAGTACACATTTAAGACCAGGTAGCCTGTCTCCCTTAATAAGTGTTGACCAGCTGAGTAATTGCCTGCTAACCTGCTCCCCTTTATGCACACCTCGACACCTCCTGCTCTGGTCTGGGCCACTTCTTCCCATTTATTTGCTGAAACTCCCGGCAGTACTTGTGAGATGTGGTGAAACGAGTTATTGTGCAGGCAAAGAAGAGAATGGTCCTACTGTGTGCAGGCACTGTTGCATGTATTTATGGGGTCATCAGGAAAGTCATGATGCACTTTTACACAGAAAAATATCTCATGACTTTCCTGATGACCTAATTCCCGTCACTCACCAGTTGCTCTTCCAGGTGTGGCGGACATGCGGGTCGTGAATGCCGTGCTTGTCCGCCTGCTCATCCAGGAAGTCAAACATGTACTTGATGGCCAGAGGCAGCGCAGAGCCGCGGTGGGCCGTGCTAAAGATGGTCTCGAAGAGGTCGTCCACAAACTTCTGCAGCGTGCCCTGGGGAAGTGGACACGTTCAGACACAGCTCGACCCACAGAGCTCTGAGAATAGTTTTTAAATCTCACAACGTGCAGCCTGCCCTGCTTGGGTGCAACGGGATAAGTTTGTGTAGTAAACCTTTTTTCCTCCTTTTATCTGTCTCTAACAGCTTTGGATTTCCCCTGCACGTGGAAAATAGATGTAACACCGATGACTGGACCTAAGCGAGCCTTCCTCTGCCTACAACATGGTTTGGTTTAACACCCTCTGGCGGTGTTATTTTAGCACTTTTCATGAATGCTAATGAACGCTCCTCGGTCAGAACAGACAAACACAATCTGCTGGTTTTGTTTGGGCATTATTCATACTGCCTAATGAGCAGTTACTCATTTGGCTCTGCAGAGAGCAGAGCTGAGCCCAGTCTCAGGAGGGAAAGAACACAACTGCAAGCAAGAACTGTCCCCAGAACCAGGATTAGAAATGGTGCCTGGAAAGTCACTGGGTTAGCCCCACCTGCCATCAGCTGAGATTGTGCATGCTGCCCAGAGCAGAAGACATTCTTTCACAAGGTGGGAAGAAGGCATGTCTCTGTTTGAGAAAGGTAGAGAGAAGGGGCAGAAACACCACCACAGACTGAATGCCAATGCAGATGGGTTGGTGGAGGTGCCTGGCGCACTCGGCTGAGAAGGACTCTGAGGTCCTGTACTGATAAAGAGTCTTAGGGCTGATTAGCAGTAACCAGCTGTGAGATCCTAGAGTGGGTGCTAGCACCAGCAATAGGCATTTGTGTGTTCTGGCATTTCGGTGGGCAGGTCCCTGCACCTGTTCTCAAGTCCCATACCTTGGTGGCTAGCAGTCGTGTCAAGTAGATTTCAGACACCATCTTGCTGCCCCGATCCCCCTCCTTCTGGTCCCCGTGCTCGTGGTTCTTCACCAAGTGCCACAGCTTGACTCCACTCTCCAGGTCGGGGGTGATCATGGGTGTCCGTGAGCGGAGGCTGTCGGGGCTGCCCGTGTACCGGATCATGTTTTCTGTCAATGCAAGGGCCACCCCCCCGTGTGTGTGAGGCCACACAGCCATAAGCCTGTTAACCCACAACACAGCCCGTGCGCCAGCAGAGGCTTGCTGCCTGATCCTGCAATTTGGCGCTGTCACCTTCCCTTGGTCTGAACATTTCCCCAAACTGGGATGCCCTTCCCACCACCTCCAGGAAGCTGTCTGACTAGTTCCACTCACTCAGGGCTCTCCCCTTCTCATGTACTTTGCAGCCCATCAACCCTTAATTATTCAATTTGTAAAAATATAAGCTGGTGCTTTTTTTTTTTTTTTTTTTACATTTTTCCTTGTAAGACTTCTCATGTCATGTCTCAGGATGTGTTCTGTGTAGCCAATTAAGTACACATTTAAGACCAGGTAGCCTGTCTCCCTTAATAAGTGTTGACCAGCTGAGTAATTGCCTGCTAACCTGCTCCCCTTTATGCACACCTCGACACCTCCTGCTCTGGTCTGGGCCACTTCTTCCCATTTATTTGCTGAAACTCCCGGCAGTACTTGTGAGATGTGGTGAAACGAGTTATTGTGCAGGCAAAGAAGAGAATGGTCCTACTGTGTGCAGGCACTGTTGCATGTATTTATGGGGTCATCAGGAAAGTCATGATGCACTTTTACACAGAAAAATATCTCATGACTTTCCTGATGACCTAATATATATGATCTGGAATAATCTTATGAAGTTGAGAGTTTTTGAATCCCTGTTTACCAAT
Source organism: Tupaia belangeri chinensis (assembly GCF_000334495.1). Lineage (NCBI taxonomy): Eukaryota > Metazoa > Chordata > Mammalia > Scandentia > Tupaiidae > Tupaia > Tupaia belangeri. Next base: position 3,379,838 of record NW_006160129.1, read on the forward strand.
AAGAAAACCAAGGCTCATAGTGGTCAGGTGACCAGCCCCCAAGCACACAGCTGGTGGCGGAATAGGTAGCCTTCAGGGCTCCTATCCCACATCAGCACACTTTCCCCTCCACCGCAGAGCCTTAGACCTGGGGCTGCCTTCGCTTCACTGCATAATGATTGTGTGACCTTTACAAGCCGTTTAGCCTCTGTGCATCTGAGTTATAATTTACTAATCTGCATAATAGGGGGAAATAATAATTATTTAATTCACTGGATTGTTATGAATATGATGTGAGATAATGACGATCACAAGAGGAAAAGCATCTTACAGCCTGTAAGACAGGAAGGTTAGATTTTCTTCTTGAGCTGATGGATGAAGGGTTTGCTTAAGCATCTGAATCACCCAGTGACCCAGGAGCCTCTCCCCCAGTCTGACTCTCCTGCCTGATGTCAGCTGGCCTGGCTTGCCCAATGCCCCTGCTCCCTGGCCCTGGGATCCACTGCCTTCCAGCCATGCTGTCAACTAACAGCCACTGCTCAGCCATCCTCATCTCCCAGGTCATTCGATGAAGCTTACCATATTTGCTGGCTGAGGTTCTGGAGACAGTGGAGTTGTTCACTGCGTTATAGGCTGTCACCTGCTTGGACACTAAAGCCACCACAGAACCATCTGGCACCTATGGGGAAAAGGCTTCTAAGGCCTGGGCACAGAAGCTCTGCCACCCATGGAAATAAGGACAAATCAGGATTAGTTGACCCTATGGAATAATCAGTGCCTTGTTGGAGAACTACAGGACTTTGGAGACCACCAGCTTTTCTTTGAAGAAAACAAGACACAGATCTGTAAATATTCTATTTTGTGCCTCACTGTTGGAGGAACTTATAGCATTCCCTATCTTAATACGCCTCTGGAAGATCCCTGGCCTTAGCTGCCCAGAGAAAATTCTGAAGAGGGACCCTCCCTCGGGGACTGCCCAGGCCCTGCAGGAAGCATGCATGTCGGCAACCTAGCTCCGAAGAGGCCAGAACTCCCTGGTGCCCTGGCTGAGTGGCAGCTGTTTCCCTGAGTCATTAAAGGAACATGGAGTGTTGGCGAGGAAGTGAATTGGGGCTTGTTGTCCAGCCTTGGATCAACCCTGTAATACAGGGCCTGAGACACTTAGGAATGTGGACTTCCAGTGGGCTGGCCCCAGCCCCCCTCCACACTCATCTCACCTGGTAATGGGCCAGCGTGTTCAGTCTCTTCCAGTCATTCTCAATCTTGGTGGTGATGTCTTCATCCTGTAGGATCATCCTCGCCCCGCTTCCTTGTCGCCACTCTGTGGAGAGGGTGGTGACATCTTAGAGAGGCCTTTTGACCCCTCAGTGGGGAAGCTGAGGACCCCTGTGTAGAGCCATTTTAAAAAGGCAAATATAGACAGTGCTAGCACAAGCCCTCATGACAGTGACATGCAGGAGCTCTCAGTGCAGAGGGGCCCTGAGTGCCAGCTAACAAGCCATGTGATAAAAATGGGGTTACATCACCTATCCTTCCCAGCCCGCCTGTTTGCCATGAATGGCCATGTCTGCAAGAAGTACACAGTCAGTTTTTGCTGAATGAATAAGGAACGAACAAAGCACTCAGGACATTCACGGAGGTGTCACCATTGCAGCACGACCTGTGTGCTTGGTTGTGATCTTGGAGCTGATGAAATCAAGGCTGTAGGGCCATCACTGTCACCCCTGTACCTGCTCTGGGTTGGGGGGGGACCTTGCACCCTAAAGCTGGCAGGTAGGTCACTCTTGGAAGGGTGACTGGTAAAAGTGTGTGGTCCCATTCTGATGTAAATAATATCAACTTTGTAATCTACCCAACACCCGGTTATTTCAATAGTATAGATACAATGCTTCCAGCCCCACATTCCCTCATGGGCCGAAACACCTACAACACACAGGCTCAGTGATGGATCCCACAGGGGGAAATGGGCGACTGTCTCTCAGCAACCCAGTCAACTCCCCAACACCCTACTCAGTACAAATCTCGTGGAAATGGAGATGTGCACATTCCAATCTTGAAATGAACACACGGGGAAACCCATGTGCACCACAGACACGTATCAACTCATGTGTGTGAACACATGTGCGTGCACACACACCCACACACAGCATTCTCATGGACACGCACCCACAAGGAACAATGGCCTCTTCAATTCAGATGTACCATGTGCTGCAGCAGGAAGCTGGCAGTCTGGTTTCTGGCAGTCACAGTCTTGCTCAGTGCCTCATCGATACTGCTACTTGTGAAATGTGTGAAGAGCACTGGGCTGGTTCAGAGTACGGGAAGCTGCTGGGACGAGGGGCCCAGCTGTCTCTGCTCAGCCCCCCAGGGTTTTCTCCTCTGGTCACAGAGACACATTTTTGGATTCCCTACCTTGTTTCCTTCCAGGCCATGGGTCCATGGTCAACCATGTCTGTAACAGAGAGCTCTCGTTCCCCCTGCATTATGTATCTGGTGTGGCCAGCCCTGCCTCCCTCATTGTACAGAAATAAAAAGACCCAGAAAGAAGGGAGCAGCTTGCCCTAAGGGACACTCCTGAATTCCAAGACCCTGGCCTCCAGACCCTAGAGCCTTCCTGCTGCCTGGCCTAGAGCTCAGCATTGTGCTGGGCAGTCAAAGGAATAAAAACATAAGGATGACATGCATATTCGCTGGAGCAGAGATGTCTCTGGGGGCTGCCCCTCATTTATTCCTGCCGATGACAGCTCAGCTGGAATTGCTGGTGGTGGTTAGGACCTTGAGCAGTTAGGGTAACAGGCCAAAGGCCCACGGAGGCACCTGGTCGCCAGCATTGCTTCATGTGTTGTTTTGTATCTTGTGTTTTTTGCTTTGTTTTAAAAATTTTATGTGTCCAGGGACCAGTAGTTGGAGTATTGTCTGTGTCACTGGACTCCCATGTAGTTGACTGCAGTTTGAGTCCCGGAACCGGTGGATTAAACTCATGCCAGGAGCATGTGCATGTGTGCCCAAGATCCCGAGAGGAGAATGGAGGAGAAGGAATTGCGGCATGGCCAGCCCCCCTGGGGAGTGATTTCTCACTTTCTGTCTCTCTGTTTCTCTCGGTCTTTCTGGCGAGCACATGTGCCCTATAGCAAAAACCTCTCAAAAAAAAAAAAAAAAAAGAAAGAAAAAGTTATAGTCGTGTTTCTGAGTGGCTGGGGTAAAGGAAGAGGAGTACCTCTGAGCTGGGAAAGCAGCTGATAGGTCTGCATTTGGCTCTGGTGAAGAGCAGGCTGGGGGGTGGATGGTGTCCAGAGGCTTGAGGCCTCAGGTCTCCCCTGCTTGTCTGGTAAATGACACTGGTTAAGTCAGTGACTACAAAGAGGGTGGGAGGCAGCAAAGGGACAGCTTCAGGGGATGCCACCAAGGGCAGTCAGCATTCCCATGTTGGGGTGAGGGGAGAAGAAAGACACTAAGTTCTGGACACTAAGCCACTGGCCAGGACCCAAGGGAGTCTCTTCCACTAAAGTAGCTGTGGGCTTGCTAGGACCAGACAAAGGGGCCAGCCATGGGCAGTCTTCTGGTTTAGCAGCTGCACTGTCACCTTTGGCTGATGGGGTTGTAGTACATCTCAGTGGGACCTGAGTGTGCCATATGTCCTAGACCACTGAGCAATGACGCCTGGTGACTGACTGTGGACCCCAGTGTAGGACTTCCATATTGCTCAACTCCCCTAAAATTGTGTAGTGCACAGCCTGTATGACTGCCCCCAATGCTGAGCATCAGTCTGCCTCCATGGCCCTGTCTGAAAAAGTAGAGCAGAGGATGGTGGTTCCTCCCTGGGGCACAGCTGAGGTGATGATTGTCCTTGAAACAGAACAACAGTGCTGCTAAACGTCTACCAGTAGGGCTGGCCCAGCACCTGGGACTTAAATACTTACGACATGAACGAATGACTGGTGAGTGAACAAATGAATGAAGAAGAACACCCAGTGAGTGACAGTGGCCTATTTTCCAGGCAGTAGAAAGAGAATCTGTGCTTGCATATTTGAGCCCCACAGCAGGCAGGTAGCTGGCTACAGTTAGAGGTGAACTCTGAGTGACTCTGCTCACAAAGGCTGATCCAAACTGAGAAACACAACCAGGCACTTCCCTTGCCAGGAGTGAGAACTCTGAAATTACTGTCACTCATTCTTCCAGTTTTACCACTGGGAAAATGAAAGGCACAGCTTGGGAAGACAGACCTAGAGGCCATCATCCTCAGGCCACGTTCATCCCACTGATCAGACGGACACGCACTGGGCTCCTCCCTTGGGTCAGGCACTGGCCTAAGTCACATGGACACAGAGGTAAGAGGGACCCTGCCCTCTGCTCCGTGGGCAAAGCAGATATGGACACGCGCTGGGCATTGCGGTATGGCACCCACCACCTGTGGCCACCCATGTGTTGGGGAGTGTAGGGGAAGGAGAATGATGATTGGTCTTGACTCCTGAGCTATGGCCAGACTGTGAGGCTAGCAAGGAGCTGCTTCCACTCAGCTTCATCCTTGGAGCTCTAGGAGTCCGTGTGGGCCACTAGAAATTTCCCTTTCTACAAAATCAAGTTGTGCTGACAGGGAGGCCATGCACTCACCACCCTGGCCAAAATTATGAGCTGTGACACTGTGCGGTGGGCAGCAGGAGGCCATCAGGAGCAGGCTAGGAGTGCCCTTGTCACTGGTTTATTGCCTGCTCACTGGTGCGAGGCCATAGCAGAGGCCTCTGGGGTGCCCCAGTTCTGTAGCCCCTCTGGCCCAGCCTCTGCTGAGGGGTACCAGTGTGTAACCAGGAGATAGCACTTATTGTCTTTTTGGCATTTATCTCAAAAAGTTAGGCACTGTCCCCCAAGTGCCATTATGAAGAGAGTGAACTGGCATCAAGGAGAACACCCAGCCTTGCTTTTAAATCTCTCGAACCTGTTATTTTTGCTACTTCTTACACAGAAAAAGTGCTGTGTGCTTTTCTCTGAAATATCAGAGGTAGGGGAAAAAGGAATTTTGTGTCATTCTGCACCTAGTCCTGATGAAAGATAGCCCGGAGGACCGGCAGCTGGCGCTGTCAGCCCCATCGCTGGGGCCTGCAGGAAAGCAACAGGAGCCACGAGTAGACCCCTGCAGCTCACCCCTGAGTTGGGGCACAACTAGAAGGCAGCCCACGTCTCCTGGCACAGAATAATGAAGCAGGCTGACCAGGAAGCCGACGCTTGTGTTTTTCTGCCAGCGTCCTACTTTAACCCTCTGGCCAGATCACTCTCCCATTCCTTCCTTTCCTGAAGCTTCTCACTTAGGCTGGCTCTTGCCTCTGTTTTCCCTGACTCCGATGGAATGGCTCAAAGTCAGAACAGAGGACATGCGCTTTGGCTTCTGGAATGCCCTCACGTTCTCTCATGGCCTTCTCCCAGCAGAGGTCCGAGACTCTGAGCCAGTTGAGTACAGCAGGGACCAGGAAAGGCCCAGGTCAAAGGTGAAGCAGCTGAGTTCTCCCTGTCCCAGGAGCCTCTGTGGTGTCAAATCACATGACGCATGAAATCTCATCTTTACCATGAAGTAAAGAACCCTAAGAGTAGGTGTGCTCAGTAGAGGGTGAAGCAGCCTGCCAGATTTGGATGTGAAGCAAGTACACTGGTCCCCGTCACAGTGTGTGTGTCTTGCTAAATCAGCCTCCAATTCTGGGTTCTGTTGCATGTTTAGCGTATGCTTAGTTTTAATAACAGTGACAAAAAACAAATAAAATTCGGATCTCCTGATCCTTATTCCAGCATTCCTTCTCACCAGTTAGGCTCCTGTCTTGCCTATAAAAATAGCACTAAAAATACCTCTTACCATGTCCACATCTTGGTCTGGATGAGGGAACCATATCAGCACCACCCAGAGCAATGTGATGGCTTGGCCAATGGTCAATGAGCCAAGGTGAATGCTGAGCCTCCTGGACACTTTGTGACTTCACTTAAGGCAAGGGAGAGACTGAAAAGTACCTCTGAGCCACCAACTGACATGCAGCACAGCTTGGTGACAGCCAAAATGAGTGACAGCTCACAACCCCCACCCCCTACAAGGACACCTACTGTCCCATCTGACAAGAGGCTCTTCTTGTAGCCACCATGGTGGATCCAGGTCTCAGAGCTTCGTTCCTCCTCAGTCAGCAAGTCACAGTTACCAGGAGCCACTGGTGTTCTAGGGATAGGAGGCAGAGGGCACCAGAACCGAATGAAGCCCTCGTTGAGCTTCCTGGTGATCAGGGATGATGGAGGCAGGACAGGGATGAGGGACTGTAAGGGGTTGGTCAGGAAAGGGCAGTCTGGGAAAACTGTGACGGACAAGCAGATGTGTGTGTGCCTGCCTGACAAGGGACACGAGAGCATGGCCCACTGGTGGCACTTACATTGCACTTCTGGGGATCTATAAGGATGAGTCCTTGTGGAAGAAAGCTTAAAGGAAAGGCAGGAGAAGCATAGAGGCCTGAATTCAGGAAGATGGAGAATGCCATGACCAAGGCCTACGTCCAGCTGTGGGTCACAGATATGGGGCAGACGAGAGCAGAGGGGTGTAGTAGAAAGACCAGGAGGCTGAGCACCTGCCCATAATGGCCACCTTTGTTCAAGGCCAACACAGCGAGGGCTGAGCAGGGGCAGTAGGGGAGGGGTGTCCATTTAAAAGATGTTCAGGAAATCAGGCCAGATAGGGCTTTGAGAATCTTGCAGAAGGTGAGCTAGGAGCCCCAGGGCAAGCCTCCAGGTTTGGGAGATGGTATAGTGAGAGCTGGGGCTTAGAGGAAGGAAGGGAAAGTGTGGAAAGAGATGCTGGTAGGGAGGACATGGCTGTCCTGGCTCCTGGAGCATTTTGTGGTCACCAATGTATGCCATACCAAGAGATAATCCCTCCCCAGGGTACGTAACACCTCACTAGTTCTGGTTCTTGAGGTGCATGTGTGTAGATGGGCACACGTATACACACACACACACACACACAGTGTATATGCACACATCTCATTCTGTCCCAGGTTGGGGACCTTCAGGCTGTGCAACGACCCCCACCCTCGTGCAGTCTTCCCACGGCCATCTCTGCACAGAGCCATCACAGGAGGCTTCAGGAAGGGGTGGTAAGAGGGACAAGGGAGGAAGAAGATACCCCAGGCTAGTCAGAGCTGCAAAGTCAACCTGCACAAGCCATAGGGGACCATGCCTGTCCTTGTAACCCAGGCATCTTTGCACCTAAAGGAACAAGGTGAGCAGGTTCTCACCTGCTCACCCCCCAAACCTGTGTGGGGCTGCCTCCACTCTAGAGGCCAGGCAGGAGGGTGGAGGTGGAGACATGGTTCCACTGCATTGCACACCGGTCAGCAGTGAGCCCTGAGATACCCCAATCCTAGGCCACACCACAGTGCAGGAGCAGGGACCAAGGAAGGGTTTCAAGAGGTCATGAGACCAGAGTTAGAAATTTGACCCCAGAATAGGAGGGGAGACCATCTAAAAATGTTTTGTTAAGAAAACAGAATATGGGGCCAGCAGGTGGCAGGTGGCATAGTGGCTGGATTCTCACATGGCCAACAGCAGTTCAAGTCCTGGACCAGGTGGCTATATCTATATCTATATCTATATCTATTTCACTTCCAAGTTAAGAAGAGAGTGTTAACTTAAAAGTGAAAGAAGAAGAAGATGATGACAGAATAATTTGTCCCAGGCACAGTAGTGCAGGTGGCAGTGTATCAAACTGCAGTGCTCGAAGCCACGAGGCCGACCATGAGTTCAGGTTTTCAGTGAACCTGTAATCATGTCTAGTGTGTTTTTCCAAGACCCAGACTAGCTGGAGGGCTGGAAGAAGCAGGTAGACGATGGTGTGATGAGACCTTGTCATGAATGTCTCCCTTAAATAAAAATATTTTTTAAAAACCTTAAGAAAAAGAAACAATTTACTGTGAGAGCACGTTCTCAAATATAAAGTGACTGACTTACAAAATGTGGTGCCCAAAACCAGAAATTCTGAAATCAGGAGTGTACCGTCTGCATTCAGGACACTAGGTCTTTGTAAACTGTGAAGTGCTCTAAGCGGGCTGGTTGTTTTTGTGAACTTTAAAGCACTCTAAACTGGCTAGTGGTCATGATTTGTGGATGTCTGGTAAAGGAAAGGCAGAGGGAGGCTTTGCCCTGCTACCTGCTTTGAGAGAGATGAGCTTGATCTCAATGGATATTCTTGAATACGGAACACAAGGCTCCAGTGTGGCTGTGGGTGGTGTGGTGGGTCACAGAAGAGTTAACAAGGCAGGGGGTGGCAGTGGGAAGGAGGAAAGGTGACCCTGGCATTCTTACGTGTGGCACCAAGAGAAAAATCACTCTCTGACCTCTCGAAGCAGCTCCTGCCCGGCAGCCCTGTGCCCTGCTCCAGGCCCCAAGGAAAAGGACAGACGCACTCACAATCCAATTTGTTACACTTCCACCTTCCAGAGAGAGAGGGAGGTGGAAGAAAAAAGAAAAAAAAATCCCATTATCTTTATCTGTCCTTCCCATCAGGTGCAGCGAAAAATGCAAACTGGGGAGACAGCTGCTCTGAACTCTTTATATTTCACTCAGAAGATAGTGTATCTTTTTATTGCATAGAGGAATTACTTATTTGAAAAAATATATCCTTTCAGGATGACTTGAACGGCAAGACAGAGAGAGGGTGGTGGAGTTCCGGGGTCTATTGATAGAGCATTTGCATTAAACCAGAGGAATCTCTGGAGGTCACGGACAGTAACAGAGAAAGAAGAAACAGAGCTCAGAGGAGACTGCTCATAAGCGACCGGGTGTTCCTCCCTGCTGTGTGACCTGGGCACAGGCATTGTGCCTCTCCGAACTGCAGGTTCTCTGTCTATGCAGGGCAATAGAATGGCACTAAGTATTTCTTCTGGGGCATGAAGGAGCAGACCAAACAAGCATCCCTTGACGCAAACAGAACAATGCCCTCCTCCAATGGCTATGCTAAGACAGAACTTTCTAGTCATGTTGGTACCGCCACGTGTGGCATGGAGCTTGCCACAAGGTGGGCTCTTATGCTAGGTTCATTGCAGAGTTTAGCAATACCTAGCCTGCCCAGATACCCATGGTGGGTATGACACATACACCTTGTGTGTTATACAGCCTCATATGCAGCAGAGGGGAGGCCACCTGGACACTGTGCTTTGAGAAGCCCTGCCCATCCCACTCCCTGTCCCAGTGATGTCATCCCTTCCCCAGATTCCAACAGGCTGCAGTGAAGAAAGGCCCTGAATTCTCCACTTTGCTTCCTGTGATGGTGACACCCTGCCAGGCTCCTGGGCTTGCGTGCATGGGCCCAGTGTGTTTGGCACACTCGTAAGGTTGGGTTTGAACCCCAGTCAGCCATGAGGGATCTGGCTACCTCTGCAGAGTGCTCAACTATGGGGCCAGCCCAAGACTCAGCATTTAAGTCAGTGTGGACTGAGAGGAAAGCAGACTACTTTCCATAGTGTCTGCCAAAGGCTTGCATAGAACAAAAGACTCACTGCCCCGAGTAAGGATTTCTGCCAGCAGATGGCATTTGAACTTGAGCTGCTACTTTGGCTCATCTCTGAGTCTCCAACTGCTAGTCTGCTGTGCAGATTTTGAACTTGCCAGCCTCCAGGATCATGTGGTCAGTCCTTAAAGTCTGTCTCTTTCTCTGTCTCTACCTCCATAGCTGCTGGCTCTGCTTCTCTGGAGGTCCCTGACCTCTGCAGTTGTCCTTAAAGCTTGGACGAGGCTAGTGAAGGGGTGGGGAAGTGGAGTGCTGGGAGGGGCCCTGTCTGGCCACAGTGAGGATCAAAGGCAGGAGCTGAAAACCAGCAATGAGGAGGCTAGGGGTAGATTTACTCCAGAGACAATGAAAGGGGAGCTTAAAATGTCAGCTTCCTGGGCCAGCAGGTGTTGTGGTGGTTAAGGCACTAGATCCTCCATGACAGACTCTGTGGTTTGAGTCCCAGACCTGGAGGCTTCAACAACATGTGTGCATTTGGGCACTTGTGCCTTCCTGCCCAAAATCCCGAAA
>NW_006160129.1:3390376-3397239 GCF_000334495.1 Tupaia belangeri chinensis
TGTGCATTTGGGCACTTGTGGATTCCTGACCAAAATCCCGAAAAGAGAAGGGACTGTGGTTTGGCCATCCTCCCTGGTGGGTGATTTCTCATTCTCCCATGCCCTCTGGCTAACGCATGCGCCCCATGGCAAAAATCTTAAAAATGAAGTCTGCTTCTCCCTGAGCATCCTGCCTTGCTAGGGGCAGGCAGCCTCTGCCCGATGCTCTCAGTCATGGGCAGAGGCACTGGGGGAGCTGTAAAGTGGGGGTGCCTGGCTGTCTTGCCTCTCTGCCCAATGTATGCGGCTCAGCGAGTCCTTGCTGTGTCTGTGTCTACACGCTGTGTGCCCCTTCATGTAGAGTACGTTTTGTTTTTTGGACAAGGTCTTGCTATGTTGTGTCCTCCTGCCTCAGCCTCCTGAGTGCCCTGTAGTCCCAGGGCAGGCCAGCACTGGCCCTGGGCATCCCATGTGCCTCTGCTTCTGAATATCAGTGCCTGCCCCCTCACGCCAGCATGGCTGGGCCTGACCTTTGGTAACAGTCACACTTAGAGTTATAAACTGCTTTCAGGTTCTCAGAGTGCTTTGACCTCTGTGACAGGGACCATATACCTCCAGCTGTGGGCCATGAGGAAGCATTTGCATCTCTGAGGAGCCCCTGTTTTCCTTTTTATCAATCTCACCTTGGTCACAAGAAGTCCAGTACTTTGGGGGCAGCTCCAAGCTCTGGACTTAGTATGAAAGATGGGACATTTCTCAGAAGAGCATCCATGACTCTAGCTGAGAAGGGAGGCCTTTCAGAGAAGCCCTGCATGGCACTGTGTCCCCGGTGGGTGGGGGCCTGAGGCTCAAGCTGCCTGAAGCTTCTCCTCTTTGGCTTCTCCCTATCTCTGTCCCTGCTGTGGGACCTTCCTCCTCCAGGTGTGGCTCCAGCAGCACCAGTGAGGAGACAGGAAGCCCCTCTGTTTTCTCAGCACCTGCTGCAGTCGTAGTGAGCACAGTCAGGGAGACCGCCCCCCCTCCGTGGTTTTCCCTGGCCCCAGCAGCCTCTAGCTGTGGGGCGGGGTCCCCTGGGCGGGCCCAGATTACTGAGCAGCCCCAGGTCCCCTCTGCAGTGGTGGCTGGTGGAAAGCCGTAGGGCTGCTCTGTACGCTGTTGCCTCCACCCTAGATGGTTTCTGACTGTGGCTGTAGGAGACTTCACAGGACTTTTTTTTTTTTTTTTGTCTGTTTTAGGTTTATTTCTTCTTCTGGGAGAGAGATTCCAACAGAGTCTCGTGCTGCAGTCTACTCCCAGCCTCGGCCAGCTTAGATCAGGAGAACGTGCTTGCACTCCCGGTGTACAGGGAGCTCTCAGGACGCTAACTGGGGACCTTCCCAGGCTGTCCAGAGTCACAGCACATGCATGTCTGCTGTCAGCCATATTTTGCTTGTGTTCATTAAAGACCTGATTCACGGGGCTTGCATCCCAGGCCTTTCTGGGGAGTTTCTAAAACCGCCAGCTGCAGCCTCTTTTGCTCCCACCCCGGGGTGATGTTTTCAGCGGGGAGGACTGGTCCTGAACATCGTCGGCTGCCAGCTGTGAGACCATCTCCCGAGGAGGCCCAACAGGCACAGAAGGGCTGGTACCTGCTTTTGTTCCCAAGGATGCTGCCCTTGGTGTGGGTGTGGGTAAAGCCAGAGGGCACCGGCTCCCACCCTTCCTAAGTGTCACCTGGGGTTCGGCTGCCATAGAACCCTATTGTTATTCTCCCCCACATCGAACCTCTTCTGATCAGGAAGAATAACCGTTCCTGCAAAACCTGAGTCACAATTCCACAGATGGAGGCTCACAGGGTCACCCGCTGCCCAGGCCACGGGAAGTCACCCCATGCCCAAGGCCACAGCCCTATATGCACCCACACTCAGGAGCTCCTTCTGTATTCTGGAGCAACCTGTGAACTCACCATCCAGTGCGAAGATGCATGTCCCCATGACAGCTCTCTGCCTTGGCCCCACTCTGTCAGGATTACCCTCTCACCCATTTTGCAGATAAAGACACCAAGAGGCTGTCGGTGGTCCCTGCCACACATCCCACAGATAAAACAAACAAGAGGAACAGAGAATGCTGCCCCATCACCCTACGCCCTAGTAAACTCAGCTCTCCCCAGAGCTCCCATTGGGGGTGCCCTACTGAATTGCCTGGGACTGGAGCACACAAAGGTATTCCTTCCAGTAACCACTTTCTCTCCTGGTTCCAACACAGGCCCTTCCCCTCCTCAGAGTGTACCATCTTCATGGCGGCAGAAGCAAATCACATATGAGCCGACACACACGGCCATGTAGCTCCAGGAACCAGTGGCCAGGATGCACACATGGGCACACTCACACCCCACAGCCACATTTGCTTCCTCCATGTCCCGGAGTCAGCCTACTCAGAGATACCTCCAAAGTGAGTGGGAGACACACACTTACCACTCCCTCCCCAATGGCAACTGGGCCTGGGGCACAGGGATACACACACCCAGACGAGAGCCAACAAAGGCAAACTGGGTGAAGTGAGAGTCTAGGGGAGGAAGCAGAACTTCACGATTCTAAGTCTTTAGGCACTGAGAATTTGAGGGAGGTGGGGCAAGGCGGTGGGAGGTAATGAAAATTCCCTCTGGATTTTAGAAACCGCATAGATGCCCATCTGTCTCACTGGCTTAGCTAAAACCAGCTTAGAGGCCAGATGGATGGATTAGGGGCCTCAGGAGGGTCCTCCCACCCCTATGTTGCCTTGAATCTCCAGACACGCATACACACATGCCTTTTCATCCAGGCCCAGGATCAACAGACAGACACACAGCGTCTGACAGTATTATCTTCAAGACCAGTCCTAGCAGCAGCTGGTAGTGCCCAAGGTGTATGCTGGGCCAAGCACTGCAGGAGACATGCTTTTACATGTAGCCCTCACGTGAATTTCTATTGTGAGGCTGGTACAATTGTTTTTTCCACTATCTAGCCAAGGAAACTAAAGCACAGAAAGGTTAAGCAACTTGACTGAGGCCACACAGCCAGGACCCGAATCCAGCTGTGTTTGACACTGACCCATAATACTGGAACTACCTCTCTTCTGCTCTTTTCAAGGCCTAGGGCGGCCCACTAGAATCCCCCCGCAGGATAGCATCCTATGAAAGGCTCAGGCCAGCCATAACTGGAACTGAGCACAGCAGCCCAAAGTGGCATGCCCTTGCTTATGTAGGCTATGCGATCTATTCGTGGAACATTCAAATAAAATGTCATCCTGCTCCACAGCAGGCCGTCACATCCCATTCTGCTCTGTTCTTTCTCTCCATCCTCTATGGCTGACCCAGATCCCTCAAGTCCTAGGTATTCAGCAGAAATTGCAGGCACTGAACAGAGGGGGAGGGAAGAACCCGGAAGGACAACAAAGATGGTGGCAAGACCTTGGCCTCAGGGACTCAGGCTGGCAGACTTTGCTTTAAATCCAGATGTGACCCCTCTCCTCCCACTCTCAGCCACTCCAAGGACCCCAGAGGCATAACACGCCAGGTCAGATCACCAGCAAACTGCCAGGTGACCGGCGGCCCCTCTCTGCTCCCTGCTCACTGGTCCGCTCAGACCAACTGTGTGTAGGCCACAAAGGCAAACCCCTTGGGCTCCTGGGGAGCTGGGTGTGTCTGCCTCTCTCCAGCCAGCCATTCTCTGCCTCTGCTCCTGCACCCCAGTTCTGCCTGCTGTTGGTGAAAGAAAGTAGGCTCGGCCACAGGGACAGGCCACTGCTCACCTAAGTCCATATCTGCAGCCTTGGGCCGGTGGGAGCAGGGCACATTCTTGAAGATGGCATCCAGAATCTTCTCTTTGACCTGAGTGATGGTGTCGCAGTTGAGGATCTTCACTGGGACCTCGGGGCTGTTGGCATTGTCTGGGCTGACACAGCTCAGGACCTGGGGAGTTGGGGAGAGGAGGCAGGTGGGTGAGGGCCACGGAAGGCTTCTGAGATTCCCAGCAGCAGTCCAGGGTCTGGGATGGGTGGGAGAGGGCGAGGCTCCAGCCCATCTGTGCTCCCACCACACCCACTGCCCATTCTTGTTCCCACCAGCAGGAAGACACCACAGGTCCCTTGTCCTTGCAGGAAAACGAGCTGCACACAGAGCTCCCCGTCAGAACACACTTCATTAAAATCCCGAGTTTTCAAAGGCAGCGATGTTCAGACGTGTGGAGGCCGTGAGGGAGAGTCTGTGACAGAATGCACACTAATGTGTGCACACACGCATGCTCTCTCTCACACGCACGTGCTCTCTCTCACACGCACGGGGAGGCCTTGTCTCAGTGCACACTCAGACTCTTCGCCCACCTGCCCCCTCCGTGTGTGTCAGTCTGCTTGATCACCCCTCCCAGACACACACTCACACTTGGAACCAATGAGAATCTGGCTCCTTTCTCAAAAGATTTCATCAGCTTCAATTTTTGTCAGGGGTTTCAGGCTGACTGGAGGCTGAAGAACCTATAAGAAGCTTAACATGTCCTTTGAAAACAAAAAGGTGCCCTTTTATAAAGAATCATTTTTTAAAAATTGCCAGAGAGTACATGTGCTCACCAGAGAGCGCCCGAGCCAGCGGGAACGTGAGAGAGCACGCCCCGTGTGGCTGTCACACCGCAAGCCCTTCTTCTCCTTCCCTCCCTCTTTTCCGGAATGGGGCACACATGGCTGGGGGGGTTTTCAAGCCACTAGGTCCTGTACTCAATTTGTGTAGTTGGACATGGGGCCTCCAACTGCCTTAACTACCCTGCCACCGTCCGGCCCCCTGAAAAGGCACCCTTTCAAAGTTGCAAGTTGAGTCTACCTGAGATTCCTTCCTGGCTCTGAACCAAAATGCTGTGTTGGGAGGGGAGGCGGCTGCATGTCTCTTCCATTTCTCTTTTTGGAATCAGTCAGAAGAGTTAAAACTGCTTCACTGAACTGTTATTTTTTCCCTAACAAGGTCTGGGCCAGCCCCAGCCCCAGCCCCATAACACAGTGGTCAGGTGCTGCCCCAAGGAAGCCAGTTCCCACATGGCCAACTGGGGTTTGAATCCTGGTTCTGTTGGCTTCATGCCAGGTGTGTATGCATGCCCAGGATCCTGACTGGAAAGAGAATTGGGGAAAGAAGGACTGTGGTGTGACCAGGCCCTGGTGGAGATGCTTTCTCTCTCTCTCATGTACAATACCTTCCAACATTAAACAAACAGGGCCAGCAGGTAGCATGATGGTTAAGGCATTGGACACTCCCACATGGCTGACTATGGTTCAAGTCCCAGACCCGGTAGCTTGCTTTCTCACTTTCCTTCTCTCTGTCTATCTTTCTCTGGTCAAATGATAATGAATTAATGAAAAAATAAAATGAAATAAATAATTCTTTAAAAAAAAATAACATGCACAATTTCTGGGCTTTCCTTTTAAAAACGTGCGAGGCTTTTCTCTTGCCATGCTCACAGTGGGCCCTCCCTTTACTGATGGCACTGTGTGTGCTGCTGGGTGGACCCCGTGGGCCAGGGTAGGTGCTGAGGGTCCAGGAGTGAGTGAGGGTACAAACACCAAGGCAGAGAGGCCTGGGCGTCCTGGGGTCTCTGCTGCCAAGCGGCCTGGCCACTGTACACGTACCCTGGCCCAGCTGCCTGAACCCTCAGCATACCTCTGTCCTTCTCGGAACCTTCACCCCGCCCTGCCCCTATAGCCATTTCCCAATCACTCCGTCTGGTTTGCAGAACCAGACAGCAGCCTCTCTCTTGGCCCATCCCCTTCCTGCTCCATGTGATGACGATCAGAACCCAGGCCCCTGGACACCTGCCTTTCATTAGCAGCTAGTTTGCTATGAGCTCCAGCAGGAACATATTTGTTCCATTAAGAAGGAGGAGAAAAAAAAAAAAAAAAAAACCTCTAAATCTATAGAAACCAAACTCTCACCCTCAAAATACCCTGAACTGAGAATGGCAGTGGAAGGCCCTCCAGACCGTGTGTTCTGTGTGTGCCTCTCCAGCTGTTCCAGACCCTTGTGCTGCTCTGGTCACCCCTCCTGTCCTGTCCTCTGAGTGAGATCTCCTGGCATTCCCACTAGCCCCAGGGGTTCCAGGTGGCCTCACATGAACAAGTCCACCCATGCTTTGGGGCAGGGGTCACCCTCCCAGAAAGCGGGGACCCCATAGGACAGGGGCCCTGAACACCGGCCAGGCCATAGCTCCACCAGGGTTCTCTTCCCTCATGCTTCTTGGCTGGTTTCTGAACAAACTGCTCGGTGTTTTCTCGGCCAGGGAAATGCCTCTCCAACTTCAATGTGAATATGATTACTCAAATGTTTGCTAAAACAGATTCTGATCCAGGAGGTCAGGGGTGGGAGGTGTTGAGATTCTGCTGTTTAACTGGCTCCCAGGGGAGCAC
The DNA here is from genome assembly GCF_000334495.1 of Tupaia belangeri chinensis. Classification (NCBI taxonomy): domain Eukaryota; kingdom Metazoa; phylum Chordata; class Mammalia; order Scandentia; family Tupaiidae; genus Tupaia; species Tupaia belangeri. The sequence goes on from NW_006160129.1 coordinate 3,396,755, forward strand.
CCGGATATTTAGCAGTATCCCAGATAGGCATCTAGTGCTCTAGCAGGCTCCCAGGTGAGCATCTAGAAATCTGTCAGGCCCCCAGCTGAGTGCGTAGGCCTGTAGCAAGCTCCGAGGTAGGCATCTAGACAGGCCTCCCAGTGGGCACCTCACTCTCCAGTAGGTTCTCAGGAGTGGCTGATGTTGGCTGTAGAGCACTCCCAGCTGCAGGAACCTTGGTCAGGCTGGCCCAAGTACAAGCATCAATCCAGTTCCCCACTCAACACAGGAGATGTACCCAGCTGCACTGGTTCCCCCTGAAGGCTCTCAAGCCTCTCTGTGACTGTCCCTCCTGCCCAGGACAAGGTTGCTATCTGCTGGCCCCAAGTGCTGTTGGCTCCTCCAGCCACTATGGAATTCCATGACTTCTCATCTTCCTAATCAATCTGCTCATCCTGGATCGTGTGCACACCACGCCCTACCTGCAGCAGATGACCCCACACGCT
>NW_006160129.1:3397398-3399798 GCF_000334495.1 Tupaia belangeri chinensis
CTTCCCTTCCCCCGCACTATCGATGAGGAACCTCTCTGCACGTGGCGGGTACCTTTCTCCTCCACAGCCATCTCGTCTGGAGACCAAACACAGTTTCTTTCTCCTTCCCTCACTGCTCCATTTCCCAAGTGTTCCACCTGAATGGATGCATGTCCCTGACCCACTCTGATTCTCTCACGTTTTCTTTAACTCGAGTCACCCCGAACCAGCTCAGTGTGCTAATAATACTCCGGAATAAAAGATACTGCAATTTGGGGCCGGAACATTATTACAACTATTGTGCTGGCTTCAACATGGGGAAGCTGCTCATGCAATGGGAAGGAGAGAGAGTGGAGAGGAGAGACGGGGCAGGAGACATTTAAACAGCAGTTCTAGCTCATTAAGAAATCCATTCAGGGCTCTATTTTTGGAAGGTTTTTTCCCCCTCTCCCATTTTAATCGGAGCCTCCAACTCTCTCCTGCGGCACAGACGGTAACGGTAACGGCAAGGAGGCAGGGGCCTCATTCACATGCTGCTCCTTTGAATCCTCATCAATGAGCCAATCCCGGCAAATCTGTTCAGATGTCTGCTGGGATTCCCGGGGCTCTCGGAAAATGGGAGTGGGATAGGTGGATCACGCATGCAGCCTTTGCAGCCTTCACAGCCAGCAGGGATGGCTTTGTTCCAAGCTGGGGACTGTCTCCCCAGTGGTGGGAGGGGCTGTCTGAGAGCCACGCTCCCTCCCTCTCCCTTCCTGACAACTGCACCTCAAGTCCCATCTGGTTCAGTCTTCATCCCCAAGCTGTCTCGCCTCCATTCTTGGGGTGCCCTGCCCACCACCCCAACACTCAGCTTTATCTCATTTCTCATTCACTCCTCTCCTTCCTCTCCCCTTTCTTGGAGAAAAATGCCTGGTGGAAGATCACAGCTCTCTCCAGGGAAGCCTGAGGGTGAGCTCCCTAAGCTGGGAGAGACAGCAGGTAGCCAGTGGAGGGACAGAGGGACAGCCAGGCTGGGGAGAGGGGCGCAGGACCCATGTGAGCCAGCCCCGTGAGCACTCACACTGGGTTCATGCCTGTGTGACTTGACCCCTTTGATACTCTGGACAACTCCGCCATCCCTGCTTTTGTAGGTTCTATTACTATTCCCAGGCTTTCAGACAAAGAAATGTAAATTCCGTATGAGTAGGGCCCTGCCTGCCCCACCCCTCACCCTGCTGGTCAGAGGCAGAGTAGGGTCCCACCTGGGAGGGGGGGCAGGGGCTTCACCCTGCTGGTCAGAGGCAGAGTTGGGCTCTGATATGGAGCTGTCTTTTCAACTCCAAGCTTGCTCTCTCCAAGGGCAACAGTTCCTATTGGGAGAGGCCGTCTGAGCCTGGAGGGGACTTCCATGTTCCTTGGACAAACGCCCTACAACCTAGGCCCTGCTGGTCTCACATTATAAGGTACTGGCCACACTGGTCCTTGAGCTTAGACGAGGGGGCAAAGGTGACTTCAGAACCCAAAGAACGCTTTCTAAGCTGCTTGGAAATGTGTGAACTGTCAATTCTCCATGCTGGGAGGCTGATGAGGTCCCCTAGGCTGGCAGCCCTGGGGGAGGGGCCTTGGGCTCACAACTCAGTACACTGGCCTGGAAGCACACCAGGGTACTAGCTTGGGTGTTGCCCAGGTGGCCCCTAATCCAGATGCCCTGGTGTGGTGTGACAGCCAGTCGGGGTGAGGGCACAGAGGAGTGTGGAGCAGACACACCTAGAGAGGTGGCTTTGTGGCATCACACTGTCCCTTCTGCTGGGCCGGGGTGCCCAGGACCAAAGCCCACCTGCTGGAGCCCCGGGGAAGCAGCGAGGTTGGCTCACCAGGGTCTTATAGTCAATCTGTTGGCGGATGAGCTTGTCCTCACTCAGAGAGTAGCGGGCCTCGCCCGTGATGGCGTCGATGGGGCCCTTCTCCATCTGCTGCTTGATGGCACAGAACAGGGAGAAGAGGGGCTCCCCAGCACACTCCTGGACGAGAGAAGACACAGGTGGGCAGGGCACCTGGGTTGCAGGTGCAGAGCCAGGCCCAAGCTCCAGCTTCTTCAAGGGGCTGCTTTCCATCCTCCTTGCGGGCCTCCCTGGGCCCCCACCTGCTTCTTGGTTTTGCAATCCCCTCTTCTTCCCTCTCGGTCTCCTATCCCCCTCTCTGCTCCTTCTCCCCATCCTGCCCCACCCCGCTCTCTCTGAGATGCGTGGAAGGCAGAGGTCAGTCCTCTGTGGCATGAACTCCTTAGAAAATAAGTTAATCACTGGAAGCCGACCAGCTCTCCTTTTCCCAGGCACATCGTTGGCTTATCTGCCACAACACGCAGCTCTGCACTGCTGGGACCCTTATCAGCCTCGGGAAGTCTGGGGCTGGGAGACGGAAAGAGAAAGCAGGGAAAGA
>NW_006160129.1:3399808-3400750 GCF_000334495.1 Tupaia belangeri chinensis
CAGGGAACGAGCTGCCGGATTGCTTCAGCTTGAAGTGGGAACTGAGCTGTAGGGATCACACAGGACCCTCCCTCCTCACCTGGAAGGAAACTAGCCCCTGACACGAGGCCAGCTGTGGGGCTCTGTCTCTGGGACAGCCCACCATGAGGGGATTCCATTTCTTGGGGAGTCAGAAGAGCCTAGCCAGGGTGCGGGTGGCCTTGGGGGGTGTGCAGTGAAATGGAGCCAGCCAGCAGGGAGGAAGGCCTGCGTCTAGATGGGTGAGGTACCCAGGCAGAAGCAGAAATATACCTGCATCCAATCCTACCTTGAGGAACTTGTAGAGGAGGAAAGTGAACCAATTGGTCAACATCTTCTCAGCCACTGACTCAGTCCTGTCACGGTCACCGAGGGAACCAGCGGAACAAGACAAAGAAAGAAGCAGAAGGTCAGAACCACGGCTGGAACAGAAATTTGCATCGACCTCGCTGCCTGTGGCTTCTCAGCCAGATCTTGAGGGCCTGCTGAGTACGGAGGTTCATGGACTCCTAGACAGCCCATGGCGGTAAGACAAGCGTCTCCTCCCAAGCTGGAGGCTGATACTTTGGACATCAGACTCCTAAGTGGGTCTTGTGTGGGAATGCAGGAAGACCTGTGCAATGGCATTTTCTGTGACGAACATTCTCTCTACCTGTGCCACCAGCCACGTGGTTCTGAGCATTAGGAATGTGGCTAGTGCGTCTGAGGAACAGAAGCTTGTTGTTTTATTTATTTTTAACTAATTTAAGTCTACATAGTCACAGGTGATGTGCAACTGTATAGGCATTGGGTGAAAAATGAGAAAATGACAAAAGGGAGGATATTAATTTAGCAGGACATAGGAAGGAAAGCGGATGTAGGAAAAGGGAATGCGGTTAAAAAAAAGCCAGGCCACACCCACAACCTAAGCTAAAGATTCCTGCT
>NW_006160129.1:3401435-3403302 GCF_000334495.1 Tupaia belangeri chinensis
GGCAGTCACAGGCAGCTGGCACATAGCTGATCCCAAGATGCCAAAACGGTCCTATTTCAAAGGCTTCCACAGCTCCTGTGAACCTGTTTAGTGTTTCATTTGCAGCAACAGAAAGCTCCTCCTGGATTCTAACTTGCACCATTCATGCTTCACCCAAGCCCACTTAATTAAAGTTGTGGTGTTATGGCCAAAGGACACTTTTGGTTGCATCAAAAAATACATTCAAACATGCACTAAGCATGTGGTCAGCTTCAGGGAGAAACTAGCCCATCCAGGTACGGTTTGGATAAAGTTTAAAGCTGCAGTTGCCAGAAAATACTCACAACACAAATCCCAGGGCAGTTGGGCAGCTGCCAGCACAAAGCGAAGCTGAGAAGAGCAAGGACGGAAGACGAGAGGAAGGAGGAGGCAGCCAGGGGCAAAAGAAGAATGAAGATAGGGAGAGCGGAGTGGGTGAGAGCGTGTGGGAGTGCGGATGGAAAACAAGAGGAGGAGACACAGACAGAGCGAGACCACGCCGGGAAATTGTCGGTGGGAGCTCTGGCAGGCAGTGGCAACCCTAGAATTATGCCGGTGGGTGGCTGCGTGGTGAAAGTAAAACAAAAATCAGAACGCTCTACCTTGCTGTTTCCAAAGCTGTACGATTGCTCCACTATGCAGCAACCTTTAGCAGCTGTGCGGGTGAATGCCCACTGCACCAGGAAAAAGCCTCCGGTAAACACTTCTGAGAGCCAAGTCTATACACAGGACCTGGTGGGGCCGCTGAGGCCCTGCCACAGACCCGAGACCAAGGACAGAAGTCAGGGATAGGCAGACAGAGGTCGAGGGAGACTGGAGGTCCAGGCAGAGGGCTGGACTACTGACTGGACGTGGGAGTATTCCAACTGCAGATACGCCATGGCTAAAGACATTGGAATAACTTAGGCTACAGGAGAAATGGCTTTGAATACACAGAAAGCTCAGTGAAGCCTAGACAGATGAGGGAGTCTGTATTTACCGTAAGTCCAAAGTTACATCTTTACAAGTGGTCTTTTAGGTTTCAGGAGTGTCAAGTGCTGGGCCCTGGGCCCATCCAGAGCCTATAGCAGGATTTTAGGCATGCACGCACATGCATCCAGTGTGAGTTTTAACCCTCTGGGTCTGAGACTTGAACTACAATCAACTACATGGAAGTCCAGCAATGTAACCATTATGGCACCTCCTAGTCCCTCCACTGTAATTCTTCTCTAGTAGACCCGTCAGAGGTCATTTAGACCATGCCGAGTCTTCATCTAAGCCAGATCTTGAACTGGGAGACTCTGTAGCCTCACCTTGCCTGTGGTCCACAAGTAGCACCCATGGGAGCCTGGCTGGAAATGGAGATGCTCAGGTTTTACACAGACCCATTGAACAGAAATTGCATTCAGAGCCTACACCTTTGCTGGCCTGCACCAAGTAAGCTGTTGCTTGTATTCAGCTGATGCTTCTAAAACTGCAATACACATCAAATCCCTTAGGCCTCTTGTTAAAGTTCAAGATCTGGCTCAGATGAAGACTCGGCATAGTCTAAATGACCTCTGAAGGGTCTATGAGAGAAGAATTACAATGGAGGGACTAGGAGGTGGCATAATAGTTACATTGCTGGACTCCCATGTAGTTGATTGTAGTTCAAGTCTCAGGCCCAGAGGGTTAAAACTCACACTGGGTGCATGTGCGTGCATGCCTAAAATCCTGAGAGGAAAATGGAGAAGGGACTGTAGCATGGCCATCTCCCTTGGGGGGTGATTTCTCGCTTTCTGTTTCTCTGGCAAGTCTATGTGCCCTAGCAAAAATCCCTTTTACTAAAAAAAAAAAAAAAAAAAAAACCCACAACAACCAACCCCAACCC
>NW_006160129.1:3403451-3415735 GCF_000334495.1 Tupaia belangeri chinensis
AGGAGGAAAATGGAGAAGGGACTGTAGCAGGGCCATCTCCCTTGGGGGGTTTATTTCTTTTTTTTTTTTTTTTTTTTTTTTTTGTCTCTCTGTCAGTGAGTGCACACTCCTTATAGCAAAAATTTCTCTAAAAAAATTATAGTGGAAAGGATAAAGATCGTAGGAGAAAGAGAGCAGAGAGAAAAACTGGAGAGCAGACCAAGGGGCAGAAGAAATACAATAGAGTAAACCATGGGCCATGGCTACTTTAAAGGCACACACACAGTGGGTGCAGGTTCTTCCATTGTAATGCAGCCCCAGCTCCAAGCAAGTTAATGCCTTCACCTTACAGAACCTGGTTGCTTTTCCTGGAGTTCTGCCCTGGTCTGGAAGGCAGAATGAGCCAGATGGGTGGGGTGGGCTGGGCTCTGCCCCCTGCCAGTCACCTGGCTGCACCCTCACCTCCTGAGCAGAAGCTTGGGGTGGTTTTTGCTCTCCAGGTTCTTGTCGATGAGGTCAGCCAGCAGCTGCTTCAGCACATCGGTGGCATACTCCAGCTTGCTCTGCAACACGGTCATGATGAGTGAGGCCACGTTGCCGCGATCGCGCATGGAGAAGCTGCGCTGGGACTCCAGCGTGCGGATGAAGGACAGCAGGAACACCTTGTTGTTGATGAGCTGGGCGAAGAGCTTCAGGCCTTTCTCCACGCGCTCCTGCCTGTAGCCTGGGACCTGTAGAGGAGACCTAGGTGGGTGGGGGGGACTGATGCCATCTGCCAGGGGCCCTAGTGACCTCCCCAGGGGGTGGTTGATGTCCTATCTCACCTCTCACTCGCTCCAACTGGAACCCCATGGCCAATGCCATCAAGTCCTTACCAAGGGCTGGGCACTATGCTAAGTTATCATCTCAACCTCCATCGCAGCCCATGGGGGGATCGTTACCCCTAGATTAGAGATGAATCAACCAAGGCACAGAAAGAATGCCCCACAGGTAGGACATGGTGATGCTGGGACTGGACTCACTTCTGCCAGTTTCCAGAACACGAGCTCCTTCCTGATGGTGATGCAGAGCTGCTGAGGGGCCCACATAGGGCAGACCGTCCACACAGTCCACCATCCTCACGGCCCTCATGGGAATGCCAGGAGGCTGAAGCTACTATGGGAACCTGGCTGAGGGAACACCAGGCTGGGGTCTCCAGTCACATGAGTCCTATTGATAGACTGGTGGCCTCAGAGCCAGAACTTCTGGGCTCCACATGGATTCTGTGGCTGTATAACCTTGGACAAGTTCCTTTACCTCTCTGGGGACCCACATTTATCCACCTGAATAAAGGGGGAAGAGTGAGCCTAAAAGTCTCTAAAGAACTCCTTAACTCTAGCATCTGAAGTTTTCTTAGGGACTCTTTGTGAGACCCTGCTCCACCCAGGAGAGGAGAAGGAAGATGATTTTATCTTCCGGCCTACCTCATCAGTTCACTGGAAGATCCCTGTGAAAATGGACTATCCACTCAGTAAACACAAGTCTGCGACTGAGCTAGACCTGGAGGACACCTTCTGAGATGTACAGGAATGTGCACACAGCACTGTCGGTCACAGCCCTTAGCTAGAACACCCAGATGGCCAGCCACAACAGAGTGACAGAGTGGATCAAGGAACTGTAGTGTGCTCCTCCCATGGGGTACTCCACAGCAATGAGAATGAGTGGCCTACCACGACTCACAACAGGGATGACACTGGCAAACATATCAAATGAAAAAAGTCAGACATTCAAGAGGGCATGCTCTTTATATCACACCATTCAAATAAAGATTTTTAAAAACAGGTACAATTAATCAATGGTGGAAGGAAAATGGTCCTGGGGGAGGGAGGTGAGTGGGAGGGGCAACTGGGGGCCCTGCGGAGCTGGTCTAGTTCTGCTTCTTGATCTGCATGATGGCTTGATGGGTGCACTCACTTGGGAAATTTACCCAGCTATGCATGCACTACATGTATAATTTTGTTAAAGCCAAATTTTACTGGAAAAATCAACCAGCTCCATGGCACAGGAGTAATGCACTGCTCAAGAAAGCTGAATACCATGTGACAACTATGGTTCAAATCCCTAGCTTGGTCAGCCTGAAAGCAATCCCGGGCATGTGTATGAATGCCCATGATCCAGTGGCCCAGAGGAAGGGACTGTGGTGTGACTCCTGTGGAGGGTGGTCTCTCTCTGTCTCTCACTCTCACATGCACATACTTTATCATGAATAAAGAAAAGAAAGCAGGCCCGGCAGGTGGTGTAGTGGTTGTGGCACCAGACTCTCACATGCCCAACTGTGGTTCGAGTCCTGGACTCAGTGGCTTGAAACTCATGCTGGGCATATGTATATGCATGCCCAAAATCCTGAGAAGAGATTAGAGGAGAAGGGATTGTGGTGTGGCTGTCCCCCATGGGGAGTGATTTCTCACTTGCTCTCTCTGTGTCTCTGGTGAAAGCATGTGCCCTATAGCAAAAATCTCTCTAAAAAGAAAAAGAAGAAAGAGAGAGAGAGAAAAGAAAAGAAAAAAGGAAGGAAGAAAGGAAGGAACGAAAGAAGGAAGGAAGGAAGAAGAAAAGAAGAGCAACAATAGGCTCTGCCCTCAAGGGGGCCCTGTGAGAACAGGAATAGGGCATGTCCACTGGAGCAGAGTGCTGGAGGAGGCAGGGGTTGGGGACAGAGAGAGGAGGTACCATGGAAGCCACGTTTTGATCCTGTGTCCCTCGTGGGGACATACATACCAGCCGGGTCTTTGAGAAGGAGTGTCATATCCATGACAGTAAAGAAGTTCAGAGTCAGTTAAGCTCACGTCTAGTTCTGCTGCAGCCACTCCCAATAGCAGGACCTCGGTAGACCCAGCGCCTTCATCAGCAAAACGAAGGCAATAACAGCAAATACGCTTCTAGATCTTACTCTAAGCCGAGTACCGTTCTGTGGCTTTAGAGATACTGAGCCATTTAACCCATGCAGCACCCTAGAAGGCAGTTCTTATTATTACTCCTAGAGCCCCAAAAGGATAAGATGCTTTCTCAAGACTCTACAACCCAGAAGAGGGCCAGAAAGGGTCAGAGCGAGGCCATGGGCAGCAGTGATTTCGCCTCCTGCCGTCTCCTGGGGCTGTCGTGTGGACTGAGAGGATGTGTGAAAAGCCTGCGGTGCACAGCACAGCCTGACGCAGTCCTGTTACTAAGTGGCAGTAATTTTATCTTTCTCTACTCTCAAGCTTTTAGACTGGGAAAGACAGGCAGCCAGGGAAAGTCCCATTGGCCCAAGGTCATGAAAGATGGGGACATTAATGACTCTCAAACCTGAGCTCCTTGTGTTCTTCTGGCTCAGGGCAGGGATCAGTCAGACCCGGGCCCTACCCTTAGTGTGAGCCCCCTTGTGTACCCGCTCCTACTCTGCAGAGAAGAGCTGCCATTGAGCTCTCCTGCTGGCCTCCACAGCTCTCCTGGTCTGGAAGCTGGTGGGAACGCACTTGCCATATCAGGTCCATTTAGATTTCCCTCACTGTGGTGGTGCTGTTCCTTGGAAGGCCAGCTCTTAGGTGCGAGATGGGAACTGGCCAGAGCCAGCAGGCTCACAGTTAGGCTAGGTGCTAACTAGGGCCACCCCCGCAGCCCACCCTGACTGGGCTCTACCCATCCTAGAGAACTCATACTCAAGGTGGGCCCCACCTCCTCTGGCTTCCCCTGGTTCCTGTGCCACTGGGAGTGATGAGCGCAGGCCAAGAGCCATGTGGCAGCCTCACCTTGTCATCAGCCCACGCCTTAACCCACACCTCTGCCTGTCCCCCGCTGATCTCCCTCCGACTCTGTGGCTAGCCCCTTGCCTCTACTCCCACAGCACATACACGCTCACATCCTACTCTGTCCTTCACATCCTTGGAGCTGATCTCTGCAACCCTGTCTAGTAACAGGCAAGGCCATCTCTTGGGCCACCTCCGTGTACAATGCACAGGGCTGGGCACATCACCTACTGTGAAAGTTGTTAGCACTTTGTGCTAAGCCCTGACTAAATCATGCTGGAGAAGGCAACGGAAGGAGTGTTTTCTCACACTAGCATGACCGATGACAAGAACTGTCACAGGGACTCTGCCAGAACATGACCTTCACAGAGACCACTGCTACCTGACACAAGGACTCCTGCCCAAAGACTGCACAAACTCGGGCAGTTACCACCCTTGTTATTGATCCTGGTAGCCAAGGAGAATTGTCCCCCAACAACTGGTGCCATCCATCCTCCCCATCTTAGCATCATAAGACCTCAGAGCACGTGTTTGGGACAACCTGAGTGTGTCCGCCAGGTTGCAGTCCCTACACTTGGCTCAAATAAGCTCCTCTGATTTCCAAACTTTCCTCAGTTTACCTCTTAGGTTGACAATACAGCATTTCAATCAGGCAAGGCTGAGTTACGATCCCCTTTTAACAGTTTCTCAGTAACTGTTGAAGCTGTTAGGAGACTGCCCAGCTGGGGAAGGGCTGTGCTGGATTTCCAAACCCCAGTTCATTGGGCTCCTGAGTGCCTGTCCATCCTCCCCATCTTTTGCTGAATCTAGCCCTGGTCTGGACTTGGGAGCTGTCTAAAAGCTAACTCTGCCTTCCCTCTGCAGCCTTCCTGTGTGGGCCCCTGCAGCCTACATGGAAGTTTGTCACAATGGCACTTGGAGAGATGGATGAAGACACAGGGCCAGCTAGAGGGCACTGTTGGCGTGAAGATGCACTCTGGACTTCCTGCTGGCTGCACTTTCTCTGTGTGCAAAATGTACATGCCCTAAGGGCAGGAAGTGTCTGGGGTCATGGGAAGGAAGGTGTTCATAAAACCACTGCTGTGAGATAAGTAGGAGAGGGGGGTCTTCTACAAGTTCATAGAAAATGTGTATTATGAAAAAACTAAGCATGAATTCCAAAATTTTTTTTTTGCACCAAAATTAACTGATGTTTTAATTCTATGTTTTTACAAACTTGTTGAAGTTCTCTTGCAGGATGCAATCCAGAAGCATGGGTTTTGGAATCAGAGAAACCACAATGACTCTTGCATGGAAGAAAATTCTGTCACCTCTGGGCTCTGCAGCTTCATCTCTAAGATGGGACTATGAGCGCTTATGTCATAATGTTTTATGACCATTAAATAAGATAATGTATGTAAAGTGCTTAGCACACACTGTGCACATTTAAATAGCAGCCATTTTATTACCTGCCTTTCTGACTCCTCGGATTGCTTTTCGCAGTCCCCTCTTGCCCAGGAGTTTCCAAGTATTGAAAGCACTGGTGTGGTGACTTGGGGGTATAGAAGGTGGGAATTGCCTTCCCGTTGTATGAGGGAGAAGATGGAATGGTAGTATCTTGGCACAGAGTATCCAGAACAATTCTATTTTGTAGCCTGCCACCCACCCCTGAGCAAACTCCCCTCTGAAACAAGACTTTTCTTTATTCACCAGATGGCTCTCCAATTTCGTTGAAGTCTGTGAGTATAAAACTGAATAGTAAAATTTAATTGTAACCCAATAGGTTAGAGTTTAGGACCCAATGATACGTTGAAATTGGGAGTGTATGATTTACCATTATATTTTTAAAGGATTGGTGCATGCCTAGTGCCTAGGAAGTCCCCTTCTCTGAACATCTAGATTTCACCCAGGGGTCACAAAAGGGGGCCTGGTAGTCTGCTCTCCACTCTCTCAAACAAGAGAACATCTATGCCTTCACACTTGCCAGCGATATGGCTGGAAGGGCTGGGAAACACTGCTTTAGATTCATCCATGGCGTCCCTCCAAATGCTTTCCTACTCAGAATACTAAGAGGGAGGAACTATTCCAATGGTAAAGAGGGGTTGGGAACAAATAAAAAACTCACAATCCACACATTATCCCTGGATCTCACATAGCCCCGGGCTAATGTGGGACAGTAAAAGTTGATTTCTGTCCACAAGCAGTTAATTAGTGAGTTTATTGGAAATGAAAAAGCCATATGTTCTCGGTCTAGACCCAACGAATCGAAAGCAGGATCTTGAACAGACACTTGCACACCCGTGTTCACAACAGCATCGTGCACAGCAGGCAACGGGGGAAGCGGCCCATGTCCTTGGCCGCGTGAGCAATGAACAAGATGTGGTTGTATTAATGCATGCGATGAAATACCATTCGGTCTTCAAGAGAAAAGAAATTCTGACCCATGCCGCAGCATGGATGAACCTTGAAGACATTGTTTCAGTGAAATAAGCCAGTCACAAAAGGACAAATGCTGTATGATCCCACTCATTCAAGGTACCTGGCGCAGTGAAATTGGTAGAGAAAGAAAGCAGAATGGTGGTTGTCAGGATCAGAATGAAGAGAGAGATGCAGAGTTGTTGTTGTTGTTGTTGTTTTTAATTTGCCAGAGGGCATATGCATACACCAGAGAGAAAGAAAGAGAGAGAAAGTGAGAAAGCACTCTCCACGGAGAATGGTCATGCCATAATCCCATCTCCTCCATTTCTCCCTCCTTTGGGATTTTGGGCACACATATACCCAGAGTGTTTTCAAGCCGGTGAGTCCAAGACTCGAACTGTATGGTCAGCCATGTGGGATCCAGCCCCCTTAATCGCTACACCACCAGTTGCCCCGGGATCTATTCTCTAATAGCAATATAGAGTATAGAGTTTGAGAAGCTAAAATAGTTCTGGAGATAGAGGATACACAACAATGTGAATATACTTAATGCCACTGAGCTGCCGGTTGAAATGGTAAATTCTCTGTCACTTATATTTTACCACAATTGGAAAAAAAAAAAAAAGCTGAATGATCTGCCTGATTCGGAGCCCACACCTGATGATTAGCCATGTTGCAGGCTTCATATTCAGGGAAACTGGTGATGTTGGTTGTTGACTCTGTCGTGAGCAGGAGGCTGGGATCAGAAGGTCTCCTCACTGCCCCTCTTTCTTTTTCTTTTCAGTGAGAGAAAGAGAGAGAGTGAAGGAGAGGGAGAAAGAGAGAGTGACAGAGAGGTATTTTCAACAGGGTCTTGCCACGTCTTCAACAGTCTCCCTGTTAGCAAGGGCCACAGGTGTGTGCCACCTGTGTGCCACCCAGCTAGGTTGGGCCAGGAATTGAACCCAGGCCCCCATGCAGCCTCGGTCACTAATAGTGTGTCCTCTCTCTCTTGCACCTGCAGCCGAGCCAGAGAGTCTCCCTTTTTTGATAAAGAAAAAAATATAGAGAATACTCAGGTCTGGAGGGAAATTTTAAGGTATCAGATGAGGAAGAGGCCATGATAAGGCATGGTAATGTGGGGGAGGAACAGCCTGGGGTAGGGTATTCACCAGAAGAACAGCTTGTGTGAGAGGTGGCTGGCCCGGAAGTGTTCATGCTGGATGGCGGGTCAGCCAGGTTTGGCGTGGTCTTAAAAAATCCAATTGAAAAGTTATTCCCTTGAAGGCAACCTACCCAGACTTTTCAAAGTAGTGGAAAAAGAGAGAGAGAGAGAGAGAGAGAGAGAGAGAGAGAGAGAGAGAGAGAGAATAATGCTGTATGCTCATCTTAACTGAATTCTTATTTAGATTATCAACCATCTCACTCATGGAGGGGTATGAGGATATTCCAACATGATTTCTCTTCCAGGACTGCCGTTTATGCTCTGATGTGGGTAGACATGCAGGCTTTCTCTTATGCCCTCATTCACCATTTCCTGCATACCTACTATGTGCCAGGCACTCTGCTCTGCTGGAGGTTAGAATTACAAAGATAAACAAGGTATGGGCATAGTCTACATATCCAACCACACTCTCACTCACACACACACGCACACACGCACACATACACGACTTTCTCATCTTTTAATCACTACTATGTTTCACTAAAACCAGAAGCTTGCATACCCTTCAGTGCTCTATGAACACTGGCATTTTATTTATTTTTTAAAGAATTCTTTCTTTCTTTCTTTCTTTCTTTCTTTCTTTCTTTCTTTCTTTCTTTCTTTCTTTCTTTCTTTCTTTCTTCTTTCTTTCTTTCATTTTTCTATACAGCACATGCACCCCAAAGAAAGGTAGATAGATAGAGAGAGGGAAAGTGAGAAAGCAAGCCACCAGCTCTGGTCTTGAACCATGGTGGCCACGTGGGAGTTCAGCACCTTAACCACCACACCACCTGCTGGCCCCAAACACTGGTGGTATTTTTAAGCAAACAAAGGTGAAAGTGGAGAAAAGATTAAAGGATGAGAAGAACGAGTGGGAATAAGAGGAGCAAAAGTAAGAAGTAAGACCAAGGAAATGGACAGATGAAAGTATCATGACAGACCAGCACTTTTATTTGCACAAATAGCACACATGTAAGTACACGCATACACATGCACGTGTTTAGTCAGAGAGGAAATGTGCATTACCACTGAGGACGCAGAAACCACTGCCCACAGCCTCTGAAGGTGCCCCACGGTATCTATCAGCCAAGGAGCCAAGACAGAAGCGCCCATGACCTCACTACAGAAATGCACGCTCACAGGCTTCGCTTGACAAGAAGCTGAAGCAATGTGTGCTACCAACGTCCCTGAGCAATTGCTGTGTTTGATGTGAGCCTGCTCCAGCCTCTTAGTAAGCCCTTGTAGGTGTTCCATTATGCACCAGTATTTGCAAAACCCACAACTCATGAGTAACGGGTCGGCTGTTACTTCACAGACAATGCAAATCTTGAATTCAGTCTTATTTTCCATTGTTGTTATTTTGGCCAAAGATGTTTGATTGCCCCCGTTTTTTTCTTCATATTTGATCCATTCTAAAAAAATATCCAGAACCATAGGTAGGCCACTGATGTGGCACTCCGGAAGTCTAGTGCCTGTCTAGTTTGTCATTGGGACCAAGGACTCCAGAGTCTAACTGCCTGGCTTCAAATCCATGCTCTACTCACTATCAGTCATTTGGCCTCAGACCACCATTAACCTGTGAAGTGAGCCTGCCTACTCCAGAGGGTTCTCGGGGGGTTAAATAAATGAATGCATGAGCAAGTGCTTAAAATTGTGCCAGAATATTAATAACAGTCAACCAATAAAGATCACTCTTTATAATGATTATTTTCCCCTCATTTCCTCATTTGCATGTTTTGCTTTTCTCTGGTATTTATCTTTATAAGCCATTCCAAAGTCCTTTTGGAACAAAGCACAGTATGAATATATGCATAAGCCAGATACTATGCTAGACAGTCAGTGGGATGAAATGTTCAGGAGATGAGGTCCCTGCTGGTGGGAAAGACACTTGTGTTTTTATCGTTCACATTTCTATCCCCTTTCCAGCGATCACTTATCTTTCACAACTAAACACCAAGTGGTGAAATCCCTTATGCATTTACTGAGCATCAGCTAAGTGGTAAGAGCCTTTGTATAATGGTTTCCTAAACAAGGCTCTATGAACTCTCTAAACTTATTTACCATATTTTTTACTCCTTTTTAAAAATTAAGTTTATTTATTTATTATATGATAGAGAGATATCAGAGACATAGACAAAGAGACAGCACCCCCAGTAAGGTCCCCATGGTATGAGCCACCCACAGTCCCAGCTGGCCCAGATCACAGGCATATACCTGTACACTCAGGGTGCCAAGGGAGGCCCCAGGATATGAACCCAGGACCTCTCTGTCTGGTGTGGGTTCAGCTGTGACACCACTGTATCACCACTGCTACCATCTGGCCCCTCATTTCACATTTCTATGTATATGTGCAGATTTTTTTTTTTTTTCTGGGAAGAGTGCCTCTAGTCTCCATTTGGTCCTCAAAGAGTCCCATGCCCCCTTAAAGGCCAAAGCCCTACTCACATCCCTGCTCTGAGATGCCCTGGCATGGCTCCATCCTCCAAAGGAGCTGGCTGGTGTCAATAAGCTGGGGGATATTGGGCAAGTTGCATCCCTTCCTTGGCCTCACTTTTCTCACCTCCTAATGAAAGGGCTAGACTTCAGGGTCGCCAACATGCTCCCCTGCTCTTACACTAGGCTGGGGTCCCCCTCTCACCTCAAGGTCCCGGAGGACAGGGTGGTCCTCTATTCCCGGAAACAGCACCCGCATGGTGTAGGTCCTGTAGTCCAGGAAGGGAATCCCGGCTCCATCCAGGTCACTGGTCAGCTCATGGATGTCCGTCTGTAGCTCCGCAAATGCTGGCACAAAGAGAAGCCTGTGAGACCACTGGACGGACAGGCCTAAGAGTTACCCCCAGGAACTGGGTATGCTTAGAACCCTCACCCAGGCCCCTAGGAGAAATGAGCAAGAGGCTGTGAATGTGCATAAATAACTTGGGGAGGGTGGGATTCAAGTAGCCAGATGAGTGGCATTAGCATTAGCTGAGTCCCTTTTGCAGGCGGCAGGAGAATGAGGCTCTGCTTAGATCCATGCCGCCACTGGGGCCAGGATGGCCTTCCCACCAGAAGAAGGGCTCTGGTTTCAAAATGGGCTAAAGCAGGGGTTCTTAGAGAGAGAGAGGGGAACGAAGAACTAGGTTCCAGGGATGACGGGTCCATTCCTGTAGGTTGTAGTGAGTTTCCTTCTAAGATTAAGAACATTTTTTTTTCTGAAAAAAGAAAGCATTTGAAAGCCCAGTTCTGGTCTCTGTGACCCCCTGGAGCCACCAAACCTCCAATGGGCTCACACAGAGTCTCTGCACCTTGATATAGTCCTCCTGCCTAAAGGTGCAGGGTCTGCCTTTGTCCTTCCTTCCTCAAGGTGAGTCTATCTGATGGTGAATTGCTCTCTCTGGAGGTAGCTCAGGCCTCCAGATGGACAGAGCTGTAAGACCCCAGGTGACCTCCAGAGAGTGTGCACTGTAGCCCAAGGCTGCCTGTACAGCCTAAAGCCACCATCATGTTCTATCTGGGCCTGGCACACTCTCCTCTGGGTCACCCTCTACCAGGTGGTAGCCTGGTGAGAGTGAGGTGAGTTGCCCTGCCCTGCTCTGCCTTTCTCCCAATGCATGCACATCTGCATGCACACACACATGTACCTACATGCATGCACACTTGAGCACATGAACACACACAACCAGGATGGATTAACAGAGACTGGCAAAGAAAAACAACAAGTACACATTGACTATCCAATATTTCTTTCTATTTATATAAACTTAATAAGGAAAATTAGCTCAGAAGGGGTTCCCAAGTCCAGTATGACTCTAGGGCCCTGAAAAGCAAGCCCAGAGCCCTGCGTCCTGTGACCATCAGAGGAGCACCACACAGCTCCCTGTCTCTCTGTCTCTAGGACCAAGCTACAGGGGTTGGCCCCATCTTCCTAGTGACTTTGGTGGCTGGAGCTCCTCTGGGCAGAGCTGGGTTTAGGCCCACAATCTCAGCTTTTGGTGCCAGGAGGATGCCAAGGAGGTGACAGAGGGGACAGGGCCTAGATGCCTGGAGAGGCCACTAGAGACCCTCCTGTTGCTTCTCTCTCTCTCTATCCTCACACCTCTGCTCTGGTCACTTGGTCCCTGAGGTTCCTGTCATGTAGAGTGACCCAAAACCTGGAGTACAGACACAAATGGGAGTCAGAAAGTCTTTTGGGTATGTGCTGGCACCAAATTGCTGATGAACACTCATGTACGCCCTGAGGAAGAAACACGTGCATGTGTGCTTGTAGTCATGTGTGGGGATGTCTGCAAGAACATGACTGGGAGTGTGAGAGGGCTGGTCTGAATGTGTGAGCATATCAATGAGTATGTGTGGGTGCATGACTGTGTATGGGTGAGCGTGAGAATGAATGCATGAGTGTATGAGAGTGTTTAAGGATGTGTGGGGTGTGAGGGTTGTGTGGAATGGCAATGTGTATGTGCAGGTGTTCATATGTGTCTATGTATCAAAAGCTCGGCCCCAGGTCCAGCAGGTGGTTTGGTGGTTAACATGCTGGATCCCACATGGCTGACAGCATGGTTCAAGTTCCAGATCCAGTGACCTGTAAAACACGCCAGGTGCATGTGCACACATGTCCAAAACCCAAAAGGACAATAGCAAAGGGATTATGGCAGGCTATCACCCGAGGGGTGATTTCTCACTAACTCCCATCTCTGTTTCTCTCTCCAGCAAGCATGTAACCCCCATCTCTGTTTCTCTCTCCAGCAAGCATGTGCAGCAAAAAAATCTGAAAAAAATAAAAATAAATAAAAATAAATAAACAGAAACCTGAAAGCTGAGGCTGAGGCACAGTGGCACATGCTGCTAAGACATTGTGCTCTACAGGCTGGGACTGCACGGCAGACCTGGGTTAGAATTTGGGTCCAACCTCAAGGGACCAGCAGTTAGCATAATGGCTATGTCACTGGACTGCCACATAGTCGAACGTGGGTCGCGTCCCCGAC
>NW_006160129.1:3415842-3439672 GCF_000334495.1 Tupaia belangeri chinensis
TCTCTCTCTGTCTGTCTGGCGAGTGCATGCGCCCTATAGCAAAAAAAACCCTCTCCGGGGAAAAAAAAAAAAAAAGAATTTGGGTCCAACCTCTAGGTAAGTAGTGCAGGGGCATAGCTTATAATCCCAGCAACTTGGAGTGGCTGAGGTAGCAAGGCCCTGTCTTAAAACAATGAACAGCTCAGGCTTGCTGAGGCAGGCCTGGGCCTCTTCTAAATTTGAGTGTAGGTGACAGCCTGGCTGACAGTAAAGTCTCTAAGAAAACACATTCCCTGGGCCAGCACTGCCCTGAAAACCAGCAATCAGCTCTGGGCATCCCTGAAAAACACATCATGACTGCGAGCCTTCGGCTGACGCTCCCCCTTGCAGCCCTGCAGCCCAGCTCTCCTGAGGCCTCCACTGATACTCTTGGGCAGCCCTCCTGCCTGAGTGGCTCCTTCCTTTTCTGCGAGCATTGTAGAGAAGCCAGGCCAGCATCCCTTGTCCCTTGCCTGCCTCGCCCAGTAGGGATGCTCAGCTGGTGGGGAGGAGAAGTAGAGAGTTGGTTTTTTATCGTCTCCAGCCTTCCTTTAAGTCACCAGGCACCTCCAACATTCAAAGCCTTGCGCCTGCCACACATAAAAGAGATTCTAATCACTACACCTAATTAGAGGAAGAGTACATTGCGGAGAAAAAAAATTAAGCAGCGTAAATATAATAAAAGGCAGTAATTAACAGTCCCACAAGGCGGAGGCTGTGTTGACAGCTGAAGGATGTGGAGAGGGGATGGAATGGATCCACTTCCCCATCAAAACAGCCAGGGCTGCCCTGGTGGGAATTGGTGGGTGTGAGAGCCCCAGTACAGGGCCGGATTTACTCCTGAATAAATCGACAGTGGAGAACAGGCTCAGATCCTCCCGGGTGACTCACAAAATGATATCCTGGGGGTTACAAGAGTCTGACTCCTAAATTTCCTTCTTGGATTTAGTGCAGCTGGTTTCGCTTCATGGTGGTGTTTGTCATTTTCTAAAATACAAGCTGTGAAACACTCTTCTTTCTAAATCGCAGATCAGCCCTCCAGTCTTACCTTCCTGCTAAAGGAAGACGATGGAAGGTTGCTCAAATGTGTCATGTCAAGACACCCCAAGGTCTCCCCTAGAGTGGAGAGTCAATCCCACTCAGCTAGGATTCTGTGTCTGGGGAAGGCTTGATGGGGTTTAGTGTGATCCCAGTCTAACACCTCAAAGGAGAGGAAGAAGAGGCCTTCGCTCCTTCTGGCATTGCCAGGGTGGGGCCCACTAGCATGGGGGTGTGGTCTGGAACCTTGGCTCCGCGACTAGATTTATAGGTTCTGGTAGATAGAGCCTCCTGCATGTCAACTGCTGCCCAACCTGCTTGCTGTATATTCGACACATACACATACACACACACACATGCATGCATGCACACACACATGCATGCATGAGCATGCCCACACACTTGGCCTCCAGCCCAGGGCCACGGCCACCTGGCTGTTCAGTACCTTCCTTGCACTCCAGGGCCACCCGAGATTCCAGGTTGTCCATCTGCATCTGCAGCCGCTTCAATGTAAGGTCACTCTCGCGAGACTTGCGTTTGTAGGCGATGAGCACAGCCACTATGAAGATTATGAGGAGGCCACCGGCCACAGCGATGCTGACAATGGCAGGCAGGCTGAGCGGGCTGTCCGGGGCGATGTACACCATCCCCGGTGAGTACTCCATGCCACCGACACGGGCCTGGGGACACACCAGGCAACAGGGGGCTGGGGAGGGGGGGCAGAGCAACCTGGGGAATGGGCCCTAGTTACCAATGAACTGGTGACTGGGGCAGGAGGAGAGGAGTGATTCCAGGAAGGAGATGTAACACAGTTGTAAAAATGGATAGGAGGGTATAGAGGGGCGGAGGAGGGGATGGGTGTCTCAGCGGAGGCCAGCCCCCTACTGGAAGAACCACATAGCCTCCTATTCGAGAGCTAGCCTCATCTTAGTAAGAAAATAGCACCCAGCTGGGACATAAGCAAAGTCTGACATGGTGTCAATGGCTGGCTCCCCTAAGATGCATCTCCACTGTCAGGGCGGGAGACCAAGGCACAGAACATGGCATAACAGTGGCCTTCTCCATGAAGGCTCTCTTGCCTATTACAGATGACTTGGCATATTATTTAAGGCTGTTCCGCATTGCCCTTGTGGCACCAGCCAGTACAGAATGAAGGACAACACAGAAGAGAGAGGCCAGAAGTGGAACAGGCAGAAGGGACTAGGGGCGAGGGGCAGCTAGGAGGAAAGTTTGCAATGGGCAAACTTCTAAACCACAGATCAGCACTCCAGCCTTACTCTCTAGCTAAAGGAAGAGAGAGGAATTGCAGAATCCCCCCTGGAAAGCCCTCATAGCCTGGGTTGGAGCTGCAGCACTCATGCCCAGCACCCCTAATACCCACTCCATTGGGGATGGGGGTCTTGCCACCCTCACCATCACTTTGTGTCTGCCGATGAGGTTGGGGGATTCGCAGAGCAGCTGCACGTCGGACACGGTCACGGTACACGGCTTCTCCCCGACCAGCACCGTGTAGTTCAGCTTCACATTGCCCCCAGCCACAGGTGGGATCAGGTTCTTGCCCTGGATGGATAATAAAGCCCCAGTTCCCACCCCCAAGTCAGCCCCACAGCTACTGGCTGGCTGCTGTGCCCTGCTACTGAAGGTCCCATTCTGCTAGTGAGTTGCTGGAGAAGCCACCATTGGTGACAAGTCCAAAAAATCCTTGGCACACATGCTACCATTCTCCCTTCTTCCCAATGAGAAATCACTAATCAATGTTCTCTTTGGCTTATCCCAAATGCAGCCCCAGAATTTTTCTCAACCCAGAGTTCTAGTCAGTTCTTACTAATTGATTCAAGTTGTCATGTGAATTAAAATTAATCTGCAACCCATATTCCCCAAAACCCCATGTTGTGGTTTGCAAAGGGCTGCACAGGAGGTCACAGTGTGAGTGAGCTTCTGCCCTCCCAGTTCCAGGAAAATTTTGGGAGTCGAATGGCCAGGGCGCATCTGCCTGCCTGGGATAGATCTACCCTGTAAAGAGTCCCCCCCACCCCCACCTCCCATTAAAACTTCGTGTGAGCATTTGTCACGTGCTGGGCTATAATACAGCCTCTGCAGAGGATGCCAAGCTCTGAATTTGGAAGGAGCCTGTGACTTCTGGCTCCCCTCGTGACTTAAAACCCTCCCCTTCCATGCAGGGCCTTCTTCCTTCCCACCTCCCATGACCTCCCGCATTCTACCTTTAAGATAATTGGTGTGCCTGGCTTGAGCTCCAGGATTCCTGAGGGACCAAAGGCCTCAAACACAGGGTTGGGATAGTAGGTGAAGTTGGTCTTATTGAGGATTAGCAGGGACTGGACGTTATCCAGGATGAAGCCAAACTCCTCCGGCCTCTCGGTCAGGTCTGACTGATGGTCAGGACCCAGGGCAAGGGCTGGAGCCTGGCAGGTCATCTCAGTAGCATTCAGAACCTCACAGATCTGTGGGAGGGGCCAGAGAGGGAAGACTGTGGTGTCTCTCCACAACCTGTGCATGCATAGGGTGTCTTGGGTACTACTGTTACAGCATGGGATTGACAGAGGGGGACCATGCACTTGGGCATTCAAGGAATTTGCTTTGTAGCTGGCCCCTGGATCTAGTTTTGCCCATGGCAGATGTGGAGATGACTTGGGTGTTTTCTAAGTTAGTGGGGTGGAAAGGATGGAGGAGGAAAAGTATAAAATCCCAGCAGCTCTGGAAGTGGTTGCTCTTCCATGCCTGTACCCCAAGGTGTGCAAATGCCTTCATGTCTTCTCTTCACCCCACCACCTAGTATTCAGGGATGTCACATGCTGTGGGTCATCAACACATGGGCATGGAGCTCTCTGAGACCTTGGAGGCCCCACACCCTGAGGGAAGCAACATATTGAGTGGGCAACCCCATGCACCCTGCCAGCCCTGGACTCACGTTGATGTGCTCCTTCCCGCCATGCTTGGCACGGATCTGGGGGTTTTGTATGAGGTCCAGGTGGGTCCCCCAAACAGCGATGGGTGTGTTTCCACTGAGCAGGGAGAAAGAAGGAGGCGTGTAAGCCACAGAGAGAGGAAGAGCAATGGCTCCGGACGACGATGACTATCATCAAGTTGAACCATGACAATGAGGACATTGATAACCAGGACAAGCATGACAAGCTGACTGCATAATAACAAGGGTGAGCATCTCAGCAGCCACGGGGAAGACAGTGAGGACCAGATGCCCATGGCTGTCTTTCACTGAGCTCATTCAGAGCCTGGACACCCTGTGGAGGCCCAGTTGCCAGCACAACCCCATTAAGCTTTCCAAGGACTCCAGCTCTGAGCCAGCTGCTTCTCGGCAACCCACTGGTGTCTCCCACGGTCCTCACCAGTCTGAAGGCCCCTTTCACTGGCCTTGGCCTCATGGGAACCTTGTTCCAGGTTGTCCCCACCAGGGACCCCTCCAGTGGTCTGAGCACAGTCTAATCCTTGGGACAATTGTACTGCAAATTTCAACCTGGGAGGACTCAGTCAGTCTGATATCTGGGAGATGAAGGCCTGTACCAGGAATGCAATGAAAAATGCTCCAGGACTCAGGTTCTTCCACACCCTGGGTAGCCATAGCACTGCTGACCAGGAGGGCTCAGGGGCTTTATCTTGACATAGCTTTTCAAAGGAAACTTGGAAGCCATTGCCATCCTTTGGGTGGCAGAGAAGGTGGCATGGAGGGGTGGCAGTATTGGGCTCTATCTTCCTTGGCGGCTACTCAAAGGAAAGCAAGGAATAACTGATCCTCAATCAAAGGAGCACGTTGAGAAGAATCCTGCTATCTGCAATAGGGTATAGCCAGTTAGTGAGTGGTAAGCCCTGTGAATGAAGAATCTCCAACACTCACATTCATTCTACCCATCTATAATCAGCCCAGTGTGCACGTGTGCACACACACACACACACACACACACACACACATGCACACACATACATGAAGATTCCTGTGAAGCCCAGAGAAGCTCTTCTTCTAGTGGCTGGGTGTTGCGGGTTATGGGCTGGTGACCCAACACACACTCGCCAAAGCCCACCATCGCTGTTCATTAGTAACCCAGGCTGCTCATACACAAGGGTAACGCCACACCTTACACAGAGCCCTACTCCTTCCTCGGCCTTTGGTAACTTAAGTGAAAGTGCTGGAGCTGGCTGGCCGACATAGAATGTGCCTCCAACCTCCCTCTCAATGTGAGCATGATGCAGGATGTTGCTCTGTGCCAGAAAGGACAACACCTCTATTTTTGTGGCGATGACACAAGGAAGAGCTAAATTAAGCTAGGCTGTGAATGCCTCGGGGTTGCAGTTTGTTGACTGAGTATGTCAAGATTCCTGTGAAGCCCAGAGAAGCTCTTCTTCTAGTGGCTGCTTCTGGCAGATGAGTGTCTGGTGACCCAACACACACTCGCCAAAGCCCACCATCGCTGTTCATTAGTAACCCAGGCTGCTCATACACAAGGGTAACGCCACACCTTACACAGAGCCCTACTCCTTCCTCGGCCTTTGGTAACTTAAGTGAAAGTGCTGGAGCTGGCTGGCCGACATAGAATGTGCCTCCAACCTCCCTCTCAATGTGAGCATGATGCAGGATGTTGCTCTGTGCCAGAAAGGACAACACCTCTATTTTTGTGGCGATGACACAAGGAAGAGCTAAATTAAGCTAGGCTGTGAATGCCTCGGGGTTGCAGTTTGTTGACTGAGTATGTCAACTTCCTGGACTCACAAGCGCCTGGGATCAAATGCTGGTGTAGCTTTTTCCAGGCTACTTTCCCCATGCTGTGCTTTATACTTTCTCTGCTTTAAGATAAAGCCCATAAGATCTGGGCCTTTCAGAGTTCTGCTGAGGACAGCCAAATTTCATCAGGCAAAGCCTGCCTTTCCTTTGAACTTAAGGCAGAAGGAGCCAATTCTTTCTGGAAAGGGCCAGATAGTCAACATTTAGGCTTGTAGGCCATTAGCCCCTGTCACAATTACTCAACTCTGCTATCACAGTCTGAAAGCCCTGATAGATAATCTATATATTAATGAGCATGGCTGTGCTTCAATAAAACTTTATTTATAAAGCAGTTGGTCATCTAAGTTTGGCCCATGGACAGAGTTTGCTGACAGCAAGTTTAAAAGGTTGTTGCCCAGGTGGTATGGTGGTTAAGGGCACTGGATTCCCACATTGATGACCATGACTCAAGTCCAAGAACTGGTGGCTTGCTTTCTCATTTTCTCTCTCTCTGTCCCTCTCTGGTCAAATTAAAAGTAAATAAATAAAGTTTAATAATAATAATAAAAAGATCGTTGCCTGGACTGGATTCATCTCTGTCCCCTTCCTTAACCTTGGGGATCACTGTTTCATGCCCACCCTAGTGGGGAGGACTAGGCCCTGAGCAGGGGGCAGGTGAAGATGCTGAACCAGGTCCCACACTGGGGTTTACTTCTCATTGAATTTTCAGCATCCCTGTGAGGGAGTTGACAGTTGAGAAACCCTAGACCCAGGGAAGTTAGGAAATTTGAAGGTCATTTTTCTAGTAGGCAGTGAAGTTGGGCCGAGCCTGTTCCTTTTGACCCCAAGCCTTTGTTCCATTCTCCATGTAATCCTGGGTATTTGGTTTCCCAGATCTCCATGGGCCTTGAAAAGAGGATGCCCTCTGTAGCAACTTCTCATTCCCGGGCAACCTCCAGGGCCTGGAAAATCAGCCTCCAACTGTCAACCTGCAGTCCTTTCCCTGATGTAAGACAAACCTCCAGAGACCTTAGAGGCCCTGAGGTTTCTAAGTCCCCAAGTAAACAGCTGAAGAGGTAAAGGCCTAAGAAGAGCATGCAACTTGCCCAGGGTGAATGACTAAACAACCAGTACTGAAGGTCCTGACTCCCTGCCCAGAGTCTTTCTAGAACAGCATCAGATGCCTGCTCCCCTCCCTCTAGGACACAGTTTCTATGCATTGATGTTGGGAACCTGGGAAAGAGCAGGGAACGAAATTCAAACTCCATCCTTGTGGAGTTTGCAGGGGAGGGAAGGACAATCATAAGCAGATCAGAGGTCATGCTGAGACAGAAGCTATTGGGAGGCTTCAAAAGCACAGAGGAGAGACATTTGAACTGGACCTTGGTTTCCCTCCAGAGAAGGCCAGAGAGAGGCTGATTGTGATCTTTCAACTTTTCCACTTCCTCTAGCCTGAAAGCAGGATCAGAATTACTGCCTATTTTGCCAGAAATAAGATATAGGGGAATAGAGCTGGCATCTTCTGATGGCCATTATGAGGTGGAGACAAGGCCTCCAAACACACCACCCTCTCTTTGGAGGGGGTTGGGGGGGCTCTTGCTGGTCAGACTTAGGCCTCTAGGTGGGCCCTATGCAGAGGTGCTCTTAGTGGAAGGAAGGAGCTATGGCAGAGAGTCTTCTAATGTAGGTTGCTCTGAACCAGCCCCAGTTTATCATCGCCCAAGGCAGAATTAGGCCTCTAGAACTCTCCTCTACTTTTGAGAATCAGGGAAAAGAAACTGAGGCCCAGGGTAATAGGGTCCACTCTAGGCCGCTCCTACCTGACAATGCTCCACTCTGGCTCGATACGCACGATGGTGGGGTCCTCCACGTACTGGAAGACCAGGTCCTGGTGGATCTTGGCCCTGTCTACCTGTACCGTCACCTTCATCTCTAGCACCTCCTCCGAGGATGTGGTGTTGCAGACGATGTAGGACGGAGAGCGCCTGCAGGGAGGGAAGACAGAGCGCTGGGCCTCTGGGTTTTACAGAGGATGGCGATTCTGGGTCAGGGCCCTCCACAGCTCTCCCAATAAGTCAGCTCCTCATAGGCAATGCTGAACACTACCTAAGGGATGAAGCTCCAGGACTGGTACCAAAGATCCCGATCTCTCCTCCCCTATTGTACTAGTCCTGAATCAAGTCTTCCTTATCAGCTTAACACGTGTCAGAGTACTTTTTTCTTTAACACTGTTAATGCAAGGCTTGGCCTGGTCTGACTGGCTCTGTCACAGCCAACATAGTTCCCTCCAGAGAAAACCTCTCTAGAGACTCTCAAGTTGGCCGAGGGAGCTCCCAGCCACAGTAGAGCCCTTTGCTGGACTTACTTCCTGTCTCACTCCTATGCCCAGGCTGTTGGCTGACAAAGGCCTGCCCTTCTGGGCCAGATAGTGGGACAGGGCTGGGAGTGTTGTTTGCTCTGCCCTCGGAGGCTCGACCTCAGCCTGCTGGGACCGATGAGCCTATGAGCCCTGAGCGCCAGGTGACTCTGTACAGCTGGACAGGAGCTACCCAGTGAGTGCTCTATCCTGGCTCCACGATGCGTTCTGGGCAGCCTAGGGTTCAGCAGATGGGGTGCCACAGGGCACCAAGGCCAATGGTGAGCAGCAACAGGATGGAGCCTACCCAAGGAAAGGGTGCCTGGCAGTCCAGTCTGAACCAAAGGCCTCTGCCAAGGAGAACACCTGCTTTCTTCAGCCTAGGATGACATAGCCTGTGATAGCCCCCTCACAGCTCTGTCCCAAACCTGCTAGGAGTGATGACCTACTTGTCTGATTCCCTCCCCTACAGCTGTAGACAGGCCTTGCAGATACCTGTGGAAGAGGCAGGGCTGCTTTCCAAACATCACCACCACGTTGCTGCCCGCATTCAGGTTGGTGCCTGTGATGGTCACCTGGGTGCCCCCGGACATGGGCCCTCGACTGGGCTTCAGGTCTGAGAGCGTCAGCGTCTGTGTAGAGAGGGTATGGTCTGAGATACACGAGACCAGATGGGCAGAGGAGGCTCTGGGCAGGCCCAAGGCAGCACCCACTCCCCCACAGGGCCATCTGGAATCTTTAGTATCATGGCCTCCCAGAAAGCCTGCACATTTTCTTAGGCTTGTGTGGACAGGCAATGTTCTGGGTCCTGAGAGTCTGCGTGTCCAGATTCATAACCTCAGTAGTAACAGCCGCCGTGTACTGGCGCTTTTAGGCAACAGGCTTTAATCTCCATTGATAGTCAAGTCCATAAAGTATGTATAATATTAGCTATTGCACAAGTGAGAGAAGAGAGGCTAAGTAAATTCTCCAAGGTCACACGGCTGAAGAAGTGGAACTGGGGTCTGACCCCAGAGCACCAGCTCTCCTCCTCTCCAGTATAGTCTTCCTCGCTTTGGGAAGGTGACACATCTTTGCCATGGGTCTCTCCACTGAGCTGTAAGGCACCAGTGGCCAGAGCAGTGACAGGAGATGAAATAAAAAAGGGACCAGCAGTTAGCGTAATGGCTATGTCGCTGGACTCCCATGTAGTCGACTGTGGTTCGAGTCCTGGACCCTGTAGCTTAATGTCATGCCAAGAGCGTGTGTGTGCATGCCCAAGATCCCAAGAGGAGATTGGAGGAGAAGGGATTGCGGTGCGGCCATCTGGGGGTGAATTTTTGGTTTCTGTCTCTCTCTGTCTTTCTGGTGAGCGCATGGGCCCTATAGCAAAAACCTCTTTCTCAAAAAAAAAAAAAAGGTCAGTTTTCAGGGCCTGCCCACAGCCCTGCCAGAGGGGACTACAGAGGAGTGGGGTTGGGGAGGGGAGGGGGCAGGGCGGAAAAAAGCCAGTGACAGCTGGGGATTTGGAGTTGCAGTTTGTTCTTTCATTAGCATTTTAATGGAAAAACTTTCCTCAGTCCCAGGTGAGAAGCCTGTATCTGCATTTAAATGAAGATTTCTCCTTCCCTTCGCCAGCCACCACCCACTTCAAGACTTCAGCACCAAAAGTTGAATCCACTTGGCCCCTTAGAGTGGGACAGCAACTTCCCCTGGGAGAGGTCTTACTTGATCTGTGACACCTTGGAGGAGAAAGGTGTCCCCAGAGGAGCCTGCAGTCCAGGCCCAGCACAGGGCCCATAGGTGGGGACCCACGCTGACTGGAGCCCCCATCTGGCCACCAGATGCTTGCATTTAGTCTGTGGATTCCAGACCTAGCATTCCCCCAGCACTAGACAAGCCAAGGAACAGTTTTTCATCCCAGGTCTGCTGCTACTGACTCAACTGGAGGTCAAAAAGAGGGTGGGATGAGGCTTGAAAGAACCCTTGTTTCTTAGCTCTGACTGCGTCCACGCTGTGTGACTTGGGACACGGTGCTTAACTTCTCTGGTTACAAAATCAGAGGGCTGGGGTCTAAGAGATGTTTATTTCCAAGCGCCTTGACTGATTCCTTGTTCTGTAACATGCAGTAACTCACATCTCTCCAAAAGGAGCCTTTCCTCCTGCAGAGGGACTCTGCTGATTGAAGGAAGGGAGAGTGTACCCTACCCGTGTGTGTGTGTGCGTGTGTGCATGTGTGTGTGCGTGTGTGTGTGCGTGTGTGTGTGTACACACCTGTGGACATGGGCTTCAAGGCAGGGCTGGCCCTAGACATGGTCTAAGCCAGAGCAGTCCAGATAGATGGAGTGGGTGTCCCCCACAGCTGCTGGGGGAGGGTCTCCTAGGGGCAGCAGTGAATAATCCTGCAGGCTTCGCTGCAGCACTGCCATGGAGTGGGGAGAGGCTGTTCAGGAGACATGGTCCAGAGTTGTGAGAAACTATTAATTATTCAAGTCATGCTTCATACATATTTCATGGTAGGTTTGCATGGGAATCAGCTGCTGCATCCCCTGCCACCTCCTCACTCGCCCCACGGAGGAGGAGGGAAGGGAAGTAGTATCCCCTGCGTGGAGGCCTCTGGGGACAGAGCCCATCCGAGCCCTGGGCCTTGACAGTTGGGTTTTGGAGGCATAAACCCACACATCAGGGTCCGACCTGGTTCATGAAGGGAAACTTGGGGAAACTCAAATCTTGCTCCCAAACAAGTCCCCAGAGCAGACTGTCTCAGGGCTCCAGAGGGCCTGGGGCTTCCGTGAGAGCCCAAAGGGTACCACCCCCCTGCTGCCTTGCTGAATGGAGAGGCAGCCAGAGCTCTGAGATACTGCAGAGAGACTAGAGTGGGTTCTGACCCTTCTGGGCTCCCTGAGGGGACTCCAGGCAACTCTGCCTCCCATCCCACCTGAAAGCCCTAGGAGCTCTGTGGGGGGAGCCACAATGATGCAATCCTGAAATGCAAGTTGGCGTCAGAGATCTGGGCTTCCCTCCTCCTTTACAATTCTCCCCAAGTGGGCAGGTGGCACCAGGGCTAGTCTTTGAAGGTGCCCTTCAAGCAGAAAAGCCACACCAGCCTTTGAGCCCAGGGGCCAGTGCACACTTACCTTGTGGCTGTAGCTCTCGTCTTCCCTGACCTGACCAAGTGCCTCCTCACCAGTCACTTCCTTCTCTACTCTCCCCTCTGTTCCACCTTTGGGAGCACTTCCCTGTCACACCTTATGCCAGGAAGGGCCCCACACTCAAGACCCACATGGAAAAGCATATTCCACAAACCCTCCTCTCATTTGGCTTCTTCCAGAAGCCTCCCCTTAATACCCTAGATTCAACCCCTTCCTGCTCCAGGGTGAAGACAATCACGCAGGCAACCTTGACCCTGTCCTGAGTGCAGATGATACTCTCCAATATCTGATGCATATGCTCATTATAAGAACTAAAGCAGGGGCCAGCAGGATAGCATAATGGTTACGTTGCTGGACTCCCACATGGTCGACTGCAGTTCAATTCCCAGATCCGGTGGCTTCAAAATCATGCCAGGCATGCACACATGTGTGCCCAAAATCCTGAAAGGAGATGGAAGAGAAGGGACTGTGGTGTGGCCATCCCCCCTTGGGGGAGATTTCATACTTTCTGTCTCTCTGGCGAGCACACGTGCCCTATATAAAAATCTCTCTCAAAAAAATTAAGAAAGAAAGAAAGAAAAGAACTAAAACAGGAGCAGAGAGAACAAGCACATAGTAACTGCTGACCGTCATGCTTCATGCTTCTCGGCTCCTCCTGGGCCGGTGGTCGGCAGTGTGGGCTGCACATTAGAACCCACTGGGAGCTTTTGGAACAGACTGATGCTTGTGTCCCACCTGTAGGGTCTCATTTAATTGAGGGGGGCTGGGGGGCTCCAGAGGACTTTGTTGAAGCCCCCCAGGAGGTTATAATGTACATGGACATTTAGAACTGCCCATGGGGCTAGCAAAGCAAGTCCCTGGTCTTTATTTGCAAAAACTTGCTGGCCTGACCAGAGGGGCAGGGCACACGGAAGGACTGCTGAGTGCCAGTGCCCACAGCTGCTCTGGGATCCCAGTGCTGGGGGACCGCAGGTGCCGGGTGCAGAGAAGACCAAGGGAGTGATTTGGAAGCGGGGCTTTGAAGCATGGGAATTCTGTGGCCAGGTGCAGCAAGGCAAAGATACAGAAGGGAGAGTGTCTCATGTCTCAACAAAGACTGGAGAAATAGGACTGGGCAAGCAGGTGGCTGACCAAGGACCTTGTGCATCTCCTGACAGGAGTGGGAGCTTCAGGTCCTCTTGACATGGGGCTGCCGTGATGAAAACCGTGTTTCTGCAGTGGTGGGTGGATTACAATGGTTCAGAGAAAAGATGAGGAGAAAGGTACAGAAGCCATTGTGGTGGCAAAGAAAAGGAGGAAGCAAGACTCCAAAACATGGTGACAGATGGAGATCAGGAACTAAGGGACTCTGAGCCACCAAGATAGCAGGCCTAGGGGATGGGCCACTGACACAACAGGCAGAGGAGGACACACTGTTTGAGGGAGCTGATAGCTAGATGACAGCAGGACATCCAGATGGCTGTGGCCTCTGAGCGAGTCACCAGGGTCAGAGGCTCAGTTGGGAACATGAGGCAGAGGCAGAGGAGGTCCCAGGGTGCAGCTTGATGAGGCTGCTCTAGGACTGTCCCGTTGTTATCCAGCCACTGCCAAGGAGCACAGGGTACTAATGGGCCTGGCGGCTGACTGACCAAGGAGGTCCAGGGCTGGCTTTGGCCTTTGGTGATGGTTTCCTCCCTTCCTGCCTCAGCTGCCAGGTAGTTTCAGGGCCAGGTTTCAGGTCCTGAGTACCTGGTGAGAGCTGTCTCTGTGTCTCTGTCTCAATCTTTCTCTAAATACATGCACAGAAAGAGACTTCGAGAGGTCTGTGGAAAAATGAAGTTAAAGTATAAAATGAAATTAAAGTGTAAATTTATTTGGGTGCAAAAAATTATTGAAATCCAAACAGTTTTTTTAATACTATTCATTTTTTTCTTTCTCTTTTTGTTTTTTTGAGAGGTTTTTGCTATAGGGCGTGTGCGCTCATCAGAAAGACAGAGAGATAGAAAGCAAGAAATCACCCCCCAGGGGGGATGGCCACGCCACAATCCCTTCTCTTCCATTCTCCTTTCGGGATCTTGGGCACACATGCACATGCACCTGGTGTGAATTTAAGCCGTCGAGTCTGGGACTTGAACCGTGGTCAACTACATGGAAGTCCAGCAACATAGCCATTACGCCAACTGCTGGTCCCAATTTTTTCTATCTTTTATTAGAGTTTTTTTTTTGTATAGCCATGTGCATGTGTGCTCACCAGAGAGAGATAGAGAGAGAAAAAATGAGAAATCACCTCCCGGGGAAGATGGCCATGCTGCAGTTCCTTCTCCTTCATTCTCTTTCTGGGATTTTGGACACACACACACATGTGCCCAGAGTAAGTTCAAGTCTCCAGGGACTCTAACCATGGTAAGCCATATGAGAGTCCAGTGTCCTAACCACCATGCTACCTGCTGCCCATGTAATAGTCATTTTTCAACTTTTTGAAGACCCTTTTTATATACGTGTGTGCAAACATACATATATGCATGTCTATATGTATATATCATGGAATTTATATACAAGTTTTATATATAAATATATATACTATGTCTATATGTATATATCATAGACTGTATATACAAGTTTTATATATAAATATATATACATTTGTCATTAATTGTCCTTCTAGCTATTGATTTTAATTTGGAAATTCCCTCACATCCTTCCAGATGAAGAGGGGTATGAATCTTAAACAGTTAAATAGAGCACCTCCACAAACTCTATACGTGAACACACGTAACCCAATACGTGTGTTCCTCCACCTGTATTCCCCGTGTGTTTGTGATAGTCACTGTGTCCAGAACGGTGCTGATTTCAAAGAGCAGGGGTCAGGGAGGAGCAGGATTTGGCCTGCTTGCTGAGGGGAGCCTGGCTCAGGGACCCTGAGGTTTTCCTGTCCCGCTCCCCAGCCTGTGTTTACATCCTCCTGCTTGTGCTTGATCTTCCCTTGCCTGTGACGTCCTGAGGGAGGGCTGTGCGGTCTTCACCACTGTACCCCCACAGCCAGGACCATTAAATGACTAGATAGAAGTATCCATCTCAGTAACCCAGTGAGAGGTCCTGGGTAAGGTGATAAGTAGCTGTCACTGAAGAAAGAGCAGGAAGGTGGATGAGAAAAGGAAGGGAGGGCGGCAGAGGGAGGGAAAAGGTGGACTGGGTATGCGGATGAGCTGGGAGGGGGTGAGGTGCAGGGCAGGGGTGATGGGGTGCACACAGTGGGGTGTAATTATACAGGGAAAGGCCAGAGTAGCCTTGGTGGCAATTGAAGAAACAACAATACATATATCTATCTATCACTGGGCAGACATTGTTATCCCCACTTTACACATGACGAAACGGCACAGAGGTCGAGCAACTTGCCCAAGTTCACCCAGTTAGTACATGGCAGAGCCGGGACTCAGATCCCAGGAGTATCCATGGAAAGCCCATCTGTCACCCACCTACCATGTCACTCTGCCACTCAGCCCCATGGGGGTTCACCCAGAGAGTACAAGCCACTTACCTGAGGCCACACAGCAGGCGCAGCAAAGTCTGGATTTGCATCCAGGACTGGTAGACTTCAAAAGCTAAGTGCTCCCTCACTGGGGAGACAGGATTCTCAGGAATTTAGGGGAGCTTGTATGGAGGCCCCTTGCCCTGGGTTTGCTCACAGAGGTTTATGGGGGGCCAGCAGTCATGGCAATGAGGACTGTGGTGGCTTGCACCCAGCCAGGGTGCTGATGGCCAAGACTTACCATGAAGTAGTAGAGCTGAGAAGACCGTGCCATGAACTCGGGCCGACACACCGCCACGCAGATTTCCACGAAGCCCGCATGCTGGCTGGGCTTGGCCTCTCCCATTTCACACACGATCCTGCAGGGATGACAGGAGACACCCTAGGTCCCAGGACTCCCAGCCACTCACGCCCTTGTGCCCTAGCACACCTGCCCAGGCCCCTTGCTCTGCAGTGGGACCTCAGGGATGGGCATGGAAGGAGGGCCTCACTGATCTCTCCCTGCAGGGCTCCTCTTGGTTCTCAGGAAATGAAGAAACTCCACCTACAGAGGTCTCCATGGAACCTCGGAGAGGGTCTGAGTGTTCTGACCCCAGACACTCACTCAGTCCCTGATGCGTCACTACTTGATTGTTGTGTCGAGTAGAGGGAATGTTTCAGTCAAACAGCTTACAAAGTAGAGCTGGCAGAGCCCAGAGAGAGGAAGGGACTTACCTGAGGGCCCACAGCAAGTTAGACAGAATTTGGAGCTTTGGAGCTGCACAAAGTTTTTCAGGTCTATGTCTAGAATCTCTTGGCTCCCAGTCCTTGGGCCACCTCAATGAAGGGTTTTCTGTTCCCACTTGCCCCAGGGGGTACAGATAATTACGTCAGGGAGCAGGTTGAGAAGGTTAGGGGAGTGAAGGGCTCTAAGTTCTTCCTTTTAAAAAGTTCTTATTGTTTTGGGGTCAGCAGGTGGCACGGTGGGTAAAGGCGCTGGATTCCCACATGGCCAATGGTGTTTCAAATCCCGGACCTTCCTTTCTCCCTCTCGTTTTCTCTCTCTCTCTGATCTCTCTCTGGTCAAATTAAAAAATAATAATAACAAATGGAATTTTTTTTGAGAGATTTTTGCTATAGGGTGTATGCGCTCGCCAGACAGAGAGAGACAGAGAGACAGAAAGCGAGAAATCACCCCCCAGGGGGGATGGCCATGCTGCAATCCCTTCTCCTCCATTCTTCTCTTGGGATCTTGGGCATGCACGCACACACGCCTGGTGTGAGTTTTAAGCCACCAGGTCCGGGACTCGAACTGCGGTCGACTATGTGGGAGTCCAGCGACATAGCCATTACACTAACTGCTGGTCCCAATAACAAATGGAATTAAATAAATAAATAAACATGAAAAAGGTTCTTATGGTTTTAATGACAGTATTTGTTCATATGCTTCTAAAACAGTGAGATAGTACAGCAGTCTGACAGTGAACGGCGTCCCTCTCCTTATACCTCACCACTCAAAACAGTGTGGTTTACAGATCTTCCCAGACTGTTTTATAGTCCTATGCAAATATATTGTAGATGGGAACTTCAAAAGGTAATAGAAATACGGAATGAAAATAGGAGCTTATTTTGCTGCAGAAATTTTGAATTGAGTATGTAGTTTTGTCATAACATGCAATTTTCCACGAACTTTTGGAAGACCTCCATTATATGCACACACGAAAAGAAATGCTGTATATATACGTAGATATACACACACATAAGAGAAGGAACTTCAAAAGGTTCATGTAAAATGGAATTAAAGTATGAGTTTATTTGGTGTGAAGAATGTTGAAGTTCGTGTATAGTTTTTTTTTTTTAATAATATGCATTTACTATGAGGGTCTTATTTATTAAGACCCTTTGTACAATTATTTGCAAACATATCACATATAAAGAAACATGTATGTGGTGTTAAAGATAAAAGTGAAACATAACATACTATTCTTTTTTATAAGAATTACTTTATTTAACTTTATTTATTTATTTATTTTCATTTATTTTGACCAGAGAGGAACAGAGACAGAGAGAGAGAGGAAAAGTGAGAAAGCAAGCCACCAGGTCTAAGATTCAAACCATGGTTGGCCATGTGGCAGTCCAGCACCTTAACCACCATGCCACCTGCTGGTCCCACCCCCTCTGTTTTTACTTAATATTGTACGGACTTTCCTTTATGAGGCTAGCTCGACTTCATTCTTTTTAGCACACTCTAACATAGTCCTATACTTCATAAGCTAATACTATACTTCCCCAGTATTTTGTGATATGAATGCACCATCATTTATACAACCATCCTCTTATCCACAGACATTTAATTATCCTAATTTTCCTCCTCCTCCAAATAATTCTGCAAAACGAGCCAACCTATACACACATCCTTAAGCATTGTGTATTTACTAGAACAGACTTCTAAGGAGCAAACTTGCTGGGTTAAACAGTTCATGCATTTAACATTTGACAGTTACAGTCACACTGTGCTCTGAAAAGGTTATATTTCATTTTACATTTGTATTAACAGTTCACTCTTTTTGCCCATTATTAGATGCTAGCTATCCTTTGAAAATTTTCCCAGTAGGAAAAAACACATCATTGTTATTTTAGTTTTTCACATATTCTTGGGGTTTTACTTATTTAAGCTATTTTTTAAAGAATTATTTAATTTTATTTATTATTGTTATTATAATTTTTAAATTTGCTATAGGGCATGTGTGCTCACCAGAGAGTAACAGAGAGAGAGAGAGAGACAGAGAGACAGAGAGACAGAGAGAGAAAGTGAGAAAGCAAGCTGTCAGGTCCAGGACTTGAACCATGGTCAGCCATGTGGGAGTCCAGTGCCTTTACTACCATGACACCCACTGGCCCTATTTATTTGATTTTATATAGCCTTTCCTTTGACTTGTCTGTTCAAAATGGAGGGTTTTGTTTTGTTTTGTTTTGTTTTACTTCTTGTTTTGTTTTGAGAGACTTTTTTACCATAGGGTGTAGGGTGTGTGCACTCACCAGAAAAAGAGAGAGAGACAGAGAGACGGAAAGTGAGAAATCATTCCTGCCCCTCCCCCCTCAGGGGGGATGGTCATGCCACAATCCCTTCTCCTCTAGTCTCCTCTCAGGATCTTGGGCACGCATGCACACACGCCCTGCATGAGTTTAAGCCACTGGGTCTGGGATGTGAACCACGGTCGACTACATGGGAGTCCAATGACATAGCCATTACGCTAACTGCAGGTCCCTGGAGGGTTTTTTTTTTGTAGAAACTTCTGAAATATGACTGCTAATTTTCATCTATTATAAATACTGCTATTATTTTCTCCCCATTTGCCATTTTTCAACTTGGTTTCCAATTTCTTTGTCACACTATATATTTTTTTATGTTTTTGCCATAGGATATAGAAACTCACCAGAAAGAGACAGTGAGAAATCACCCCCTAGGGGAGAAGGCCACACTGCAATCCCTTCTTTGTTCTCCTCTTAGGATTTTGGGCACGCATGCACATGCACCCGGTGTGTTTCTCAAGCCATTGGGTCCAAGGCTTGAATCACACAGTTGGCCTTGTAGGACCCAGCCACCTTAACCACCACACTACTGGCTGGCTGCATTACAATGAGTTTTAATGAGCAAGTTTTACAGTTGTATGTACTCAGACCCCTTAATCCTTTTCTCTTTCACTTCTTTTCTTGCAGTTATTCTTGGAATGCCTTCCTCTTCTTGGGATCAAATAAATTTTAACCTGTATTTTATTCTAATCCTTCCAGTTTCATTTTTTTACTCTTAACTCTTTAATACATCTGGAATTTATTTTGGTTTATAATATGAAATAAGGAATGGATATTGTACAATTATTTTCTTTTTAAGGTTTCTGCCATAGGGTGCATGCTCTCACCAGAGAGAGGGAGAGACAGAGAGACAGAAAGTGAGAAATCACCCATGGGGAGGATGGCCATGCCACAATCCCTTCTTCTGCATTCTCTCCTTGGGATTTTGGGCATGGACACACATGCACCCAGCATCACTTTCAAGCTGCCAGGTCTGGGTCTAGAATCTCCATGGAGTCCAGTGCCTTAACCACTATGCTACCTGCTGGCCCCTAATAATGTACTTTATCCAGGGAGTTAACCAGAACCATTTATTTGCTTTTCCTTGCTGATTTGAAATTTCACCTTGGGGCCAGCAGGTGGCATGGTGGTTAAGGACACTGGACTCCCACATGGCAGACCACAGTTCAAGTCCTAGACCTGGTGGCTTGCTTTCTCACTTTCTCTCTCTCTCTCTCTCTCACACACTCTGATCAAACATAAATAAATACACAATTAAATAAATAAACAAATAAAGGTAAATAAAATAATTTTAAAACAAAGAAATTTCACCTTTATCACATACTGAACTTTTATATATCATGATTCCTCTCCTGAGTGTTCTATCTCATTCCGCGGGTCTAACTGGTATCACAATAGTTTAATCATGTGGCGTTATTTTTGGTATCTGGCTATGCAGTTCCAGAGTATGGTAATTTAAAATCCTCCGGATCACATCCTCCGGATCCCAACGTATCCACAATGGCCTGCTTTGCGTTTGCTCTAGGAAGATCACAGGAGCCCTGAAGGAGCTATCGAAAGATCTTTTGATAACTAAATGATGATGGACCAGTGAGGCCAGTTCTACCATGACTGGAGCCGGAAGCCATCGGTTTGCTATGAGTGCCGTGGGAAGACCCCAGTGGAAAGCAGGAGCAGCTGAGGAAGGAAGGCAGTCCCGATAGTTCAGTCACTAATCTGGACAAGTCCCACCAAGCAGTACCGGCAGGACAGACCTATGGAGGCCTTGTGAAAAATCAGTGAGTTACGCACACGGTGCCCAGACAAGGTTTCATCCTGGGTGGAGCAGTAAAGACGGTATTGACTACAGATTCATAGCGGTTTGCTAGGCTGGAAACACTTCAGAGCTGTATTTGCTAGGCTGGAAAATGGTGTTTACTTATTTACAAGGCAATACCCGACTTACAGACTGCCTCCACCGCGTGGGTGGGGAGGTCAAGGTTGCTGGGTGGACTGGCAGACTTTGTAAAGAGAACATGAATCCAAAGTACCCCCAGCGGAGAGTGGGTGTGGAATTTCATTTTCGCTCTCCACAGAGAGTAGCACACAATGGGCTCGATGATGGGGCTGGGGGCTGGGGGAGAAGTGGGGGACAGCAGAGGGAATGGGACTCACACTTCTCTGGCAGATTTGAATTGTGCTCTGTCTCACTTCTATCCCCACAGTTCAGCTCTCTCCTGCACACCTTCCCCACAGGGAGGGAAGGCAGGGAGGAAGAATCACCATTGTTCTCATATGCCTGTTCTGCCTGTCCCCAGAGTGCCACTGGCTACTGACAACAGCGTCCACATGCTACCCCAGCGCTGGCCTCAAAACTATCAATCTACCACCTTCTACACCTATGGGACTCCGACTCATCTGGCGAGACCTTTCTCAAATGTCCCTTCCCCATAACGAGACGTCCTCTCCCTCCCTCCGAGGCACTTCCCTATGTTATTTTCATGGTTAAGAATGTTCCTGTTTGGTTCTTTTTCATCCTGAAAAAGAGGTTTCATTTTTGACGCAGTCCTTGATACCCAGATTGCCCTGAGGGCTGGTGCCAGTACAGGTAATAGTCACTTTTCTCTTCTGTCCCAGCCATTTCCCCTTGTCCTTTGCACACTCCCAGCTAGTCCCGACGGTAGGGAAGTGTGGGAGTCCCCCCACACCAGAAAACAAAAACAAAAACAAAAACAGTAAGGGTTTTCTCCTTTCCCCCTGCCCCTGCCACCCAGCTCTGAGACCAGCTGCATCAACCAGGCTGCTCCTAGCCCTGGGTTATCATCCCTTCCCTCCTCTTCCTCTCGTGTCTTGGGTGGCTCCCACTCACTGTTCCGCAGGGATGTAACCATCCACCAAAGGGCTGCACTCCACACCGGCCACCTTGACATGAGAGGCGATGTCCCGGAATTCCAGGCCCAGGTTCTCCCCTCGGATGGTGACCTTGGTGCCCCCTTCCCGGGGGCCTGTCACTGGGATTATCTGGAGGGAAGAAAAGAGATCATGGGACAGGCACCCAGATGCAGCCATCACTCTTTAGCTGATGGGACCCAGAGAACCTGCCGGTTGTCTCTCTTCTGGGCCCAATTCCAGGGTGGGCCTCAGTCCAGGAGGGTCTGGGACTACCAATGGGCTGTAACTGCTGGTAAAGCAGTCATGCTTACATGTGATATCAGAGGAGGTATTCAAAGTCCCTGGCGTATCTTCCCATTTCATAGACACAGCAACGAAGGCATGGAATGTGGCGGCAATGTAACCAGGTCATTTACAGAAAACAGACACGAAAGCCTCTGCCATTTCATGCCGTGGTGACAGAATGCTCCATGATGCTGAGACCATATGGCGAGGCCCTGAGTTCATGTCCTGAGCTCTGACTGTATACACGTATGCTCTGATCCTGGCTGCCCGAGGCTGGGATTGGATCATGGAGGCCTTTGTTGGAAGTGACTGTCTCTCTCTGTCTCCTTCTCTCTTGGATGAAATAAATAAGTGAAATTGAAACAAACAAACAAACAAACTTCTGACATTTGCTTGTACTAGCTCCACTGACAAGGGAAATTAAAAACTATCAACCTACAAACTTCTACCCCATGGGAATCCTACCCATCTTGGGAGATCTTTCTCAAATGACCCTTCCCTATAACGAGACTCTCTCTCTCTCTCTATTGAAATTCCAAGGCACTTTCCTTTGTTACTTTCATGGTTACCAATTTTTCTGTTTGGTTCTTTGTCCTTCCCACCCCAACCCCCTTCTCTGCATATTATGATCTCTGAGAGCGGAGACCATGTCTGTCTCACTTCTGTGGCCTTCTCAGTGTCAGCACCGTATTTATATCTTGAGCTGCTGAGTGTATTGAAAACCATAACTATGGGCTAGCAGGTGGCATGTGGTTAAGACCCTGGATTCTCACATGCCAACTGTGGTTCGAGTCCCAGACCTGGCAGCTTGAAAATCACACTGGGTGTGTGTGCATGCATGGCCAAAATCCCAGGAGGAGAATGGAGGACAAAGGATTGTGGTATGGCCATCCCTCCAGAGGGTGATTTCTCACTTTCCCTCTCTCTGTCTCTCGCTCGCAAGTGCATGTGCCCTATGGCAAACACCTAAAAAAAGGAAAGCCAGAGCTCAACAGGCATCTTCCTGGAGTTATCAGATCATCTGTCACACACCCTTTGCCTTTGTTGTCTGGCTTGGTTTCTTGTGGATTTAGACTTAAGACTTTACCCTCATACCTTAGCCAAAATGGCTGACTTTTCATCCTAAGCCGACTCAACTGCACTGGCAGCAGCATCAGAATGGGAGGGTACCAGATACCCCACCTCTAGTCCTTTCCAGCATGGCCCACTCTCCCTATCCTGCGAGGGTCACAACTGGGATTCATCCTGGGGTGAGGGTGAAAGATGGGGAAGTTAAAGAAACTGAACTGGCCCCCAAGTGGTGGAGTGGTTTTGCCAGGTGAGACTGTTTACCTACAAAGATCAAGATCCTCCTTCCTCTCACATAACCCCTGCGTAGGTGGGTATGTTTGTGAGCAAGCATGCATGTGAGTGTGAAGATATGCACACTCATGTTCCTGTTGTGGAAAAGCACACAGCCCATTTCTGTGTGAGGGGGTTTGAAAGACGTCAGGAAGGCAGGGAGGGCGAATCTATGTTCTCCCCAAATGTCTGCACCACGATCCCCAAAGCACCACTGGCTACTGCATGCTATTCCAGCCCTGGTTTCCACTCTGAAAAACTTCTATCTCTAGCCTAGTCCTTGGCTCCTCAGGTCCCCTGGAGGACTGGGGACAGCACAGGGTCAGTAAATAGCTTCTGTCACAGGAAAATTTGTTTAATTTGTTGACTTCCTCTCCGCACAATTTTCTTGGTCCTAGGCCAAGAAGAAAAGAACCCTCATTGATTGCATCAAACACACTATTGACTTTGACACATGTATTTCCAGAGGGTGGTTTCTAGAGGGTGGTTTTTCTTTTTCTTTCTTTCTTTCTTTTTTATTTTTTGAGAGTTTTTTTGCTATAGGGCATGTGTGCTCACTGGGGAGATAGCAATAGAGAGACAGAAAGCTAGAAATCACCCTCCATGGGGCATGGTCATGCCTTTATGACCCTTCTCCTCCATTCTTCTCT
Organism: Tupaia belangeri chinensis; assembly: GCF_000334495.1. Taxonomy (NCBI): domain Eukaryota; kingdom Metazoa; phylum Chordata; class Mammalia; order Scandentia; family Tupaiidae; genus Tupaia; species Tupaia belangeri. The sequence goes on from NW_006160129.1 coordinate 3,438,845, forward strand.
TGGGATTTTGGGCATGCCTGCACACATACCTGGCATAAATTTTGAGCCACTGGGTCTGGGACTCAAACCATGGACTACTTGGGAGTTCAGCAATGATGCAAACACTATGCCATCTGCTGGTCCATCTAGAGGGTGGTTTCTTGTTAGGGCCCCTCAGAGCACCCCAAGAGCCCAGGTCTATAGAGAAGGGGCAGGGAAGAGTTATTTGCTGAGGCAGAGACTGAGCTGTGTTCTTCCTCTTCTTTCCCTCTTCTCCGGCTGCTCCATTACTGTGGTCAGACCCACCACAGCAAAGAAGAATCAGTCTCCTACTATGTGCTAAGCCCTATGCTAGAAGCACAGAAATGAGACATGGCCTCATTGGTAAGAAATATGTCGAAAGAGGCATGTATCCATCCTTCTTATTTTAAAAGGGGAGTAAGGACACCTTAGGCCATCTTTCTGCCAGGAGTGTGGAGAGACAGTGAAGGAACTGCCAGGAGTGTGGAGAGACAGTGAAGGAACTGTCCACAGAGACTGTGATTCCTTGACTCTGGTGACTCTGGCAAAGACCGTAACCATGATGATGAATGAGAAGGCTGGTGAGAGTCCCCTGGACTGGGCATGGAGCTAAGCACGCACATGTAATCCTTGTAACTCCCCATGGAAGATGGATGATTAGATCCCGGTGTAGGTGAGGAATGAGGCACAGAAATAGCAATGAATTAGCCCCGAGGTACCTGGCATTTAGCTGGTAGAGCCCAGATTCATGCCCTATTCTCTGTCACCAAAATATCTGCACATGTAGCTTTTCTCTGCCCCTCACTGGATCATTGCTCCATGGCCTAC
>NW_006160129.1:3439685-3445581 GCF_000334495.1 Tupaia belangeri chinensis
CCCGGGGTTCTGCTGAACTGTGTTCAAACCCATTTCTGCCATTTTACAGCTTAGGTTGGGCTTTGGGTATGTCCTGAGGCCTCTCTACTGTGATCTTCTCCACTTTCCCAGGGCTGGGCTGTGCTCTCTGTGCCTGGTGTAGCCTCCATGTACAGGCAGAGCTTGGTGAGGCTTGATAGAGCATCAGAGAGTCTTAGAATTGGGGCCTTCATAGAGGCACAGAATGTGAGTAGCAAGGACTGAGTCCTTGTCCATGGAGCTCATGGAGAGGCTCCAATAGGGTAGTCAGACCTTCTCTGCTTCCAAACTCCCTCGGTAAGGGGTCTCTGAACCAAGCTTAAAGCTATCATTGTAAATTCATGTGGTGAGATTTGGTGTGATGGAATTAGGAGGATGAAAACTTCATCTGATTATGGTGTTGAAAGGTGGAGCCTTTGGGAGATTAGTCTTAAGGTCATCAGGGTAGGGCTCCCATGACTGAGTCTTGGTGGACTTATAAGGAGGGAGAGTGAGGCAGACACTCTACCCTGCTCTTATTTTTGGGATGTGATGCCTTGAAACTCTGCAAGGTGCCCACCAGAAGTGGTCCCTGGATCATGGATCTCCATATTGTAAGCTGAACAAACTTCTGTTTTCATAAATCACCCAGGGGCCTCAACTACCTTGCTTGCTCAAGGGTATTTTCTGTTATTAGCAATGGAATGGGCTAAAATGCCAAGCTTCCAGAAAAAGCTGTGAAGGACAATGAGGATGCTGCCCAGCCAGGTGGAACATTGAGTCCACCAGGTACCCTCCAAGGTGACCAATGCCATGGCCAGGCTGGGTTCTCAGGCCCCAGCCCCCTGGGAGGGCACACACTGCTCAGCAGCCTGGAGCATGTCCCACTTACCTCTGTGATGCGTGGGTTGGTGCACTTGCTGTTGGGGCCCGACAGCTCCAGCCACCGGCTCTCATGGGCAGGGCAGTGCTGACGCAGTGTGCACTGGCTGGGGCCTTGGCACCAGCCACACTCGAACTCTGGGTCAGCCTTGAGGCACAGCCCGCAGCTCTCACGCATGGCTCCGCACTTATAGAGGTGAACTGCAGAGGACAGAGGGCCACAGGTGCTTTGGGATGTGGGTGGAGGCTGCGAGAGCTGATGAGAGGAACGAGGCACACGGTCTGGGATGATGGGACACAAGGCAGCTTTGGCCCTTGAGCCATTCTGATACAGAGAAGACCAAACAGGAACTCAAGGCCTGAGCAGAGGAATGGGACAGGAAGCCCCGAGTCTCCATCCACTCTCAGCAGTCCTTCCCAGCAGAAGCTCCCCTCTCAGAGGCTACCAGTCCATGCCCAGCCATGCTGAGCTCATGGCTAAGAAGTAATAGGCAATGTGGATGGTACAGGGCCTGGGAAGGAGGGCTCAGAGTCAGGGTGAGAGGGTCAGCCACTAGGAAGTGCTGAGAGGAATGACATTGCCAAGGAATGTGGGACTGGGGGCTGTAGGTTCCCTCTCATACTCCCATCTTTCCCGCCAGGCCCCAGCCTTTGCTCACCTTTATTCTGAGCTGGGTTGTCGATGTTGAAGTGCCCGTTCCACACCACCGTCAACTCTACAGGCAGGTTGTTGATCTCCATCCCTTCATAGGAATACTGTGTCAGGTGGGGCAAGAGGAAAGAAAACACTGGGTTACAGAGCTTTCTAGAAGGATTCAGTCCAGCAAAGTACTGGCCAAGGCTGCACCTGTGTGCGTGTGTCTGTACACACATGCACATGTGTGTGGACAGGGAGAGGACTTGCACATCAGCGAATGGGCAAAGAGGGTCTAGAAGCTAAAGCAGGGATGGAACTGTGTACCATCTGCATGGATGCTGGTCCACAGAGCACATTGGAGCAAGCCTCTCCTTGACCTCCTCTGGGCCTCGGCCATGAGGAGGCTGCAGGCAGGAGACCTTTTCCCACACAGCTGGGCTTTTCCCAAGAAGCTGAACTCAAGGAATAGCCCACTTTCTCCCTGACAGCTCAGGGAACCCTGGCTGGTAGGCTCTGCCTGACTCTCAGTTTACTGGAGAGCTTTAATTTCTAGGAGATGCGCAAGGTAGGTGGACCCTTTATCAGAGACCTGAAGAGGGATGATCAGTTCCCAAGCAGGGGTGTGGTTGCACAGAGTACGAATGAAGGGGTATACTCTCAGGGTGGGTGGAGGGAGGCCAGGGGGAGTAGGAGAGAAAAGGACTAGATGGGAGCTAGGAGATGAAGTGAGAGATCTCAAGGGGACCTGGGAGTCTGGGACTGGACTGGAGACTGAGGGCATTTGCTTCTCAAGTGTACGGGCCCAGCTGCTGCACTGCATCCTTTGTGTTGGGGGTTGTCTAGGCCTGTGTGGGGTCCCCTCTGGGTCCTGCTGACTCTCCTATCTTCAGGACTCTGATGCCCACCTGGCCAGGTCCAGGCTAAGACATGGGAATGGAGGGCAGGGAGAGTGGGGAGGCACTGGTTTGGGTGCAGGGGTTGGTCTCGGCATGCCAGTCCTGACCTGCCTTCTGAGAACAGATGCTCCAGTCTCCAGGGGACCAGGGTGAATAGAGGGTGCTCAGGGCCTGCCCGGGGCAGCACTTCCAATGCCTACCTAGTGATTTTCTCATTATTCACCAGACTCTGCCTGCCACAGGGGAAAGGATGGGTGGAATTGAGACAGGTTTTCTGTTCAGGAAGCACTGAGGGCTGGAAATTTGTTGGAAGGGGTTACTCCAGGGGACTTGGTTTGCAGTTGAGTTGGCAAAGCTGAAAGGCTCTTTTAGCTCAGACTTGAAACCTAGAGGGGCTGGGCTGTGCAACTGTGGGACCACAGTGGTTTGAATATCAAAGGAGGCCACTAATGCTGTCCCTGCTCCAAGCTGGCCACAGCACCTTCTCCATGAGGGAAAAGAGTCACAGAGCATCTGAAATTCATGATCTGAGAAGAACCTCAGAGGTCTCAGCCTCTGGGCAGAAAGAGGGGTGTGGCCTATTGAGAAAGTGCCTGCAGGTGTTATAATTCTCAAGCCAAGAAACCCACCCACCTGAGCTCCTGAGTTCCAGGATGTGCTCCAATGAGAACACGCTGCAACCCTGTCCTCAAACAGTAGCACATGTAGGACGCGTGTCCGTGCTCTTTCAGGCTCTACCCTAGGGCCCCCAGACTCTATTTCACTCCCTGGCAAGCAGCACACACCCAGGCCAGGGAGGCATATCCAATGTTCTTCCCATAGTGGATGTGGTTTGCACTGCGCCATACACACTCACAGAGTCTCATGGCTGATGCCACCTGGGCCAGGACAGGGCTCAGGGAATAAAACTAAGCTTCCTAGCCTTGCAGAAACAACAGCAGCTCAGCAGTAAACGGCTCAGAGATTAAACCTCTGCGTCTGGGTCATGCTGGGTGGTCCCAAATTATCCTGAGTTTTCCCACAAAATCTCTTCTGCTTTAGATTGGTGGTGCTCAGGGTGGTGTGTGGACCCCTTTTGTCAGAATCTTCCAGGGGACCTACTACAAAGCAGCTTCCAGGGCCCCACTTCGGACTGCCAAATTGGACTCCCTGGAGTTGGGGAGCATGTAGAAAGAGGTATTCTGTGATTCTTGTGCTGGTTAAGGTTCAAGAATCCCCACTGGCTGCTGGCAGCCGGGAGGCAGTGGACTGTCCCGCTGGGGGAGAGGTGTGTAGGGTGTGGTCCCCTGACATGAGAGAGCAAGCCGGAATAGTTCCTCCCTTCTCATTTCTTCCTCTAGCAAGGCCCTGGTTCCTCCCATCTTCTTCATCTCCCTTCTCAAAGGTCTCTGTGGGTAAAAGCGGTCTGTCCGTTCAGGCTAGGAAAAACTCTGGGCAAGGCTAGTTTTTCCAACCCAGGCTGAGCACCATCCAATGACCATCCAAGCACTGTCCAATCACTTGGGGTCAGAGTCCAGTTTCTACCAGGAAAGCTGATGGTGGCTGAGATGAGTGGGGGCCTAGGTCCTGCCTCTTAGATTGGGTCTGGCCAGGACCCAAACTGGAAGCAGCAGGTGGTTACTAAGGGTGAGTTAGCCAAAGGATTATTTCAGAAAGGACCTGAAATTCCCCAGAGAGGAAGGCAAGAAGTTCTGCGTGTGTACATGTGTGAGTATCTATGTGCACAAATATGTTTACATGCATGCCGACTTGAGAAGAGGTTAGTGTACATAGCTGCATTTCTGTATGTTCATAAATGTGAGCATGCACATGCACACGCACGCACACACACGCAGTGCATGCACATGCATGCGCACACACACACATAGCCAAGAAGTGGTTCTGCCAGTTGTCAGCTACATGAATGTGAGCAAATGAGTCAAGTCTCAGTTTCCTAGTTGGTAAAATGGAAATTAAACAGCAGCACACACCTCACGGATTATAGGGAGGATCTGCGATAATGCAACAGCGCCTGAGCACAGGGTCCATCACATTGTCTGAGCATTTCCACATCGCTGTGTATTTTCATCTCTGTGGATATTCTTGGGGATGCCATGCAACACTGTCTTTGTGTTCCCTGTGTTTATGTTTATGTGAATACAGCAGCCATGGATTGAATGTTTATGTGCCAGACACTTGGGACATATGGGGAGGGATACATATGAGAAAGCTTACGTGTTCTGGTGTGCATGCGTGCGTGTGCGTGCATACTTGAATTTTCCTATTGGAAAAATAGAAAATAAAAAAAGACTAAAGATCACATATGCTGGGCATTGCTTTCTCTTTCTCTCTTGCATTCCTGGGATCACAACTATGAAAAATTATGAAATCATTAACCTTGGGCACTCCCCATCACCCTCCTCTGTCTCTAGGGAAGCTACTATCGTCCAGTGGATGACCTAAGTCACTCACTGGGGTGGGGGATGGGGGCGCACAGGCTGGGGCTCTCAGTCTCTTCCAACAGCTAGGGAGCCTGGACTACTGGCTCCCATCCCCCAGGACACCCCCACCTCTGCCCCACTTAGCATTTATATAGCTCTCTGTAATCAGCGGACAGTTCATCTGCACAAAGCTAAACACTGGCCGAGATTGGGTTATAGGCTCCTGGGGGCCTGGGGGTTAAGCGTCTCAATCAAGGTCTGGCACATCTCGGCTAGGCTAATGAATGGCTTTAGCCATTACCTTGGGTGAGTATGAACCTCATCTCCTCCTAAAGCAAGGGGAAGACCTCTACATAATTGACACGTCCTTTCCTCCAACCATTCTGGGGGCCCAAATGCTGAGATACTTTGCTTGGAAATGCTGTCATTTGGGCGAATGAATCTGAATGACGTAACCCCACATGGGAAGTGGTCTCGCATACTGTGTCCACCTCCAGGGCTCCAGAGGGCTCAGCAGGCCCTTTGCTTGCTGAGTTCTAGTGACAAATTCTCTTTTCATCCTTCTCCCCACCCCTGCTTTGCAGGTGGTGAATTAAAACCCAAGAGAAAACATGAGGGCAGCATGGGTCTATGGATCCAGGGCCTGGAGCCTCTGTTCCTCCCGGCCAGCCCTCTGGTCAGCAGGTGCCCTTCGCAGCCCACTCACTTCGTGATTGCCAGCGACTGAGAGGTGCGTGCCGGACACTATTATTAGCAGCACTTGACATTTTCCTGGAGCCTTGGTCTAAAGTAGGCCATGATACCCACGGTTCTCCCAGGCTGCTGTGTGAGTATGCCTTGTTCTCCTCCACCAGCCCCGCAGGGCTGCAGCCACAGCCCAAGCCTGCCCCCAATAGCGGGGCTGGAAACCACCCCACCTGCCACCCAGCATGGTGTCATGCCTACGCCGAGCTTCCCTGTGTCTCTCTTTTCCTCTCTACTTCTCTGTGACCTCTTTGTCACTGACCTCCTTCTGCCATCACAGACCCAGAGGTTTCCCTGTTAGGCCCTTCCCCCACTCTTTC
>NW_006160129.1:3445634-3460199 GCF_000334495.1 Tupaia belangeri chinensis
ATTTAGGACTGCTCAGAGATTTAGAAAATGAAACAATCCTTTCTTCCACACAATCCTTCTTGCAGACCTGGCTCCCAGGTCTCCAAAGCTGGGGTGTAAGTGCCTTCTTGCTGTTTTTTCTCTAACCTTTGGTTGGGGTTTACATTATGAACCTGGGTTCAAGTTGTGAATTGACTTGCTGTGTAACCTGGAGATTGTCACTTTCCCTCTCTGGGCCTTGGTGAGGGTCTCTGTACCAGGATCAAATAGACACTGCTCAACTTTATTCCTGCATGATGGAATCTTGTTTTCTGTAACTGGAGGGAGAGGCATCCCCCTGATTATGACCTTGAAAGTTTCTGAAGGAAGTCATGCAGCATCCTGGCCCAGAGCGGTGAAGCTACTGGATCCACTGCCCCTGCAAAAAGAGGATCCTGGGAGAGGCAGAGCTGAGCCCTCCTGACCTTGCGATTCCAGTGGTTCCTGGTAGGTACCAAGAATTCCTCCTGGATTCTATCATTTGGAGAGTACCCTTCTTGTGACTGCAATTCCTCGGACTTGAAATGCTAGGGCAGCAAACTCACTAGGAAGTTTAAACATTATAGAAGCAAAGATACCGTGTGACTTTAGAAACTGTGACCTGAAGGCCTCCAGGACTGGCCCACGGTGAGCGAGAGACCAGCCAGCATGCGGCAGGAGTCTGCCCTAACTTCTGGGACATGTAGGAGATGGGCCGGGATTATAATGGTCAGGTGTCTCCTCAGTGGTGAGAACCCCAGGTGCAGGCTTCCAGCCTCAGTGTCAGCAGTTTGCACCTGGCTCTGGGATTTCCAGGTCCACCTGAAGCAGAGCTGGAAGTGCCAAGCCCCATGTACTGGAGAGATCAGCCACTAGACTTGGGGCCCCAAGGGCTGGAAGCAGAATGGACCATCATGTTCTGGGGCATCAGGCTTCCAGATGGGAACTTTTCCCATGAGGAGCTTTGGGACCTGCTGGTTTCTTCAATCCCAAGAATGCAGTGTGAGACAGGCAGACACACCCACACTGGAGCCCAGCATGCCCTTCCGCACTTACAGGTGCAGATGGGGTACCTCGTGGGGACACTGCAGAGGAGGTGGCTCTGCCTGCTGGGGCCACCAAGCTCCTGTTTATACCCTTGTTCCCAGGAGGCTCGATTTTGCTCCCATGTTTGGGAATTCCCTGTGGCCACCCAGGACTCATTGGGTCAGGCAGCTCTTGGCGTAGGAACTGCTGAGGACAGTTCAACACCATCTACCTCCAGTTCTGCCAGTTAAAGGCATGGCAGTGCATCCCAACCAGCTTCCTAGGAACTTTAAAAGTTAGTCCCCAGGGTGTGAAGGATGCTGATCAAAGGTTTGTATGACTAACTCATGCTGTTACCCGGGCCGTGACAGGAGTTAGATAACAGCATGAGTAGGTCGTGTGGCATTAGCCTAAGTACAGGAGCCACCAGGCTCAGTCTTGTAACATTTGCATCCCTTTCTCGGAGGACTTGGGGTGCACCATCTGAGGCTACACCGTGTCCTCTTTCCTGAGACCTTGGACCTGGAGCAGCTTCCCTGAGGAAATGAAGCTGTTTCCCCCATGATCTGAAGTCCCTGCCTGCTTTCTGCTGAGTCAAATGTGGGGACCAGGCCTTTTCTTTCCACAAGGTTCATCTCGGTTTGGGGAGAATTACTTAAGCTAAACCTTTGGGGCTGGTCTGCTAGTTTTCAGGATTTACGAGGAAATGCGAGGTGTCCAACGTCCCCTTTGCTTGTGGATTTAATCTGGAGCCTGGCAGACATCTGAAACATAGCCTGGTCACGTGGGGAGGAGAGGGATATGCATGTGGGGCGCTGTGGGGACTCTGGCTCTCACAGGTTGTGAGATCGGTGATCAGTTCAGTCCCTGTAATGCTGAACAAGCACTTGGGTCTCTCTGGCTCTGCTTATCCCCAGATTGCTTCTGACGGGAAGGATGGGTGTCCGTGAAGCCCTTTGTTTGGGCTTCTCCTGGTCCTACATTCCATCCCCAATACAGTCACTGCATTTACGTTCCCAGTAGCAGCTGGAAAAATGGATGAACGGCAGGGTGACACAGGAGGGGACCTGAAATCCAGGTCAGCCCTGCCACTCATGGATTGTAAAAGCCCGGGCAGGTCGCTGATCTTCTGGAACAGAGGGACCTTACCCCAAAGAGAATGGAGCTTCAGCTTCTGGGCCTGCGCTTGCTTGCGTGGCCCCTCTGATGGCCTGACTGTATCTCTAGTTTTATCCTTATTATATTTCATTTCTAAAAAAATTTTTTGCAGAGGGCATGTGTGCTCACCAGAGAATGATGAAGAGAGAGAAGGAGAGGGAGAAAACGCCCCCACTAGCATGTGGTCACTTCACACTCCCTTCTCCTCCATTTCTCATCTTGCTGGAGTCTTGGCCACGCACGCACATGCACCCAGTGTGTTTTTCAAGCTGTCGGTGCTGAGATTTGAACCATATGGTTGGACATGTGGGATCTGGCTCCCATAACCAACAGGCCATGGGACTGACCCGTATATTTCATTCCCCAGATTGTTTACGTCTCAGCCCACAAACCTAAATCTGCCCTGCGTCTGGGCCTCTCTTTCTCTTTTGCATAGTGAGGAAGTACTTAAAGGTTTCTTATAGCTTGAGACTGTTATGAGTCTCCAAGTCTAATGTTTGTCTCTGAGCATCTGGGTACATGGAAGTGAGCCCAGACTAAAAATGAGAGTGTAGGGTAGTATTGGTAGGCAACAAGAGGGGACAGGGAACACGGTGGGCAGGAGCGGTGACACCGAGTTAGGGTACACTGTGTGGCACCTCGGACCCAGGTGGACAGCAGTTGGCAGCCTGGGGCAGAGTACGGGCTTAATGTGGATTTTCTCACCCCCTCCCACCCCCGGCTCAGTTTGTGCCGATGTAACCCCCCGCCAGCTCCCTCCATGTGACATTTCCTTTGCTAATGCTAGGTCTGTCTCAGAAACCTCCTTTGCAGAAGGGACACAGTCTCTGTGTAGGTTTGAAAGCAGTAGCGGGCTTTGCAGGCCTTTCCTTAAGTGAGATTCTCAGGTCAGGCCGAGTGGGAAGCCTACGGCTTACAGAGCTGCTTTCTAGAAAGTAGGTAAGCATGAGCACTGCAGGAGCCCACACCCACAAAAGCATCTGGCCACACACAGGGCTCAGCAGCCCCACAGCTGGTCCAGCAGCCCCTCTTCTCATCATGACACAGCTACAAGTAGTACCCGACACCTGGGTGGGGGCCTCAGCATCCAGCTTGCTGCTGGAACAGGTATTAAGGGTTGGGATGGACAAACCGGGTTGAGTCAGCAAGTGGCCAGGAGGTCAAACAGTGTAGTGGGTGCTGTGGAAAACCCTGCTGAGCTGGCCTGGTTTAGCTCTAGCAAGAGAACCATGATGGGGTGGGGTGGGGCAGGGTGGGGACTCACGGAGGTGTTCTGGCACTGCACGCTGGAGCTGTTGAAGCGCAGAGCAGGCACCCTCTGCTCGCTGCCCTGGATGCTAAGGATGCACTCATAGCCGCGCTGCCCAGACTGGGGCTGCGGGAGGTTCTTGGCCTTCAGAGTGATGGGCTTGACCACTTCCACAGGTACCAGGATCTTGTCCACTCGCAACAGCTGGGGGCAGTCCTGGGGACAGAGAACACAGTCATGGGAGCAACCTGGCAGCCCAAGGTTGCAACCTCTGCAGACATCACCTGGTCCACCCTCCTACAGACACACCGCAGACAGCCTCCAAGGCTCTTTTGCTGAGCCAGCATGGTGGGAGAGGGAAGAGGGCTGAGGCATCCTGGGTCCAGCATCACCATCTAGAGGCAAGCAAAATGTGGTATATCCATACAATATTATTCAGCCATAAAAAGCAAAGAAGTGGGAACCAGCAGTTAGCGTAATGGCTATGTCGCTGGACTCCCACGTAGTCGACCGCGGTTCGAATCCTGGACCCGGTGGCTTAAAACTCACGCCGGGCATGTGTGCGTGCCCAAGATCCTGAGAGGAGAATGGAGGAGAAGTCCAGGACTGGCCCACGGTGAGCGAGAGACCAGCCAGCATGCGGCAGGAGTCTGCCCTAACTTCTGGGACATGTAGGAGATGGGCCGGGATTATAATGGTCAGGTGTCTCCTCAGTGGTGAGAACCCCAGGTGCAGGCTTCCAGCCTCAGTGTCAGCAGTTTGCACCTGGCTCTGGGATTTCCAGGTCCACCTGAAGCAGAGCTGGAAGTGCCAAGCCCCATGTACTGGAGAGATCAGCCACTAGACTTGGGGCCCCAAGGGCTGGAAGCAGAATGGACCATCATGTTCTGGGGCATCAGGCTTCCAGATGGGAACTTTTCCCATGAGGAGCTTTGGGACCTGCTGGTTTCTTCAATCCCAAGAATGCAGTGTGAGACAGGCAGACACACCCACACTGGAGCCCAGCATGCCCTTCCGCACTTACAGGTGCAGATGGGGTACCTCGTGGGGACACTGCAGAGGAGGTGGCTCTGCCTGCTGGGGCCACCAAGCTCCTGTTTATACCCTTGTTCCCAGGAGGCTCGATTTTGCTCCCATGTTTGGGAATTCCCTGTGGCCACCCAGGACTCATTGGGTCAGGCAGCTCTTGGCGTAGGAACTGCTGAGGACAGTTCAACACCATCTACCTCCAGTTCTGCCAGTTAAAGGCATGGCAGTGCATCCCAACCAGCTTCCTAGGAACTTTAAAAGTTAGTCCCCAGGGTGTGAAGGATGCTGATCAAAGGTTTGTATGACTAACTCATGCTGTTACCCGGGCCGTGACAGGAGTTAGATAACAGCATGAGTAGGTCGTGTGGCATTAGCCTAAGTACAGGAGCCACCAGGCTCAGTCTTGTAACATTTGCATCCCTTTCTCGGAGGACTTGGGGTGCACCATCTGAGGCTACACCGTGTCCTCTTTCCTGAGACCTTGGACCTGGAGCAGCTTCCCTGAGGAAATGAAGCTGTTTCCCCCATGATCTGAAGTCCCTGCCTGCTTTCTGCTGAGTCAAATGTGGGGACCAGGCCTTTTCTTTCCACAAGGTTCATCTCGGTTTGGGGAGAATTACTTAAGCTAAACCTTTGGGGCTGGTCTGCTAGTTTTCAGGATTTACGAGGAAATGCGAGGTGTCCAACGTCCCCTTTGCTTGTGGATTTAATCTGGAGCCTGGCAGACATCTGAAACATAGCCTGGTCACGTGGGGAGGAGAGGGATATGCATGTGGGGCGCTGTGGGGACTCTGGCTCTCACAGGTTGTGAGATCGGTGATCAGTTCAGTCCCTGTAATGCTGAACAAGCACTTGGGTCTCTCTGGCTCTGCTTATCCCCAGATTGCTTCTGACGGGAAGGATGGGTGTCCGTGAAGCCCTTTGTTTGGGCTTCTCCTGGTCCTACATTCCATCCCCAATACAGTCACTGCATTTACGTTCCCAGTAGCAGCTGGAAAAATGGATGAACGGCAGGGTGACACAGGAGGGGACCTGAAATCCAGGTCAGCCCTGCCACTCATGGATTGTAAAAGCCCGGGCAGGTCGCTGATCTTCTGGAACAGAGGGACCTTACCCCAAAGAGAATGGAGCTTCAGCTTCTGGGCCTGCGCTTGCTTGCGTGGCCCCTCTGATGGCCTGACTGTATCTCTAGTTTTATCCTTATTATATTTCATTTCTAAAAAAATTTTTTGCAGAGCGCATGTGTGCTCACCAGAGAATGATGAAGAGAGAGAAGGAGAGGGAGAAAACGCCCCCACTAGCATGTGGTCACTTCACACTCCCTTCTCCTCCATTTCTCATCTTGCTGGAGTCTTGGCCACGCACGCACATGCACCCAGTGTGTTTTTCAAGCTGTCGGTGCTGAGATTTGAACCATATGGTTGGACATGTGGGATCTGGCTCCCATAACCAACAGGCCATGGGACTGACCCGTATATTTCATTCCCCAGATTGTTTACGTCTCAGCCCACAAACCTAAATCTGCCCTGCGTCTGGGCCTCTCTTTCTCTTTTGCATAGTGAGGAAGTACTTAAAGGTTTCTTATAGCTTGAGACTGTTATGAGTCTCCAAGTCTAATGTTTGTCTCTGAGCATCTGGGTACATGGAAGTGAGCCCAGACTAAAAATGAGAGTGTAGGGTAGTATTGGTAGGCAACAAGAGGGGACAGGGAACACGGTGGGCAGGAGCGGTGACACCGAGTTAGGGTACACTGTGTGGCACCTCGGACCCAGGTGGACAGCAGTTGGCAGCCTGGGGCAGAGTACGGGCTTAATGTGGATTTTCTCACCCCCTCCCACCCCCGGCTCAGTTTGTGCCGATGTAACCCCCCGCCAGCTCCCTCCATGTGACATTTCCTTTGCTAATGCTAGGTCTGTCTCAGAAACCTCCTTTGCAGAAGGGACACAGTCTCTGTGTAGGTTTGAAAGCAGTAGCGGGCTTTGCAGGCCTTTCCTTAAGTGAGATTCTCAGGTCAGGCCGAGTGGGAAGCCTACGGCTTACAGAGCTGCTTTCTAGAAAGTAGGTAAGCATGAGCACTGCAGGAGCCCACACCCACAAAAGCATCTGGCCACACACAGGGCTCAGCAGCCCCACAGCTGGTCCAGCAGCCCCTCTTCTCATCATGACACAGCTACAAGTAGTACCCGACACCTGGGTGGGGGCCTCAGCATCCAGCTTGCTGCTGGAACAGGTATTAAGGGTTGGGATGGACAAACCGGGTTGAGTCAGCAAGTGGCCAGGAGGTCAAACAGTGTAGTGGGTGCTGTGGAAAACCCTGCTGAGCTGGCCTGGTTTAGCTCTAGCAAGAGAACCATGATGGGGTGGGGTGGGGCAGGGTGGGGACTCACGGAGGTGTTCTGGCACTGCACGCTGGAGCTGTTGAAGCGCAGAGCAGGCACCCTCTGCTCGCTGCCCTGGATGCTAAGGATGCACTCATAGCCGCGCTGCCCAGACTGGGGCTGCGGGAGGTTCTTGGCCTTCAGAGTGATGGGCTTGACCACTTCCACAGGTACCAGGATCTTGTCCACTCGCAACAGCTGGGGGCAGTCCTGGGGACAGAGAACACAGTCATGGGAGCAACCTGGCAGCCCAAGGTTGCAACCTCTGCAGACATCACCTGGTCCACCCTCCTACAGACACACCGCAGACAGCCTCCAAGGCTCTTTTGCTGAGCCAGCATGGTGGGAGAGGGAAGAGGGCTGAGGCATCCTGGGTCCAGCATCACCATCTAGAGGCAAGCAAAATGTGGTATATCCATACAATATTATTCAGCCATAAAAAGCAAAGAAGTGGGAACCAGCAGTTAGCGTAATGGCTATGTCGCTGGACTCCCACGTAGTCGACCGCGGTTCGAATCCTGGACCCGGTGGCTTAAAACTCACGCCGGGCATGTGTGCGTGCCCAAGATCCTGAGAGGAGAATGGAGGAGAAGGGATTGCGGCGTGACCATCCCCCCTGGGGGGTGATTTCTCGCTTTCTGTCTCTATGTCTCTTTCTGTCTGTCTGGCGAGAGCACGCGCCCTATAGCAAAACCTCTCCAGGAAAAAAAAAAAAAAGCAAAGAAGTTATGACCCGATACAACATGGATGAATCTTGGGGATATTACGCAAAGTGTGGCAAGCCAGATCCAAAAGGACGAATACTGTTTGATTGCACTTATGTGAGGAACCCAGAGTAGTCAAACTCATAGAGTCAAGACAGGAGAATGGTGGTTGTCAGGGGCTGGGGAGAAGGGAAACGAGGAGTTGTTCAATGGGTACAGCCTCAGTTGGGGATGGTGGTGATGGTTACACTACAATGAAGGTTCTTGATACCAATGAGCTGGACCCTTGACCTGGTTTAGATGGAAGATTTTATGACCTGCATCATATCGTGGTTTAAAACTAACAAAGAACAGTGCAGGGAAGCAGCCAGCAGGAGAATGGGGCCTTGGCCTTAACCTTACAGTGGCTCCAAAGCATGTGGATCTCTGGGGCCACTTAGGTACCCACGTGGGGAGAGTCTTAGTGGCCCTATCCTGCATCCCTACCCCAAGATGGGAAGATAGGACACACAAAGGAGAGAAGGGATTCTGTGAAAAGGGGAAGTCGGATCTGGAGTAGGAGGTGAGCTATGCTGACAAACAGAGAAGGGCAGATTTCTGGGAAGTGGGGATTTGTGAGTGGGGAGCCCAAGCCAGTGTTCTGGTTCCAGCTGGCTCTGCCTGTGCCCTGGGCAGCTTTTCCTCCCCCAAACCATGAACATGCCCAATCTTTCCTCCAGCCATATCACAGGAGAGAGCTGGGTTTGTGGTCACACTGCAGTGAGAGCCAAGAGCCCCTGGTACCTCTCATCTTCTGCATCAAACTGTCTCCACCCATGAACTATGTGGTGCTCTGAGGGTACTTGGAATCTGACAGTCCTCTGACCAACCTCATGGACTGCTTCTACTTTGCGAAGGAGAAACTGAGGCAAGGAGAAGAACACTAATGACTCAGTGTTAGTAGACGAATGGGCAGGTGAAGAACTCAGATGCCAACCTGCCTGAGTTTCCATGGTTCCTCTTCTGAGTGAAGAAGCAAGTCCCCACAGGTGGGCAGGTTAGTTGGTCAACAAGGATCAGTGAACTCAGCTGCTCAGAAACCTCCTGAGCTGGGCTGGAACCCTGCCTGGGGCTGGGCAGTTCTCTCCAGGATAGGGGAAGGCAAAAAGCTGTCCCTCTTGTGCCCTGTGAGATTCTTTCTGAAGCTTGTGATGAGTCCTCTAATGAGTCCTGATTACCAGTGGTCCCATGAAGACCTAGTTTGCATATAAAAAGGTTGGTGGCTTTGAGAGTAAGTTCATTAATAATAATTGGAGAGGCCCAGGGCTGGGCTGGACACATTTTTCCTCCAGTGGCGCTGCTGATTGACCCCAGTGTCCCTGCTAATTGAAATGTAAAATGGCAATTTTTCCCTAGGCAACAGGCATGTTGGGACCATTTCCACCATCCTGCCCCTTCCTCCCACCCCATTGTCCTGGATTCTGACCTGCCTCATGCTAAGTTTCCCGATATCAAATCACCTGGATCTGATACTCATGGGAAATTTTAGACAAACATCCGTATTTCTCCAGGACTCAAGCCTGAGGTCTTGTTTCATGGCCCAGGGGCCCAAGCCACCCAGATCTTTGTCCTCATTTTTGAGGTTCCTCAACTCGACAGAGTCTGTCTGGTGAATCACGTAACCACAGTGCATGCCTGTCCTCCTCTCATTAGTGTCTGAGTCTTGAAAAATGCTCTTATCATGGCTTGGCTTAACTATAAATGGGGATTAAAATTCCTCCTCCGAAGAGCATTTTGGGGGATTCCATGAATTAACATGTACAAAGGATCTGGCACAGAGCAAGCGACATTCAACAAATGTTTGTTCGTTCCTCATTTTCCCTCCCAGATCAGGCTGTATCTTTGTCCCTCATCTGCTCCCTTTTCCCTTCTCATTTCCAAAAGACCATCTCTGTGCTTCAGCCTCTGTGAACTTTTCCATGTGTATCCCATCAGCTCCCACTCTCCAGCTTCCTGGGCTTATTCAACTTCCTGGCTTCACATCTTATGTTGAACCTAGTAATTTCAACAGCACCAAGTGCCCCAAGCACGAAGGGGAAAGCCCACTGCTCCCCTGTTGGCAGTCCCTTCTTCTGGAAGGTGACACCTGGAAGCTGTGTGCTCCATGTGCTCTGAGACAGGAGATCCAGCCGCCAACTACATGGCCTTGGGCATGTCTCTCAACATGCTGGGTCTCTTCATCCATAAAATACAGTTTGACTTTCATGGTCTCCAGATATTGTAACATGAAAAGAAGCACACATCTGGCCTTTATCTCTGGTTCCTGGCACTACAGGATATTTTCTGAGTGACTGGAATGAGAGGGACTTTTTGTTTTGTTTTGCTTTCATAATAGGCCCTGGGGACTGGATGGTGACACAGCAGTAAAATATGATGCTGTGCAAAGCTGACCCACATGGGAACGTTCTGGGGTCACATCTGGAGACCTCCCTGAGTATTCCAAGCATGCATGTGCCCATAATCAGGGGCTGGCTGAGGCTGGGGGTGGATCCTGGCATGAAGACCCTATTGTGGGTGTTCTCTCTAGTTCCTAGAATAAACAAACAAATGCAATTTAAAAAATAATAAGCTCATTTAGACAATACCTGAGTTTATGCTAATGAAGGGGCCCTTAGAGGATAGGGTTTGTTGCCAGAGAACCAACCATGTGATTAGAGGACTGGCACTTTCTGTTCTTCCCCCACCTCTGGGGAAGGGCTAGATATTGAGCTCAGTTAACCAATGGCAGTGATATAATCTGCCACACCTATGTAAAGGAGCCCCCATAAAACCTTAAATGAAGAGGTTCAGAGACCTTCCAGGTAACAGAGGAAGGTGCTGGGAGGGTGCTGCACCAGGAGAGGGCATGGGCGCTCTGTGCCCTTCCCCACACTTTGCTCCATGTACTGCTTCATCGGCTACATCTGTGCCCTTTGCGATATCCTTATACTAAACCAGTACATGTAAGGAAGTGTTTTTTTCTGAGTGTTGTGACCCATTACAACAAACTGTTAAACCTGGGGAAGGGGTTATGGGAACCCTGACTCACAACTGGTTGGTGACAGAAGAGCAGTGACTACCTCAGACTTACGGTTGGTGTCTGAAGTGGGGGCAATCTCATGGAACTGTGTCCTTTAGCTTGTGGGATCTGATGCTAACTCCAAGGAGACAGTGTCAGTGTTGGATTCAGATGCAGGCTACTCAACTATGATAGTATCTGTAGGGAATTAGAGAATTGCTTGGTGTGGAAAAGAATACCAGGGTTTTGGTGTCAGAAGTGTGAAATATCGAGAACGGTTTGTTTTCTTTTAGTCTCGGTTCCATTATTACTCTAATAAATATGTTGGAATACATTATTACATAATAATTTTGAAGCTCAGTTTTTCTCATTTCTTAAAGGAGATAATAACACTTGCCCAACTAGCTCAAAGTGGGCACATTCAAAACACCAACCCACTAAATGAACACTGGAGAGGGTAGGAGGGTAAGTGACTTTTTTGAGGAGGTAACGTCTTAGAAGTAGATATTTACCTACTAGTAGAAAAGCTTTTTTTAATATTTGAATGACTGGACCCAATGCCATAACACAGCGGATAAGCAGTGGGCATTGAGAGCCAGATCCCACATGGCCAAGCATCATTTAAATCCTAACCCTGGTGGCTTGAAAAACACACCAGGCCCGTATGTGTGCCCAAAATCTTGATGGGAAGTACTCTCTCTCATGAGTGCATGTATCCACTGGTAATTAAAAAGAGGAAAGCATTGAAAAATATTGTAATAATTGGCATGTTGCAACCTGCTTTGATGGTACGATTGGGTACTAGCTCTGATAGAAAGTGTGTGTTACTGATATAATTCTAGTTAACACAGCTAACTTGGTACATGGGGCTTCAACACAGCACGTATTTCACCATCTCCACCACCTGACACATAGGCGTTGTATTGTTTGATAGCACAACACACATGATCGCCCCCATGTTTCAGATAAAGAAACAAAGGGTACCAGTCACCTCCCTCAGTACCTACAACGATGATGAGTACAGTTTTTTCACCCAATCTTCTCATGACTTACCCGCATATGACTACCTAGCCTCCATACAGAGCTCCTTAAGCACACATAGCCCTTCCCTTTTCAAGGAGCATATTTCTCTGAACTATTATTTGAAAGGGCCAGCTCTTAGAAAATGGAAAACACCTGTATTTAACAAGATTACTGGAAGACACACTAAGAACCAGCCTCCCTTGGAGGCTGTTTTGCCTGTGGCTACATTCTGCATTTGTAAGAATGGACTGAGGCTGCGGAGAGACAGTGGCTTGAGGCACAAGCAAACCTTTGATGACTTGACATTCAGGAAGCGGCTCCAGCAAGCTCCAGGTCGACCGTCCAGCCCCATGCACATTTGGTCTCCACTTAAATGTACGTAAAATAAAGACAGCACTGCTAATTACAAGGAGCAGGACCACAAAGCCTAAGTATGGAAGCATAAAAGATGCCTCTCCAGCCACCGTGTCCAGCATGTGCATGGCTGCCTTATATATAGGTTTCATTGCACAT
Source organism: Tupaia belangeri chinensis (assembly GCF_000334495.1). Lineage (NCBI taxonomy): Eukaryota > Metazoa > Chordata > Mammalia > Scandentia > Tupaiidae > Tupaia > Tupaia belangeri. Next base: position 3,457,749 of record NW_006160129.1, read on the forward strand.
TTAAATAATTGAACAAGGACACAAAGAACGCTATCTAGCTGTGAGAGAAAGGGGTGCCCTGGGGCTGGTGCGGCCTGGGGAAGGTGGAGGTCGGGCTTTGGATTTATAGCCCCCGTATGTTTATAAGATGAGGACTCTAATTCTCCTAGTTGATCCAGCAAGACTGGGGAAATACAAAGCTCTAGGGGACCGCAGGACCTGGGGACAGCTAAGGAATACTGATTTGCAAGCCACCTCTCCTTCCCTCATGTCACCTCAGCCCCCTTCAGTTCCAAAGACAAACCAGCTGGAGCCCCAACCAACCCCAAATTTATGCTCACCTTCTCAGACCCATGGTGCCCAATACAAAAATGTAACGCACCATATATTTTCTTGCTGTTCCTCAAGTTTATAATGTCATTAGTGTGATCTACGATGGGCTGGTTTATGGAGAGAGCAAAGTAATAATACAGAAAGGAAATACTCATAACCCAAGGGGGGAGGGGCAGACGAGATTGATGGAAAGTGCCGTTGTCTGGAGAAATGGCAGCCCAGTAATTGAATACCTGGGGTGGGGGCGGGGGTGGCGCATGGGTTGGAAGCAAGTTCTTCAGCTGAGCTGGGCTTTATTTTCTGCCAGGAGGATGAAAAGGATGACAGAGGTGGTTTGGTTTCCTGGGTTGGATCCCAGCTATGGCTCCCCTGCAGGAAGGGAAGTGGAATTGCTGACGAGGCAGCGAGAGTGTGTGTGTGTGTGTGTGTGTGTGTGTGTGTGTGTGTGTGCGTGTGTGTTGGGGGTGGGATGAGGGCATGAACGCCTTTGGTCTGTCCCATATCAGGGCATGGGGCTTATTTATTTAGGCACCAGGGCAAGAGCATCAGGGGCTAGCACCTTCCCTGCCTTTTCAGCAACTCAGTCCTGGACCCTCAGGGTGCCAGATTTCATGATACTGGTCCTGTCTCCAGATCTTTTCTCAGGGGTGGTAGGAAATGTTTGGAGAACCTTTCAAGCAAAGCATTGTAAATCAAATAGAATTCATTTATCCACCTTTGATCTTACAACTGCGCTCTGGAGTAAGCACTCTGGCTGGGATCGCTGAGAAACTCCCCTTTGAGCCTTTACACCTGTGGGCCAGATGTGGTTTACCTTCCTACCAATGCCCAGCCAGTCTGGGGCCTGGAGAATATATCTTCAGCAGTAGCTCACTTTGCTTTTCAGTTTAGATAGGGAAAAAAAAAAGACAAAATAGTCTACTGAGGCTGATTTCTTGCCAGTGGATTTGCTTCTCCATGGAAGTTTGCCTTTGTTCCCCATAATCACATTTATTACATCTCTGGGTCTGATGGGAAGGCTCCAATCAGCTTGCAGGGGAGTTGGAGATTCTAAAGCCACTTGAAGACTTATGGCTTCTCCAGCTGGGTAGAGGTGTGGGCAAGGTTCTGCAATGACTGCCCTGGGGAAAGGCCATGCTGGCAGCAAGCAAGAAGCCTCTGGCCATAGAGGGAAGGCAGGATGAGAGCAGGAAGATGCTGTCATCCAGTGTCCTTTCTCTTGCCTCCTGTCTCCCTCTCCTATTTGGTACCCAAGCTCTGGCAGCTGATTGACCCAAGGTTGTTACCACAATGCCATCATTAGCTGAAACAAAATCATTCCTTGTAACTGGAATATAGTTACTACAAACGACATATGTTACTGGGCATTCTATTTCTAATCATTGTAACCATGCTGGAATACTTGCCACTCATATAATAACAACAATGATAGACCAGGACTCTGTTCCATACCAATAACTTTACCTGAACACACTCTTTGTTCAGTGGGGGGAAAAAAGGAGGTAATTCGACATCGCTGGTGACAGTCAACAAAGCCAGTGTTGAAACGGGAAGGTACATAGATGAAAGCATTCCTGGGGATGCAAGATGGTGCTGGGTGGATGAAAAGCCACCTGGCAGCCTCACTCTTGGGTAACAAAAAGACTCTGTCTGCATCACCACACTCAAAAGGTAAAAGAAAATAAAAGCCCAAGGACTTTCAGAAGACTCTCTGGGGCCTGAGTCTCACTTTCATTCCAGGAGGAAGTCTTGGCTCAGATGGCCAGGGGAGCAGCAGGTCATAATGTTAAGTCAATGTCACCCCATTAGGTGAAACTGGAAGACCGAGGCCTTGACTTGACACTCCCCCTGTTACAACACTTCTTGAACACAAGTTTCTCTTAAGTGTTTTCCTGCTTATTTCTAATTACAGTCTTAGAAACTTCAAGATCATGTAGACCAATGACCCCATTTTATGAATTTCTAAACAGAGTTACAGGTTTCTTACACACTTTGGGACTTCCCACAGTGTCTTGTATATGGGAAATGCTTAGGGAATGAACAATGAATAGGTACATCCTAACACAACTTTGGAGTGTCATGTTTTAAATAAACTCCTTCCCTTAAATAGAGAAAGGACATTTGTGTCTGGGACTTCCC
>NW_006160129.1:3460224-3509491 GCF_000334495.1 Tupaia belangeri chinensis
TGTAGTTTTCTTGGTTACTCAGTCCTGCTACTACCATTTCTCAGAAACAAAATATAGAAATCAAAATGACAACCCACCAGAAAATCACCATTAATACTTCCATTAGCAGCCAATGTCTTCTTTTTTGAATTCTGAGGACAATGACCTCCTTTCATTAGCCCAAAATGACTGGGGTCAGTCAATAGTCCACATCCATTTATATATTTATTTTCCTAGCAACACGACCAGGAAGATGTTTCTGTAACAACCATCATAAGGTGATCAACTCTGGCTTGTCCTCAATGTTCACATTCAGAATGGCCTTGATGTTGGATAGAATGCAATCTTCAAGCTTGGACTAGAAGCACATCCTCAGTGCTTCCTTCTTGTACGATAAATAAGCACCCAAGATAAAGAGAAGCCACAGGCCAGCCTGTGGCATGGTGGTTAAGATGGCTGGATCCTACATGGTTGACCACCTGGTTTGAGTTAGACCCGGTGGCTTAAAAAACATGCCAGGTGTGTGTGAGGGTATGCCCCAAGTCTTGAAACAAGGGAGAAGAGGAGGAAAAATTATTGCAGTGGGACCATTCCCCACGGGGAGTACTTTATCCTTTTCCTTCTATTTCTGTCTCTCTTTGGCAAGCACATGTGTCCTCTGGCAAAAATGAACAAACAAAAAGAGGAGTCACAGTGGCAATGTGATGAGGGAGGAGTCTAGGTGACTCCAAGTTACCCTGGAGTCTCTCACTGCCAATCTCACTGCAACGCAGTTCATGTGACATGGAAAGAATTGAAGGGCAGCTGCAGTAGTGAGTCCCTCTCTACATCCCTCAGTTAGCCATATTCCTTTCCAGAGGGCCTTGGCAGCAAATCCTCTCAGAGGCGGTGAGTCCCCAGCAGCCTTCATCAGTGCCAGGCATCACTGGGTGCTGTGCCTCACTTGCAGTCTGGGCCTTTGAAGGCATTGTTCTTCTGCAGAGGTCTCTGCATTGCCCTGGGAACCATGGTGGCCTCTTACTTTATTCCCTCTAGTTCTTTTTTTTCATTTTATTCTGAGCAGCAGATGCAAGCTCCTTTTATACAGATAAAAGAAAGAAACTTGGAACAAGAGGAGCAAACAAGAAAGAAAGAGCAAAAATTTGAAAACCTCCTTTAAGGTAATTAAATGATTAGAGGCCTTTGAAATCCTCCAGATAGCTCAATTGTTTTTGCTTTTATTTTATCCTCAGGCCTCTTCACACATAAAATTCTGCCAGATATATAGTCTGGAAATCTGGAGAAAGGCTGAAATCTTTTTGGACTGCCGTCAAGTTCCTTGCAGGTTTCAGACCCAAACAAGAAGAGGATGTGCCATGGCCCTGACCAGGACGGGTCAATGAGTCCTTCTGCTCCTGTCCCTGTGCCCCAAGATGACGAGATTGTACAGCCTTTTATCAGTGTTTTCACGAAAACAGTGGTTCCGTTGGCTGTCAAACTCACGTGGCTCCTGTTACCTTTAGATCCATCCATTTTGTCTTCATTAAAGAAAAGTAGAGAATGACACATAAACATAAGAGTCACGCTCCTCCGGCATGCCAAGATGTAACTTTCCTCCCTTCTCTTATCTTATAAAGGGAAAATCTAGGTCTGCATCTCTTTTCCTGGTTATTCCTCTTCAACAATCAAACAAAATACAGAGATGAATCTCCAAACAAAAAGTGTTTATTCGAGAATAGACAACAGAGCAGAATTGCAATCCAGGACACACACAAATCAAGGTGGCCTCCGAACAAAGGAAATGTTGGAGTTTCGTTGGGAAAGAGAATGGTCACGTAACTTGTTTTAAAAACAGGGTCATCAGCACTAGTGAAGTGACAGCAGTCTTAGAGACACAACAGGGCATTTGGGCAACTGGACTGGTGACACAATTCACAGAGCAGTGCTTGTGAAACCGAGTGGGGGGGGGCCGCTAATGTATTTTCTAAGGTTCTTGAAATATAAGATCTATTTACATTGTAATGGCCTAGAGCAAAGGGTAAGACTTCAGACTTTGGTTATGATAATAAAACAACATTGACCATGAATAAGGGCTATTTGACTTCTAAAACTCTCACTGAAAGGAAAGATAAGGTTTTCATGTAGGATGGGAACTGCTAGCTGTGAGCAGGCCGAATGGTTCCAGAAACCTGACCCGAAATTTGATTATCTAAGACCTCACCAATCAAGAATGCCCACGAGATAATCATGTCTTTTTGAACCAATCACTGAACTGATCATGCATCTGGGACCTCTGCCCCTAATTTTGCCCTTAAAAATAAATGTGTAGAACACCTCAGGAGACCGGGTCTTTCCAGCATGAGCTTCTCACTCTCCTTGCTTTGCACTTTGCAATAAAGGTGTAATTTCCTTCATCACACCACAGGCCTATGGTTTGGTTTTACAGCGCGTGGGAGAGAGAACTTGATTTGAGTTCGGTAACATTTGTGACCTGAGTGCTTTTCTCCTCTGGCTTCTTGACTCTATTTTAGTTGGGTATGACAGGAAGGACTTGACTTTGCATGATCAATTCAACTTTCAACTTTCATATAATCCAGAGTAGCCTTTTTTTTTTTTTTTTAAAGGTTTTTCTATAGGCTGCATGCACTTGCTGGAGAGAGAGAGAGAGTGAGAGAGAGAGAGAGATCACCCCTGGAGGGGGGTGGCCATGCTGCAATCTCTTCTCTATTCTGCTTTTGGGATTTTGGGCACACATGCACCTGGCATGATTTTCAAACTGCTGAGTTTGAGCCTCAAACTGTGGTCAGCCATGTGGAAATCCAGCACATGCCTAGCATAGTCAGTTTTAATCACAGACAGACCCTGTTGTAGGGGGAGAAGACCCTGCATCTGAGGTTTCTAGTCCCTCCTTGTTTTGCTCTGAAACCTGCAAGGACCTTGATGAGAGTCAAGATGAAGAGGTTCCCAGACTCTCTCCAGCTTTCCAGACTGGTGTATCTGGCAGAGGTTTTATGTGTGGAGAGGCCCAAGAACAAAATGGAAGCTAAAACAGCTGAGTTATCTAGGGAATTTCAAAGGCCCCAAACCACTTAATTATCTTGACTAAGGCTTTTTGTTTAGAGAGAGATTTTGGCTATAGGGTGTACGCACTCACTGGAGAGACAGAAAGAGACACAGAGAGAGAAAGTGAGAAGTCACTTCCCAGAGGGGATGGCCACGCTCCTCTTGGGATTTTTGGCACACATGCACATACGTCCTGCATGAGTTTCAAGTCTCTGGGACTGGGACTCAAACTGTTGACCACGTGGGAGTCCAGTGCCTTAACCACTATGCCACCTGCCAGCCCCAGGCTTTATTTTTTTAATTCATGTTTTTTAATTTAAATTTGATCATTGACTAAGGATTTCACATTTCTGCTCTTTCTTGAGAGCTCCTCTCTCATTGGGATCCTTCTCCCTCCCGACAGCCTTGCCACTCCTTGCCTCTACCTTTAGGTCGGATTGTCCATTCTGCACTTACAGAGCTTATGCCAGCCATCGGTACCTGGTCAAGTGGGATCAGGGCTCAACTTTTCTGAGAGCTAAGCGAAGTTCAGCCTTGTTCCCTCTGTACCAGGGGAGCCCAGTGCAGATGGTGTGGGGTGGGATGTAATCAATCCTCCCTGTCAGTCTCGGAAGGAAGACAGCTTCCCTCCTGCCATAAAGGGTTTAGCAAAAGTTAGGAGTCCTGGTGAAGCACAAGTCTGGGGGGAGGGGGGGAGGGCACTGTGACAGGCCAGCCTTTTAAAAATATCTGTCTGTCTGTCTATATCTATCTATCTATCTATCTATCTATCTCTCTATCTATCTATCTATCTATATTTATTTATTACATGAGTGAGAGAGCAAGCTAGAATTTCCAAAAGGGTCTCAGGCCATGACCTGCCCTCAACCTCAGCCACCCCTGGATCACGGGCACACACATCTGGCATACTCAGGGAGGTCTCTGAGTGTGAACCTAGACCCTTCCCATGTGGCTCAACTTCGCAGAGTTCCCTTTTATACCACTGTACCATCCCCAGCTCCCGTGTGATGGGCCTTTCTGTCCTCTCCATGTCTTACATGTCCCCCCAGCAGGCCCCATGCTTCCCACATCAGGACAGTTCCGTGTTCTGACAGCTGTGAGGCTTGCCACACGGCCATGCCACCTGGGTGGGTGTGTGAAGGGAACTGGAAGGTACATCCCATAGTAGGGAAGGGGTGAAGGTGTCAGATCCTGAGTCCAGTGCTGTCTGAGAGTGCAAGAAACACCGTAGCGTTTGAACAACAAGCTTTTCCAAATTGCTTTTATGGCCACTGTCTTTGAGGTCTTTACCTGCAAACTTGCATTCTAAGAAAGGTAACACCGTAGCAAGGAAACATTTTTACTATGAGGAAGGGTTTTCAAGGAAAAGAATAAAAATTAGGAGGGAATGGGAAGATAACTTTTTTTTTTTTTTTTTTTAGATTTTTGCTGTAGAGTGTGTGTGCTCACTAGAGAGATGGAGAGTGAGAAAGTGAGAAATCACTCCCTAGAGGGGATGGCCATGCTGCAAACTCCTCTCCTCCATTCCTCTCTCAGGATTTTGGGCACATACACACATGCCTGGTGTGAATTTCAAGCTGCTGGGTCTGGGACTCAAGCTGCGGCCGACTATATGGGAATCCAGAGCCTTAACCACTACACCACTTGCTGGCCCTGAAAAGATGACACTCAGTGAGCCTTCAAACTGGGTGGACCATCAGAAGCCCTTGGAGAGCTCATGAAGCCCAGGTTACTGCACCCACCCCTAGAACATCTCCTTTGGCCGGTCCCTGGTGGAGCAGAAGACTACATTTCTCATGAATTCTCAGGTAACATGGATGTTGCTGGTCAGGAAACCACACCTTGAGATCAAGTTTTCTGGCTCACAAACTGACTGTTCTTTCATCCTATTCCTCTCTTCCTTTTACTCAGCATGTTCTCCTTAGTCTTGGCTTTTCTCTCTCTCTCTCTTTTTAAGAGGGATTTTTTTAAAGAGAGATTTTTGCGATAGGACATGTGCACTCATCAGAGAGACAGAAAGAGAAAAATCACCCTCCAGGGGAGATGGCCACATTGCAATCCTGTCTCCTCCATTCTCATCTTGGGATCTTGGGCACACACACACATGTGCCCAGCATGAGGTTTAAGCCATGGGTCAGGGACTCAAACCGTGGTCTGCTACATGGAAATCCAGCAAAATAACCATTATGCCATCTGCTGGTCCTGGTCTCAGCTTTACTCTGTGCACAGTGCTCTGATGGACAGCTGAAGAGCCTGCACATAATCCTGCTATGTACTCACAACTATTTCTAGGACACATACTGCAAACATACCTATTTTCTCTGGAATTGCTCTAGAATTTCCCTGGCACATGGAGAGTCCTCCTATCTAGACTACCCAAAATGCACCATTGGGTGTAACTAAACTGCCAGGGCTGACCCTGAACTCTGACCCCAGTGAAGGTTTGCACTTTTATGATTTCAGTAAGTAGTCTCTGAAGAACCAGGGCTGGGGAGGGAGACCATGGTCCTGTGGGATTTTTCTTTGGTTTCTCCTCTCCCTCCCACCTGTGGGTCCCATCTTACAGTAAGTAGCGCACACTCCTCTCACTGCCAGGACCTACCTCAGGCAACTTCACTCGGCCTTCCTGGAAGGAGCAAGTATTGGGGTCATCGGTGCAGACATGTCGGTATTTACACCAGTGGCAGCGGTATGGGCTCTCCACACAGGATAGGCACCTAGGTGCAAAGAAGGAAAAGGCACAAATCATAGCCACAGGGTGAAGCCAAAGAAGAGGGCCAAAATCTCTAGGGTCTAGCAAGACATTTTTAGTATTAAGACAAACCACCCTCAAAGGTTCAGGAAGAGCAAGTCATAAAAAATTTTATCCCCTTTCTTTCCAATTCCTTAGGAAGCCAATAGTTTCTGGCCCCCTTGCTTCACATATGAAGTTGACAGCACTTTCCCAGGACTGATTCAGCTTCCCCATCTCCACAGGAGAACATCCTGTGGAGTGAGAAGGCCTAGAGCAGAAGAGCTTGTGTAGACAGACCTAAAGAGCTAGAGCAAACAAAAAATCAGGTCATACTTCAAACTGACTCTGGGTCTCAGCTGGCAAAGACCTTCATGGAGCTACCTTTGTGGAGGAAGCTGCTATGGCAGCCCCTCCATAATTGATAATTTTACCTTTGCTCTGTACCCCTGAGAAACAGAGGCCACTTGGTAAGAACTCCTTATTGCTTATATCTAATACAGCTCCCTTCTTCCAAAAACTCATGGGCTTACCATATGGGCTAAGCCTTTCATGGTATCCAGGTGCACTTGGGGCTTTGACCAGGAAAAGGCCACTGCTTTCCCTCCATCTGGTGTACCATTTCCCTCCCATCCCCTTGCTACTCCTTGACCAAGGTGGGGAGTCAGTCACCATGGGCCCTTCTCTCATGAGTCCCTTTGCTGATGTCTCTGGGAGAAGACTGGCGTTCCTGTATTACATCTCATTATTATCTGTCCTGCTCTTCTGTTAGTCCACCAGGCTAGAAACTCCCGACGGACAGAGATGGAGTCTTTGAGTTTTACTAATCATCACTCCTCTGTATCTAATGAGTAACACATTGCTTTGCACATTGTACGTGTTTAAAATAATTTTATGGATTGATGTCTTTGCACGTTATTTCATCTACCTACTCTGCTTTCCTAGAGAGGCAGAAGGGAAGAGAGTGATTAAGCTACCAAAAACCACAGGCATTTCCATGACAAGTGGAAAGAGCATCCCAAAGTTGAAGCAACTCATTATGACTGGGAGGGCTGGATGCCTCCCGATTTGAGGCCTCAAAGAAAGTTATGCTCTAGACTTTCAGCTGCCATACCAGATCCATAGACCCTAAAATTCCACCAGCCAGAGCCCAACAATGTCTTTGGTCATGTCAGGTACCTATCCTGAATGCTGAGGTAAAAAGAATAGCATATTAATGCAAGCAATGCTTTATGAAGTCAGGTCCTGTGGTTTTCAAACTATGTTCCATGCAGCCCTGAGCCTTCCATGGAGCTCCTTCGCATGTGAAGAGTTGTGTGTAGTTCCCAGAAGGGAGGGGGTCTGGCCCTCCTCAGCCTTTGACCAGAACAGTTCCTACTTTCATCTAATTTTCTTCTTCTTCTTTTTTTTTTTAGAGAGAGGTTTTTGCTATAGGGCACGTGCGCTTGCCAGAAAGACAGAGAAACAGAGACAGAAAGTGAGAAATCACCCCCCAGGGGGTATGGCCATGCCGCAATCCCTTCTCCTCCCTTCTCCTCTCGGGATCTTGGGCACGCACACATACATGCCCAGTGTGAGTTAAACAACCGGATCCAGGACTTGAACCGCGGTCGACTACATGGGACTCCAGCAACATAGCCATTGAGCTAACTGCTGGCCCAACTTTCATCTATTTTGTAGGTTTTATTTCCACACCTAATTTCAGTTGTGGAAAGGGTTCTGTTGGGGAAAAATGACTTGTACATTCATTTCTGGTCCAATTCCATCATTAATAGAACAAATAATAATAATAATAAAACCATGAACAGTGCCTAAGCAATGGGCCAGGGATCATTCTCAACATTGTCCTTATTTTGCTCTTTGAACCCACAGCCATCCTGTGGGCCAGGCAGGGTGGATATGCTGGAGCAGCCACAACAATGACCCAGGCAATGGCTGCTCTGATGGGACATGTCCTGCTATGTCAGTTGTCTAATTTGTATGATAGTCCTGGAAGGAGCACTACTATTTCTCCATTTATACAGGACACCAAGGCACAGAAAGATTAGGTTTCCAAAGCCTTCTTCTGACCTCCCAGCCCATCACTGGAAGGTGGATGCTTCCATCAAACAAAGCCAGAACCAGAGCCAGGCTTTTTGACCTCCTGACCATCCTATATTTTTCTGCCCACCTCTGAGCCTCACCAGTCTGTGTCAGTCTGCAGGAGCCCATGCATGCTAAGCATTCAGGAGAGTTGTGGGACCACCTGCCCTCTCCGAGCTCACATGGGGCCTCTCTCCTCCTTTGCCTCCTCTGCCTCCTCCTCTGACCACGATGCGAGCTGCTCTGCTATTCAGGTGAGATGTACCACCCACCAACAGATGGTGGAAACTAAATCAGGCCAGAGAAGATGCACGGTGAGGGATTTGGGGAGCCCCAACCATAGCTTCTCATTCTGTTTCTTCTATTCTCTTTCCATTAACACTGTGAGTACCAGAAGAGAGGAGGCTATCTCCTTCTGGGGCAAGGGAGGCCTCTTTGGAGCCTTTACATGGTGACTCCTTGGGAACAGTCATGGGGTCTTCTCAGCTCTGTGTGAATCTTAAGCCCAGAAACAGGGAGCTGGATGAGGCTAGAGATACTTACGAATTGTGGACACTGCAGTTATAGAAGACGAAGCTGGTGCTGGCAAAGGTCATGCCTGTCTCCTTAGACTTGAGCTGCAGCTGTACGACATGGTGGTCCCCTGCAAGGCAGAGCCATCTAAGAGGTCAGTAGCAGGGCCAAGGCCCCAAGCCCAGGGTCCCATTGACCATAATACACCCTCACAGAGGGAGCCTGCTCCCATGGGATGCTGTCAACCCTAACAGGACTCTGACTCAGTGGAGCCTAGTCCAAAGACAACTCCAAGAGCAGCTACAGAGGGTGGTCCTAGTCTATCCCACTTCCACACAGTGTCATATACTGTTACTCATTCCTCAGTTGCTCACCTCCCCCTTGTATGCACACGCGCACGTACACACACACACACACACACACACACACACACACACTGCAAAGTATTCAGACATATACTCCCATGCATTGATGTCCTTGACAAAATCACAGAATTAGAAATACGTACTGATAAGCAATCAGGGAGAAACAGACATGTGGATTCCTAGTCATGCCGCCACAAACTACAAGAGGCATTTTGCATGTATGTGAACACGTGTTCACCCATGAGCTCATTTGCTGCCTCTATAAAGACAGACCCTGTTCTGACACTCCTTCCCCTGGTGATTCCAAAGCTCTTCCCGGGTGAGAGACCCTGGAATCTCAGCTGGCGCCAGAGAGGAACTGAAGCCCATGTTTAATTCACAGTCCTGACCCCAGGCCTCCATTTCCAGTCTTATTCTCTGCTTTCCTGGAGAGCCTCATTAATCAATCAGCTCCAAACAAATGTGACAAGCCCAAATGGGAGGGACAACATGGCATCAATCTGTTCAGGCTGAGCCTGTCCCTTGCCAATGGTGAGCCTTGGTCCACTCACGTGCTTCCCAGTACAGCTGGCCACCAACAAGAGGCAGCTCTGAGGAGACAGGGAGTGGGGAGGCTGGGGAGGCAGTGGTCCAGGATCAGAGGCAGTGGTCCAGGGTCCCTCCGTGTGAGCAGAGGGATACAGAGCCAGATGACCCCATCCTCCCACCCCTGCTCCTGGCCAGCTTCCCTCTACTGCCCCTCCAGACCAGTCCAAGTGGGCTGAGCTCAACAGCATGCTCTGCTGCTAGCCTTACCCTGCTAGCCTTACCCTCTACCCACCCTCTCTGCAGCTCTCACGCCTAGGATAAGATTGACTCTCGGGTGCTAATCTGAGGCTGAAATAGGAGAGCTGTTTAACTGTCAATTCCAAGGGTGGTGAAGGGCTGTTTCACTTCCCTTTTTCTGTAACATACCCTCCAACCAATACCCTTCCTCTGGCCTGCTCTGCCTACAGCCTCACTCAGTTTCCCCAATTTGTCATGAGTTCTCTCTTCCAGGCAGGAGGAAGAATGTGCCATGCAGCTTTGCCTCCTGGAACCACTCACCATTCTCTGTGATTATCCGGGGCACCTCCGTGGCTGCGGGGGAGAAGCACTGGATCTGATTGCCCACCACCAGCCCATCCATCTCTGACAGGTCCTCAAAGGTACAGTTGACACCAGCCGACAGCTCTGGGACATTGTAGGTCTCCAGGACCAGCTGGAACAGCCAGGCAGGAAAGAGAAGGAGGAGGGAAAGGGGGAAGGGAAAGGCATAGGATAAAGGAAGGGAGAGCCAGAAAGATCACAGGAAAAGAAAGGAGATAGACAAACGAGGCCATGTCCACATAGAGAAGAAGAAGCAGGTTATTAGGAGAGCAGTGTAGGAGAGAAGGTGGCAGATGTAAAGAAACAGAGACAAAAGAAACCTTATCAGATGCTAAATGAACTTGGCCCCAGGATGTGGGGGTGTTAGTGGTTGTGTGCAGTGAGAGGACACTGGCCAGAACCAAAGTAGTGCTGAGCCAGAAGTTCTTCCATGATCTCAATTTGGGAAAAATGGCACCACCACCCATCCAAAGCTCTCTGTTAGAACTTGGAGGCTGTCTTTATTCCTTTCTCTCTCTTCACATACACCCTTTCCATTTTATAGATGAAGAAGTCGTTCTCAACACCCTTTGTCACTCTTCTGATCATTTTTCACATGACAATTTTCCTCGTTTTTCTCATTTTAAGTAGAACCTCTTCCCTAATACTCCCGCTAACATCCTCTTCCTGCAACTTCAATGGACACTGAGTCACGCCCATCCCTTTACAACTCTAGAGCTGCTTTCGCTAGCCACACCCAGCCCAGTCCTCCTGAGGGACCTTGAGCTCAGGTGCTTTTTGGCAAGAAGGGGGTTCTCCCCTGTAGCCCTGGACCCCAACCCCACAACCCTTACCGGCACATTGTACTGAAAGACGGAGATGTTGTTGGGATGGACTGTGAGCCGGACACACTGCTTCATCTCTGAGGCAAACCTGCGGGGCTCCCTGGACCGCTCACACCGTTCCTTCCGGGTGCACCTGGGGAGGACATGCCAGTGAGTCGCTCAGGAGATAGCTACTTTGTCCAGCAAGGACATTGAGATCAGGTATTTCCAGTAGCTCCCAGGACATGCTCAAACTCAATAAGCCCAGAACAGACTTTTTTCTTCCCTTCCTCAAGACTAGTCCTCCTCTGCCATGCCCCTATTTGAAAAAGATGGTAATTCCAATTGACTATCATCTTAAACTCTCCTTATCCCCTCAAGGCTCATATAAAGAGGTGCACAGTCTTGTCTACTTCTCCACTTACCCTTGGCCCTTTCCATTCTCCTTCCCTTCCTAGGCAAACAGAATCATTCTTTCCATATGCAATAAATGTAATAACTTTTCCCGATTTCTTTGCCTTTATACGTGCTAGTTCTCTCTAGACTTTTCTCTTTTCATTTTCCACCCTGTCCACTTCCTACTTATCCTTCCAGATGCAGTTCAATCATCCAGCACCAGGTACCACTTCTGCCCCGACCACAAGCAAAATGAAGAGCTTCCTCCTACGTGGAGCCATAGAACTTTGCAGTTTCCTACAGTCTAGAATGTCTTAGATTTTGTGGCAATTGTTGGGCTAAAGGCAGCTCTCTCCTATTAAGTGTGAGCTGCTCAAAAGAAGAACCTATTTCTGACTTATTAGGAATCCCTTATACATCTTATGTCATAGCAGACAGGAGATAAATGTAGGTAAATGGGAGGGAGGAGAGGGAAGAAGAAAGGAGCAGAGTGTAGTAGCTGTGCAATGATACCCTACGGCATAGGGCTGCTGTGTAGTACCAAGTGCACTGTGTCACAGGCAGACCATATCCAGTGTGACCTGGGACCGTACAGTCTCAATGATGAGGACTGGTGAAAGATATCCTTGGGTCTCACCCAAATTCATCCTTCACATGACCCTACTGCATGGAGGCATCTGAGTTTTGCAGAATAGTATTTAATCCAAGTCAGATAAACTTTGTGACCAGGGAGCTTCACTGAGTGCCCATGGTTTGTAAATTCTAGCCTATTGATTTGCTGTGGGCTGAAGGTAAGCAGGGTCCCCCTAGGAGAGATAAGTTGAGATAAGATAGGGGACCAGCAGGTGGCATAGTGGTTATGGTGCTGGACCCCCACATGACCAATCATGGCTCAAGTCCTGGACCTGGTGGCCTAAAATTCATGCTAGGTATATATGTGTGCATTCCAAAAATCCCAAGAGGAGAACGGAGGAAAAGGGATTGTGGCATGGCCATCCTTCCTAGGGGATGATTTCTCACTTTCTTTCTCTCTCTGTCTCTCTCTGTGTCTCCAGCAAACACACCCACCCTGTAGCAAAATCTCTCTAAAATATAAAAACAGAAGAGCGATAAGATGCGATGAGTGAAAAAACATTCCCGAGATGCCGGCCTCTTTCAGTTAAAAAGAAAAGATTTCACAGAGGAAGTCAGAAGCTATTGCAAGACAGGAGGAAGTCCTGGGTAAGGAGTACAACGGGAAACAGAATGCACAGGGATGGGGAACCCATATAGGGAGGAGATTTGGGAACTGAACATTTCTCTCAAGAAGCAGTGGTTAAGGTACCAGCAGTTAGCGTAATGGCTATGTCGCTGGACTCCCATTAGTTGACCGTGGTTCGCGTCTGGCTCAAAAAACATGCCAGGTTTGTGTGTGTGTGTCCCAAACCCTAACAGGTTGAAGAAATAGAGAAGAAAAAATGGCAGCATGACCAGGCCCCATTCTCTCTCTCTCTTCATCTCTGTCTCTCTCTAGTGAGCACACATACCCTTTGGCAATAAAAAAATAGGGGAGGGCAAGAAGGTGAGGGGAAGGAGGTATCTAAACACTCTGCACTGCTCTTGGGGTAACTCCTAAGTTCAAGGAAAGCTGCAGGAGTCTCCCTTCCAGTCACGAGGGAAGTCACCTGCAGCCATAGCCGGGGACAGGGGACAGTCTAACAGTGGAGCATCTGAGAAGAGAATTTAGCAAAGGAAAACTCCCTAAAGACAATAGACTAAAGCTGCCCCTCTAAGAATGAGGAAGAAAGGGAAGAAACACAAAAAAGAGGACCTTAGAGTAAATTGGATGTATCATGCCAAAGCGAAAACAGTCCTGAAAAATATAGTCATGGCTACTAGCTATTGAGTGCTTAGTGGCCCCTGTGCTAAGGGATTTACATTCTGTCATTTAGTGTCACTACAATGTTATGGCAATAACACTACCATTTTAAACCACACATTATGGGTCAGGAAACTGTAGAAGAGGGTGGGCGAGTCACTGGCACAAGGTCATCTGCTTATCACAAGGGGAGTAAGGATTTGAACACGGATGAATTCTAGAGCCTGTGCTCTCCACCCTTGTCATCTATGTCACTGAAGCTTCTAGACTGAGAAGGGAGGGGCAGATTCTCTTGCGGTAGACTAAACCCATTTTCTTTCCCATCCCCTTGGGGTAACTGAAACAAGTCCTATCAATCTTTCTTTCTAGCCCAATCACAAGTTTTGCCTTCCACTGGGAAGCACTTTGTGGTTGTAACTTGTTGGACCAAGATGAATTCTCCACCCCTGGAATGAAAGGTCAGATGCGTCTGTCATCCCGAGGCACTCCCTAGCTGCTCCAGCAGACCCATGGCAACAAGAGCGTCTGCCTAGAAGTCTTAGAAGTTAATTTGCCAGGCCAGCTCCTCTGCGAGGACTCCATTACCTTCAGCCATTAAGCTAATGTTATGGACTTTTCCAGAGTGTGTGCACTGACATGGCTATTAATAGTGTTATTACCCCCATTAACGGCAGACCCAGAGAGCTGGTAGGAGCTTAAATTATTCACCGACTCCCCAACTTTGAAGTTCCTGTTTTCAAGAGCAATCTAAAATATAAAAACAGAAGAGCGATAAGATGCGATGAGTGAAAAAACATTCCCGAGATGCCGGCCTCTTTCAGTTAAAAAGAAAAGATTTCACAGAGGAAGTCAGAAGCTATTGCAAGACAGGAGGAAGTCCTGGGTAAGGAGTACAACGGGAAACAGAATGCACAGGGATGGGGAACCCATATAGGGAGGAGATTTGGGAACTGAACATTTCTCTCAAGAAGCAGTGGTTAAGGTACCAGCAGTTAGCGTAATGGCTATGTCGCTGGACTCCCATTAGTTGACCGTGGTTCGCGTTCCGGCTCAAAAAACATGCCAGGTTTGTGTGTGTGTGTCCCAAACCCTAACAGGTTGAAGAAATAGAGAAGAAAAAATGGCAGCATGACCAGGCCCCATTCTCTCTCTCTCTTCATCTCTGTCTCTCTCTAGTGAGCACACATACCCTTTGGCAATAAAAAAATAGGGGAGGGCAAGAAGGTGAGGGGAAAGAGGTATCTAAACACTCTGCACTGCTCTTGGGGTAACTCCTAAGTTCAAGGAAAGCTGCAGGAGTCTCCCTTCCAGTCACGAGGGAAGTCACCTGCAGCCATAGCAGGGGACAGTCTAACAGTGGAGCATCTGAGAAGAGAATTTAGCAAAGGAAAACTCACTCAAGACAATAGACTAAAGCTGCCCCTCTAAGAATGAGGAAGAAAGGGAAGAAACACAAAAAAGAGGACCTTAGAGTAAATTGGATGTATCATGCCAAAGCGAAAACAGTCCTGAAAAATATAGTCATGGCTACTAGCTATTGAGTGCTTAGTGGCCCCTGTGCTAAGGGATTTACATTCTGTCATTTAGTGTCACTACAATGTTATGGCAATAACACTACCATTTTAAACCACACATTATGGGTCAGGAAACTGTAGAAGAGGGTGGGCGAGTCACTGGCACAAGGTCATCTGCTTATCACAAGGGGAGTAAGGATTTGAACACGGATGAATTCTAGAGCCTGTGCTCTCCACCCTTGTCATCTATGTCACTGAAGCTTCTAGACTGAGAAGGGAGGGGCAGATTCTCTTGCGGTAGACTAAACCCATTTTCTTTCCCATCCCCTTGGGGTAACTGAAACAAGTCCTATCAATCTTTCTTTCTAGCCCAATCACAAGTTTTGCCTTCCACTGGGAAGCACTTTGTGGTTGTAACTTGTTGGACCAAGATGAATTCTCCACCCCTGGAATGAAAGGTCAGATGCGTCTGTCATCCCGAGGCACTCCCTAGCTGCTCCAGCAGACCCATGGCAACAAGAGCGTCTGCCTAGAAGTCTTAGAAGTTAATTTGCCAGGCCAGCTCCTCTGCGAGGACTCCATTACCTTCAGCCATTAAGCTAATGTTATGGACTTTTCCAGAGTGTGTGCACTGACATGGCTATTAATAGTGTTATTACCCCCATTAACGGCAGACCCAGAGAGCTGGTAGGAGCTTAAATTATTCACCGACTCCCCAACTTTGAAGTTCCTGTTTTCAAGAGCAATCAGTAGGTCTGAAAAATGTCTTTGATTAAATTATGAGGAAAGGAAAATGGAGTGGCTTCTAGGCCAAACATCACCTGGAGATACCGAACAGAGTTTCAGATGGAAAAGAGAGGACACCATTTCTCCTTCAGGGGGTGACAAAGGCATTTGGTTGGGGGGTTTTAGGTCAAGTCCTAAGTGCATTGTTCACTGCTTCTAAAACACATGTGGTTGCCTCTCGTCACTACTTTAAAGAACCCTGAACTAATTGCTAATTTCCTTCCCTCAAATTTAGGTTTTAGCAGAGAGGCCATCTATAGTTTACAGTTTTAAACATCCCATCTAACTGTTATCCTGAGCAAATTAACCCCTTGGTGCCTCAGTTTTTTCTTCTATAAAATGGGGACAAAATAGTACCCACTTAATGAACCACTTTGAGAATTAAATGAGACGATGCGAGTTGAGCATTTAGAATAACATACAGAAAGCCTTCAGTAAATGGTAGCTAGTGTTATTATCCCATCTCTTCTCTGATTTGCTCATTAGACGCCTTCAAAGCCTAGCTGATGCAGAAGCATAGATCTTCTTGCAGACGGGGCCCATGGGGCAAATCAAAGACAAAAGAAAAAAGGTTTGCTGTAGTTTTTCTCTTAATAAAGGAGGGGGCAACCCAGAGGCCAGGAGGGAGAAGAGAGGGAAAGTCTGGTCTGGGTTGTAGCTCTGCTTTCTTAATAGCTGTCAAAGGGTGTTGAGAACTCAGCTTTCTTACTGGAAAGTCAAGTTTAAAGTCAGAGCCAGGGATGTTTTGACATTTCCACTATCCTTCAGGGCCCAAGAGGGTAGAGGCTGCAAATGTCCAAAAGCACAGACAATTGACCTTAAATGTGATGGGATAATGGAGGGGAAGAATGAGTTTTTTCTGATTTCTTATGGGGTCTGTCAAGGTAATGGCCTTCTGCTTTTCCAGGACTGTGGTTTCCCATTAGCCTGAGCAAGAGCTAGGAAAAGTGCAAAGTGTTAATAATGCATGAGTCCTAGAAGTGGTGGGATGTGGCATAGATGTTTCCTTCCAAGAGACTCCTGGTACTTCCTAAAACATGTCCCTCAACTCCACTGTAGGACACCCTTGAAGTGGAAGGCAGATCCTGCTTCATCTGTTTCCTGGGTAGGAAAACTGGAGCTCGTGTGGACTCAGAAAGTGTATACTGTGTCACTTTGAGCGTTCAACATTCTTCTCTACCACCACCACCATTACCTCTGCCCCAAACACAGACTTATAGGAGGCCAGCAGACTGCAGGCTTCGAGGAGACATGCCAGGCCCTCAGAGCCAGTCTGCCTCTTTTTTCCCTTCATCATTCCCTTTCTCTGCAGCTCAGCCACTCCAGCCCCAGATCAGAGGTGCTAGAAGCCCTTGTGAGGAAGGCCTGGGCCCCTGGAAGGGGTTATTATTCAAGTCAGTGGGTCCAATGAGATTATCCTCTCTAATGAAGCAGCTACCTCTGCCCTCCCCTAAGCCTGAACTTTCACTGTTGGAGAATTCCCAGCCAAGTGGAAAATTAGAAGGGAGCAGAATGGAGAAAGGATGGGGGTGCAGGAGAAGAGGGAGGGAGGTGGTGATTAAGTTCTCTAGAAATTCATTCCTAAATACAGTGATGGAATATTAACTCCCAGTACTGCTGGCCAGGCAAACAAATTTCAGTTTGGAAATAGTGCTGTGAGCCTGGCCTGGGCCATGCTCTAAGTTGGGTTTCACTGGAGCTCCGTCTTCCAGGCCCTCTAGCATGGATCCACGGGGCTTGGTATCAGAACTTGCTCCTGACTTCTCCCCACAGATTTCCCCTAGTCCTTAATGTGTCCCAGTAGCCACGACCCATGCTTACTTACTTTGGGAAGTCTGTGCTGAGAACATGAGATTGAAAAAGAAAGGGAGGGGAGGAGGGGGCCTCCTCCGGTGGGCATGATTGAAAAGTGCAGAGGAGGGACCAGCAGTTAGTGTAATGGCTATGTCGCTGGACTCCCATGTAGTTGACCGCGATTTGCGTCCTGGACCCGGTGGCTTAAAACTCACACCGGGCGTGTGTGCGTGCATGCTCAAGATCCCAAGAGGAGAATGGAAGAGAAGGGATTGCGGCGTGGCCATCCTCCCTGGGGGATGATTTCTTGTTTTCTGTCTCTCTCTGTCATTCTGGCAAGTGCATGCACCCTATTGCAAAAATCTCTCAAAAAAAAAAAAAAAAAAAAAAAAAAAAAAAAAAAAAAAAAAAAAAAAAAAAAAATAATGGCTATGTCGCTGGACTCCCATGTAGTTGACCGCGATTTGCGTCCTGGACCCGGTGGCTTAAAACTCACACCGGGCGTGTGTGCGTGCATGCTCAAGATCCCAAGAGGAGAATGGAAGAGAAGGGATTGCGGCGTGGCCATCCTCCCTGGGGGATGATTTCTTGTTTTCTGTCTCTCTCTGTCATTCTGGCAAGTGCATGCACCCTATTAGAAGAACACAAAAAAAAAAAAAAAAAAAAAAAAAAAAAAAAAAAAAAGAGAAAAAAAAGAAAAGAAAAGAAAGAAAAGAAAAGAAAAGAAAAGTGCAGAAGATTTAGCCCACTTAGCTAGGAGGTCATAGGAGGCTTTGTGGTCATTGTCATCATATCTGGGGACCCTAATAAGGAGAGAGACTGTGTTTTCTAATATTGTTATCCTTGCTTTCTTCCAAATCCCCACAGTAATGGAAGCCTAAGTATTTGAGTGAAACAACCTTAATGAACCTTGGGGTAAACCCCAAGAAAGGAAGGCTGAAGCCATGCTATAATTTTCCTTCTGCCTCCTCCTGGAAACTGAGTCTGTCACCTTTTATCACCTCTAAACATCCAAAGTCAGCCTGACCAGAACCTGGTGCTGGAGTGAGCCATGTCTCCTACTGGAGGAGGGTCCAGGACCAACTGGAATCAGCAGGTGCAGAGGTCAAATGGAGGCCCAAGAACCTTTCTGGGCTTATGCTGCAACAAAATAATCCTGTCTCACCACCACCAGCTCACTGTCTTGCTCTGCTCTGGGTCTTTGGTCAAACTTCAAACAAAGAATCCCTTGAACACAAATCTTAGGTAGTGGGTAAAAGGGACCCAGAGAGGCTCCTTATTCCAATGAAGCTAAATTACATTTAGTGGTTGTCAAAAGGGAAGGTCTCTTTGTCAGTAGCTGCACTGTTTGGAACTGTTTATCTCTACTAAGATTGAGAAGAGGTAATGTAAAAAAAGAGTTGGAGAGCAGAGCAGGAGTGGAGGATGAGAGAGAGAAGGGCAGGAGAGGAGGGGAAAACAAAGGTGCTCCATTGCAGGCAACCCATCCTCTTTCTAACAGAGTCGCTAACAAGGAGGATGCTGCCTATTACTCAAAACACTTTCTAGTGATTACTCTGATTCTGATCAGCTTCAACTACTTTATCCAACAGTCTGGTGTTTTCATGTCCATTAATGTCACCAGGTCCAGCAGAATTGGTGCTGGAAAACACTTTTCTGTGTTCAAGATGGGCAGCACCACCCTGGGTAGCTCCAGGTGGAATGTTGAGTGAAGTGTGTAGATGCTGGTACGTGGGTGTGCATTTTCTAGACAAGTCTCAGAGGTCGCTCAGCTTCTCTGCTGTTACAAAGGAGCCCATGTTAGACCAAGAGGGACACTGAGAGCTCAAGTGGACCATAGGACCTTTCTAATTCATATGAGAAGATGGGCTTGTTGACCTACCACCCTTTGGCCACGAGGCATGGTGTGTGTGTGTGTGTGTGTGTGTGTGTGTTGGGGACTGGGAAGGAAGTGGGGATTAAGAGACAAAGAGTAAGTTTCCTTAAGCCATACTGTGTACCTGCTGAGCCACGGTGAGAGAAACTCGAATATATGAGTATCTAGCCTGGACCTCTTTTCTCTAAACCAGAGGATGATAACTTTTTGGCAAAGATTCAAGGAAGACCACAGCACAGGCTGTGAAGAGCTTTCTGGGCAGGTGTGAACATAACTTCTTGCAATTATACAGATGTTGGCAAACAGCCCTAGAAGAGATCATTGGTGTGGTAGGTTTGTGTTATATGGACCTTGAATATGGATTAAAAAATATTGGGACCAGCAGATGGCGTAATGGCTACATCACTGAACTCCCATGTAGTTGACCACGGTTCAAGTTGCGGACCCAGTGGCTTAAACTCATACTGGGTGCGAGTGCAGGCATGCCCAAGATCCCGAGAGGAGAATGGAGAAGAAGGGATTGTGGTGTGGCCATCCCCCCTGGGGGGTGATTTCTCTCTTTGTATCTCTCTGTCTCACTCTGTCTTTCTGGTGAGCACACACGCCCTATAGCAAAAATCTCTCCCAAAACAAAAAATAACAATAAATAAAACAGGGCTATGGGGTATGCTGGAGGCCAGCAAGGAAGGACTTGCACTATAGAGTTCGCTTGTAATTCATTAGGCAGATGATTAGGGCCAGCTCTGTCAGGAGAAGCTAGGTCCTCCGTGGTGACTATAATTTGACTCCTGGCCTGGTCAGCCCGAAACATGGCAGGCACTTGTGCCAGAACCCAGGATCTAATGGGCTGCAGGACTGGAGGAAAGGGATAGCTGTGGAGGGTGCTCATCTTTCTCTTTCTCATCCTCAAGTGTGCATACATACATTCTATCATGAATAAAAGAAATCATCTTTTCAGAAAGAAGACGATTAGCTATGGCTTATGGGAAAAATGGTTCCCTTTGCACTCTTCCAGAGACCAGTGAGCAGACCCTGCTTAAAGGTCATGACTGGTTAAAGTCACCTGAGGAGAGGAAGACTTTCCAACAGTGGGGTTGTCCTCGCCATCTGACCACAGCCCTCCACTCCAGGGAAGGAGAAGAATAGGAAGGTGAAGGGGACCCTGGAGTCCATCTGCAGCCTCTACTTATAGTCCTAGGAACCAGAACTACCACAGATACTGGAGCCCAAAGTGTTTTAGGACCAGGAAGCGACCGTGTGTCTATCCCCTCCCTTGGCCATCAGGGTGTGACTATAGGTGGCTCTTTTCATTGCCATTTAAAGCTGAGGAAACTGAGCCTAGACTTGGTCTATCCACACAAATATACACACACACACACACACACACATATATATATATACATACATATATATATATATATATATATATATATACATACATACATATATATATACACCCACACCCACCTACACACACACACACACACACACACACATTATACATATACATTATACATATACTCTTTCCATCTAGGTAGTGTGCATATGTGTGTGTACATACACACACACATATATGTATACTATCTATACACATACACACACATATATATGTGTACTATCTATACACATACACACATATATATACACACACACACATATATATATATACGCATGCATAAATATATATATAGTATACATATATATGTGTGTGTACACACACACACACATATAAATATACACACACATATACAGTTTCTTGAAGAGAGAGTTCTGAGTCCTGAAAAGTAATCAGTGCAAAACCATCCAGGGGAAGACCTTCTTCCAATGGGAGAAATCAAGAGTCCTGAGTCCTGAAAAGTAATCAGTGCAAAACCATCCAGGGGAAGACCTTCTTCCAATGGGAGAAATCTGGAAGAGGCAGGGTCATCAAGGGGCAAGAGAAAGACTTCATAGAAATGGATCTGATCTTTCCCCTGTTGATGTCTTAGGTTACATGAGTCTCCCAGGAGTGACGCTGATGACTTTTCTTAAGAAAGGTAACGTCTGGGCCAATCGATGTGGCTGGGTCTGTGGGGTGGGATCTTGTTACCTACTGAGACTGAGATAGGCTTCTCTGCCTGGGCATGGAGCCATGGGAGGGGAAAACGAAGAGAATGCTGGAGCCTTGCCAAGCCTGGGCATTGGAAGGAATGTTCCAGGCCTAGGATGGGAGCAACTGTGAAGGGCTGAAGGTAGACAGGGCTGTAGGCTTTCCTTTACCTTCACCCAAGTCAGAACGGACTGCTCAGGCCCTGAGGAGAGCCCTGGAATAAAGGCTCATGGTCAAGTAAATAGCCAGATTGTTGAAGCTATTGTTGCCTTTGGGAGTGGGCAAGCCGGAGGGCTGGGCCAGGGGCTGCAAATGAGGGCAAGGGGGTGACTCTCCACTACCAGGTTGGCAGGAAAGTGCTTTGCGATGATTGAGAGTAACAGGAGGGAGGATTTAAATTACACAGCACTTCTCAGGCTGCAACCCACCTGTGACCTTGCTGGTACAAACAGCTCATTCAGCCACAGAAGCCACCTGTTTTCAGGGGCCCTGCCCTTAAACTGTCCCCTCCCTTTCTGTCTGTCTCTCTCTCACACACACATACACACACCCCTTCTGTTCTTCTCTTCCCACAATGCTACCATCACCTTGCTTCCTACAACCACGGCAAAGTTGGCCAAAGTGACTGAGGAAACAGGTTATCTTGACATCTCAAATAGCCCTTGTCTTGCTGCTATTTGCCCTGGTCTTCCTGAGGATCAGCTTGCTGGCCTCATTTCTCAAGTGGCACCATCATCTAGCACAAGATCTTTCTCATGGCAGGGTCCTAACAAATGCACTGATTCTGGATCAAAGCTTTGAATCTGGAGTAGCTTTAGGACAAAGATCGTCTCATGTAGTCTCCCATATGAGCCTGAGCTTAGCACAGGGCCTGGTGCAGAGGGAGCAAGACAGTTCTGAGAGCTCTGAGAAGTCTGTGTGTGGACATGGCAACCCCAGAAGCAATTAAACCTCCCATGTCACCTGCTCCCTTCCTGGCACACAGAGTGCATTGGCAGGCTCTCTCTGGCTCCCTCAGCCTCCTGCACTGGCCCTGCCTGTGCTTTCTCTTCTGCTTGGCTCTTCCTCACACACCTCTCCAGGCCCTGGCCACCCAGTTTGCATCTGCTCAGAATAAATGGGCAGGCACATTAAGAGCAGTGACAACTGTCTTTGACCTAAACCTAAGGAATGAAGGAAGAGAGGCCCCCTGGGAAGCACAGGGAAGGCCCAGAAGGGAACTTTCTGAATGGAGGATAGGTGAGTGGATTACCTGGGTGTTTGCAGTTGTCAAAGCTTTTCAAACTGGATGCTTAGACTCTGGGCATCCCATTCTGTGTACATTTGAAATTATTTCTTCATTAAAAACATCTGAAAGTCCAGGGACCTACTCTTCTTCACTCACTCATGTGGGTGGAGTTCTTCTGGGTCATAAACTATGGGAGGGAGGGATGGAGGGAGGGTGGATTTGCTCAGTGTCTCAGTGGGCAGGAGTCTTAGCTTACAGAAGCTCATGAGTTTTCCTCCCATGGGAGTGGAGCTTCATTGGACACATTGGCACAGCCCCGACACCGGTGTGTCCCCTCATTAGGTCACTGACATAACCAGGAGACGAGGGTCACAGAACAGCCCCTCAGGCTTAGACCGTTCTTCACAACAGCATCCTAGCCACCACTGTGAGAAGGTACTGTGCTCCCTTTTTAAAGATGAAGATGCTATGTTTCATTTAAAAACATTATTTTAAAGAATGATTTTTTATCATTATTTTAATTTAAAAAATAATTATTTATTTAATTTTACTTATTTATTATTTTTTATTTTTACCAGAGAAAGACAGTGAGAGAGAGAGAGAGAGAGAGGGAAAGTGAGAAAGTAAGCCACCAAGTCCAGAACTTGAACCATGGTCAGCCATGTGGAAATCCAGCAACTTAACCACTATGTCATCTGCTGGCCTCTTATTATTATTTTTAAATTTGCTATAGGGCACATGCGCTGGCCAGAGAGAGGCAGAGAGAAAGTGAGAAGGCAAGCTACTGGGTCTGGGATGCAAACTGTGGTTGGCCATGTGGGAGTCCAGTGCCTTAACCACCACGCCACCTGCTGGTCCCAAAGATGCCATGTTTCTAACCTAGTTACAGTTCACATCATTATTTGCAGATTCCGTATTTGTGAATTTGACGGTCCCTACATTCCTTTGTAACTTAGTTCAGTACTTATGGTGCTTTTGCCGTCTGTGGCGGATGAGCACAGAGTAGCGAAAGACAGGCGTTGCCTGGTGTACACGTTCCCAGCTGTGGTCAGACAAGGTGCCCTTCTGCTGTCTTGTTTCAGCAATCACTCTGAACAGTGGCCGTTTACAGACTGACTTAGTGCCACGTTGTTCATATTTTGTTCTTTTCGTTGTAGTTTCATTGTGTAAAATGGCCCCCAACCAGTGCTGAAGTGCTCTCTAGTGCTCTGAAGTGTAAGAACGCCACGGCGTGCCTCACAGAGAAAATGCGTGTTAGACAAGTTTCGTTCAGATACAAGTTATCATACTGTTGGCCCTGAGTTCAATGTTAACACATTTACAATATATATTATATGAGGCATCTTTAAACAAAAACACACATAAAATAAGGCCATGTGTTGATCGGTTGATAAAAATGTCATGACCAGAGGCTCCCAGGAACATGACCCTATATCTAGATGCAGTGGTTTGGTGTTCATTAATTCAGTGTCCCCGGCAACTTTACAAAACATAACTACCACACATAATGACAATCAATTGTGCTTGCCTAAAGCCTCACACGTTTGCAAGGCATGAGAACCGGAGCTCACTGATCTCCACTCCATTAACCCAGTCTCCCAGGTCTCCTAGTGCTTTCACACACTGGCTCTTACTCTGGCTCCTTGAGCAAAGAGGGGCCTGTAGCAGCCACAGTAGCTCAGAGCCAGGTCCCAGACAAAGAGAATGACACTTGCATAGCCCCTGCCCTCAAAGAGCCTGTGCTTGATTAGGGCCGACACTGACACAGGCACATACAAGGAAGGAAGGCGAACTTTGGGATAAGACATGATGCTTCTAATGGAGGTGTGGGGAATCTAGCAGGAACATCCACCAGTTAGACAAAGGCAATTTGTACCTGGGATACTCTCAGGAGCAGAAATGAGAAATTAAAGCAGAGCCATCAGGAAATCATCAGGGTGGGGGCCTACTAAAGTCACAAGAGGCAGGGCACCCAAGAGTTCTTAATCCCTCCCAACCTTGTCAAGATTCCTGCCTCTTTGGCCCAGCCTCAGTGGCGCAGGTGGAAGGACACCACAGCATGATATCGGAGCCATATGGGGAGGCTTGGGGTTTGGATCCTGGAGAGCTTGACAGGCAGTTCTCTCTCTCTCTTTATCCTTCTCTCTCTCTCTCTCAAGAAAGAAAGAAAGAGACTTGAAAAATCATTTCTGCTCCCATTTTCTTTTCTTTTTTAAATTTTTTAAAATGCCAGTGGGTATGCACACTTGCCATGGAGAAAGGGGAGGAGAAGACAGAAAGCATGCTGCCATGGAGCAGTCATGCTGCAATCCCTTTGCTTCCATTCCTCTTCCTGTCAGAATTTTCTGCCCCCCCATTTTCTTACAACTGAAAGTTATTAGTAAATGCCATTGGTTCGGGGCCTTAATAAAAAGACTAGTCCTTTTTCCTTAATTAATTTATTTTAAAGAATAATTTATTTAATTTTACTTATTATTCATATTTTTAAATTTGCTATAGTGCACATGCACTCACCAGAAAGAGACAGAGAGACAGAGAGAGAGAGGAAGTGAAAAAGTAAGCTACCAGGTCTGGGGCTCAAACTGTGGTCAGCCATGTGGGAGTCCAGTGCCTTACCCACCATGCCACCTGCTGGCTCCTCTCCTTAATTTATAAGATAATGCTTGTGTCCAGTTCACAGAGAGCCATGTTTTTCAGGTGTTGACCAGAAACGATGGCTGAACTAGGACCACATGCTATTAGAGTAGGGTCCAGCTGTTGTCACCTTCTCCAGGTAGCAATGCCAGGGGTACCTGTGTCCCTTGCAGAAAGGCCTTCAGTTTTCCCCACATGTCTAGGCTGGTTGTCTATGGACTGGGCTGGACTCTATGTCCCACCTCTCAGTTTATTTGCCAAGCTACTGTTTGTTCCACTGTAACCACTGCCTTCTCCCCGTTTCTGGAGAATAAAGTGGAATCAGCACAAAATGAGGCACCTAGGGGAAGCCCCAGCATTTGGACAGGAGTTCACTGGTCCAGGTGCTCTGACAACCAGCTGTCGGGTGTTATGACAGCAGAGGGAGCGTCCTCAGGAGCTACACACTTGAGCTGCAGACTGGAGCAGCAGAAAATGCTACGGAGATTTTGAAGGTGTGTTAAGTGGATCACTGAGTGGACAGCACACATCTACGCATGCTTTCACAGCCCAGGAGAACCCTGAGAAAAATGTGCAAAGCCTTTTTCCTGTCACTCTGTGCTGGAAACTCAGTCTTGTAGCCAAGTCACAGGGAAATCCAGGTATTCATCTGTCTTGGCCCTCTACTGTGTAACTATCCAGCGTGACATTCACAATCTGATCTGTCATTACCCCCTGTCAGCTATTTCCATATATTTCTTATGGGATTTTGGCAACCTAGAGTGAAGTGGAGACAAATAGAAGAAGATAATTTTTGCAAAGGATGTAAAGAAGGAAGAGTGAAAAACAAGATGAGGAGCTAGAGAGACCAAAGGAAAAGAGCGTGAAACAGGAGAAAGAATTACTAGGAGAGAGTGGGAGGCCAGAGGAAGCGGAAGGCAGGAGGAAGTCCCCCAGCGGTACTCACGTGTTGTGGAGCACACACCAGCCACAGTGCGGATCTCCTGAGCCAAGGCACTCACTACAGCTCCGATACTGACCACAGGACTCCACGGGGACTCTGGTGAGCTAGGATAGGAGGGCAGGGAGAAAGGGGTCAAGATTTTGCAGAACACTCAGTAGTCTGCCAGAAGAGAGGATATTCTGTCAGGTCATTGGGAAAGTCATGATGTATTTTTCTGTGTCATGACTTTCTCAGTGAACTAAAAATAGTGTGGGCATCACCCAAAGCAGTGTAGGAGCTCCACGGTGCTAGTGGCCCAGAGCCAACAGGGACCTTGAGTGATATTTGAGCAGGCAGCCACAGAAACAACTTGGGCACACAACCACCTATTATATTCTCAGACACCTCTGGGAATTTAGACTCCATAGAATTAATATTAAATTGTTTTAAAAGATACTTATATAGCGGACATTAAAATATTCCCACTACCCAAACCTAAAAATACCTCTACAAATATCCAATTTGTCACATATTTGCTTTTTATCAAAGGTAATAAAAGCAAATGTTCATTCTGTCTCCATTTTCATTTGTCACTTGACATAGGGTGTTTCACCTTCTTTCGGTCCTTCCCCTTCCGTTTTCTGTTTTGCCTTTCCAGGGAGCATTTAAGCCAAGACCCACTTAACCCTTCTCTTTCTCTTTCTCCTCGCCTTTTAACAAGACGCCATAAACTTACTTTGTAACTGTTGCTTGTACTCTCTCTTTCCCATCACGTTGGCCAACTGGCTCTAAAAGTTTTTCACTATGGAGCTTTCAAAGAGCAGCTGCTGCTATTTCTCCTCCTCCCCACACCCTTTTCATGACTAGAGGCTTCCTCTCCAACCAAAAACTTTATATGAGCTTTCACCAGCCGCTCGTTAATATAAAATGTTCCACATGACATTTTTGTTCAGTCCAAATGCTCTCATTTCCAGCATACTCTTAAAGATCTTTTGAATTCCTTTGTTCTCTAATGTAGCTCTGTCTCTATGTCTTTCTACCAGCTACACAGTAGGTGCTTAATAACCATATTCCATTTCTCTGGAAACACCTGGTTGAAGTTAAAAAAAATAATAATAATGACATTCTGGATCAAACAGGATTTTTATTTTCTTTCCACAGCCTTGGTCTTTGTTCTCCATCTTGCCAGTTTCGTCTTTATAAAACATTTTTTATTTGTGGTGGTGTTTGTAATTGTCTTTTTCCAGTTGGGGTACCTTTATATCTCTAGTGGAGAACTCCATACCTAATCTTTCAGCCTGAGCTAAGAGAGTTTGCTGTGGTCGTTCTTGTTCATTTCTCCCCGTCAGCCAATAGGCATAGAAGACAATAAACCAGGTTGACCCGGCTGTGCCCTCTCTGCGTCATCAGCAAATGCAGAGGCTGTGTTTTCCCTGCTGTTTCATAGGGCTACTGTCTCTGGAAAATTATGTCCCCTTGGCAGGGGCTACTTGCTACTCATGCACAGGCAAGCTGGCACCAGGGCCTGCTCAATTAGTCTCAGAGTTCTCTTTTGGAATGAATTAATAATTAATTCCAAATCCCACATGATGTCTTTCTCCCTAAATTGTCTTATTCCCCTTATACATCTTTTCTCCAAAGTACATATAGAGCACTTTTAATATTCGCATTGTGTTTTTGCCTCTTTCCAGTTATCTTTTAGCTTCTTACAATCCTGCCCCTGGCCTTGGTGGCCCTTCCTCTGCCTTGCCAGCTGTGTTTTTGGTGCATTTTGGAATTTTATCTTTCCTTTTATTGTGGCTCATGTAATCTACATGGGTCATGCCTAATATCTGTCTATGTATGACCTTCCTATCTTTGTAATTAACCTTGATGGTCCATTTCTTATGAATTACTCCACTAGCTCCATGCACAGCCAGGAACTTCCCTATTTCTTTTGCTTCTTTAATTTCTCTCCCCACCCCTTAAGTGGTCATAGACAGGCTAGCCAGGTATGCATGTCAACAGCGGTCCCCAGCCCGGAGAACCCAGACTCCCCGAAATTTGTGAGTGTTAATGAAGTGCACAAGCTATTTGCAATATTCCAAAAGCCTAATGGAGACTGGATTGTTACTGTTTTATGTTTTATGCGCACTCAGTGATGTATGTCCCATATTAAAAATAGGAAACATATTATTACCTAATAAATGCAGTTTGTTTTTTAGACAGATCTTTCAAACTATGATGCCCCAAGGGGAAAAAATAATAAAAAGAGGCCATAGATGGTGAAAGCAGGGAAGCGCAACTACAGTTGAATGTTTTCATGTGTTCCAGCTGCTTGTCTAGCACTCCATATTTTGCATGGGCTTAAAGAAAAAAACATGGCTTGTTCATTCAAAAGCATAATTACGACCCTCCCCAGTTGCTCCCATTCACATGTTTCATAATCTGCCTTGGATGGAATGTGCCTGGGTTTCTGGGGTATGCCACTTACAGTAAAGGGCCGGCTGCCTGGTGAATCTGATATTCGCAAAACAATTGCATTTAGATTCCTAAAAATATCTTGTGACTGGTGTTTAATGCCAGTACCTTGGAATTGTAAGGTTCTTCCTCTTGTTCTCTTTTTCAGTTGCCAGAGGGTGCATGTACTTACCAGAGAGACAGAGACAGAGAGAGAGGGAGAAAGCACCTTCAATGGGGCATAGTCACATCACAATGCCTTCTCCTCTCTTCCTCTTTCCTATAAGAATTTTGGGCATGTATGCACACATGTCTGATATGTTTGTCAAGCTTCTAGGGCTAGGATTTGAACTGTGGATAGCCACATGAGGTCCAATTCCTTCAATCACTAGGCCACGGGGCTGGTCCAAGTCCTTCCTTTCTTGATTTGAAATGTGTGCCATTTTTTGTTGGTTGGACAGAGTGTAGGATCTTGTAGAGCTAGGTTCCAATCCTGGCTATGCTATTTATTAGCAGTAAGAGCCTACTGCCTCTGAGTCTCATTTTTTTCTCTTCCTTAATTCCCCCCTTATTCATGGGTTTTTTCCCAAACACAGATGCCCCAGTTGCTCCCATTCACATGTTTCATAATCTGCCTTGGATGGAATGTGCCTGGGTTTCTGGGGTATGCCACTTACAGTAAAGGGCCGGCTGCCTGGTGAATCTGATATTCGCAAAACAATTGCATTTAGATTCCTAAAAATATCTTGTGACTGGTGTTTAATGCCAGTACCTTGGAATTGTAAGGTTCTTCCTCTTGTTCTCTTTTTCAGTTGCCAGAGGGTGCATGTACTTACCAGAGAGACAGAGACAGAGAGAGAGGGAGAAAGCACCTTCAATGGGGCATAGTCACATCACAATGCCTTCTCCTCTCTTCCTCTTTCCTATAAGAATTTTGGGCATGTATGCACACATGTCTGATATGTTTGTCAAGCTTCTAGGGCTAGGATTTGAACTGTGGATAGCCACATGAGGTCCAATTCCTTCAATCACTAGGCCACGGGGCTGGTCCAAGTCCTTCCTTTCTTGATTTGAAATGTGTGCCATTTTTTGTTGGTTGGACAGAGTGTAGGATCTTGTAGAGCTAGGTTCCAATCCTGGCTATGCTATTTATTAGCAGTAAGAGCCTACTGCCTCTGAGTCTCATTTTTTTCTCTTCCTTAATTCCCCCCTTATTCATGGGTTTTTTCCCAAACACAGATGACTCAATAGCTTTGAAACTGTAAATGGTCATGCCCTTTATAAGTGAGAGGTATTACTCCTGCTATCTTTGCCATTAATATCCTCATGATACTGTCAAATTCTCTTCCCTACATCACAGAAAAGTGCTCTGATAGTCTTCCTAGGCCTCGTGAACTTGACTGGGGGTTTAACAGATCTGTAAGGATTTTTCCTTGTTAGTACCTTAATCGTGTCATTTCTTCCTTGAACCATCACATCAGCCCCTAAACCATTCCTTGCTTGCCCCTTCTGATGAAACCCAGAGTTTTCCCAGCTTCTTGGACTCACTCAGCACCTTCACTAACTTCTGTAGAAACCATGTTTCTTTCTTTTTTTCTTTTTTTTTTTTTGAGAGGTTTTTGCTATAGGGCATGTGTGCTCGCCAGACAGAGAGAGACATAGAGACAGAAAGCGAGAAATCACCCCCCAGGGGGGATGGCCACGACGCAATCCCTTCTCCTCCATTCTCCTTTCGGGATCTTGGGCACGCACGCACATGCCCCTGGCGTGAATTTTAAGCCACCAGGTCCGGGACGTGAACCGTGGTTGACTATGTGGGAGTCCAGCAACATAGCCATTACACTAACTGCTGGTCCTGAAGCCACGTTTCTTCACTTTCCATCCTGGTGGATCTAAGTGGGAGAGGAACACAAGTCTCAGGCACTTGCTATGAGATTCAAGCCATAGTTTTGCCCCAGCTTCCTTAGTGAACCTGGGCAAATTTCTCTCAGCTTTCTTTTTTTTTTTTTGGCCAGAGGGTGTATGTACTCGCCAGAGAGCAAGACAGAGTAAGAGAAAGGGAGAACTCTTCTTCCAAGGGGGCATGGTCATGCAGTAATTCCTTCTCCATTTCTCTTCCTATTGGGCATGTGTGCATACCTGCCAAGCATGTTTCTCAAGCTGCCAGGGCTGGGATTTGAACCAGGCAATTGGTCATGTGAGATCCAGTTCCCTTAACCACTAGGCACACATGGAGGTCCGAGAGGTGGGGCTCTTGTCTCTAGCAGCAGCAAAGGTGACACTGCAGGCACATCAATCAATGCTTCTGGAGACTGGTGGCCAGGGGACATACCTAAATCTTTTGTGGTCTCTGAAACCATCTATCATTATGATAGCCTGGGCCACATTGTCATCTGATTTGTTCTTTAAACAGAAGTCCATCTCTCCCATGACTTTCTTTTTTCCCCTCTTCCTGTGGTCTGAATTCCCTCACTCAGTTAATTAGCATGCCTGGCACTGTAGCTTAAGACTTTAATCAGCGTGGGGTGGTTTTAATTAATCGTGTGGCTCTGCATCTGGAGTGGTTTGTGTTCCAGGGTCAGGAGAGGAGCCGGAGATGGGGGAGGGAAGAAGCAGCTTTGTTTGGTGTAAGATGTGGGTGGAGAATCCAGGTATGGGGTTGGGGGAAGAACATCTTTGGGGCAAGGTGGCTCAGAAGCCATCTGGCTACCTGCATAACATACTAGCAAGGTGTGCCAGGAAACTAGGGATATTAGGGTGTACATTCATACCAAGATAAATGGTTGACTAAATTCAGTTTCCAAAAGTGAGTTAAAGTGCCAAGAAAACGTCTAATGCTTTCCAGAATTACTCATGGACTAAAGAGTGAGGCAATGCAGTGATACAGACTGGTAGGTGCAGGCCTAGTCTGGGAGGCCTTGGCTATGCCGAGGACAACTACCCGATAGTCAACTAGAGAGATTTCCCCAATCACATCTGATTCTCCAATAACACAACTCTTCTTGATCTGTCAGAATCTCATTGGCTCCTCAATTTTAGTATGCATGATTTAAAAAGAGTGGATAAAACCTAGATCCAGTTCAGAAGACAGTAATAAAAAGATTAATATGCATAAATGAAAAGATCCTGTAAGGGAAGTTTAAAGTTTAATGTTTGCCACAGGATCATTGTCTTCAAGGATCAGTGCCTTCAGGGTATGCTTCTTGGTGGTGGACTGGTGCCTTTGTGGTACAGGTCCATGAAAACCAAAACAAGATGGGATCGACATAGGGGAGATTTCACCTGGGAATTCAAAAAGAGCTTAGACGGGGCCAGCAGGTGGTGTAGTGGTTAAGGCACTGGACTCCCACATGGCTGACTGTGGTTCAAGTCCTGGACCTGGTGGCTTGAAAATAATGTCAGGAGTGTGTGTGTGTACATGCCCGATATCCCAGGAGGAGAATGGAGGAAAGGAATTGTGGCTTGGCCATCCTCCAGGGGTGGAGCTATCACTTTCCCTCTCACTGTCTCTCTGTCTCTCACTCACAAGTGCACATGCCCTATGGTAAAAATCTTTAAAAAAAATACTTAGAGCTTAGAATATC
The DNA here is from genome assembly GCF_000334495.1 of Tupaia belangeri chinensis. Taxonomy (NCBI): domain Eukaryota; kingdom Metazoa; phylum Chordata; class Mammalia; order Scandentia; family Tupaiidae; genus Tupaia; species Tupaia belangeri. The sequence continues at coordinate 3,491,988 of NW_006160129.1, forward strand.
AGAACTGAAAGAGTTTAGAACTAACTCGTTCAAAACTGGGAAGAATAGGTTCCTTTGGCTCAAAGATTATGGTGGGCTTTGCACACAGTTTTCTTGGCACATTGTCCTGGCTTTGTGCAAAAATCTATCAGGCAGTATGGCAATTTCTCAAAAAGTTAAATATAGAATTACCATATATTGGGCCAACAGATGGTGTGGTGGTTAAGGCAGCTGGATCCCACGTGGCTGACTGCTTGGTTCAAGTCCTGGACCAATGACTTGAAAAACATGCTGGGTGTGTGTGCATGCAGGCCCAAAGTCCTGAAAGAAGAGTGAAGTGGAGAAGGAATTATGGTGTGGCTGTCCCTCATGGGGGATACTTTCTCAATTCTCTCTCTCTCTCTCTCTATCGCTATCTCTCTGTGGCAAACTCACACACATTCTAGCAAATTAAAAAAAATGTATTTACTTAATTGTATTAATTATTATTATTTATCTTTTAATTTGACCAGATGGAGGGAAAGAAAGAGAGAGAGAGAAAGCGAGAAGGCAAACCACCAGGTCCAGAACGTGAACCACTGTCGGCCATGTGGGAGTCCAGTGCCCCTACCACCACTCCACCTGCCAGCCCTGTTTCTAGCAAACTTTAAAAAATAGAGTTACCCTATGATTCAGCAATTTCACTTCTGGGTACCAAACTCAAAAGAATTGAAAGCTGGATCTCAAAGAGATACTCACACCCCCATATTCACAATAGCCAAAATGTGGAAGCAACCCAAGTACCCACTGGCAGGTGAATGGAGAAACAGAATGTGCTATATACACAATGGAATATTATTCAGCCTTAGAAAGGAAAGAAATTCTGACGCAGGCTAAACACGGGTGAACCTTGAGAATATTATGCTAAGTGAAATAAGCCAAACAGAAGAGAATAGATTGTACTTGAATTGATTCCACTTGAATAAGGTATCAAGAGTAGGCAAATTCACAGAGACAGAAAGTAGAATAGTGGTATCCGAGTGAGGGAGGAATGAAGAGTTACTGGGTAATGGAGGCACAGCTTCAGTTTAGGAAGATGAAAAGTTTAGGAGCTAGATGGAGGTGATGTTTGCATCACAATGTGGATATACTGAATGCCACTCCACACTTTGAAGTGGATAAAATGGTAAACTTTATCTTCTGAACATATTACTGCAATAAGCAGATTTAAAAATAATTTTTGAGTGACTTTCGGTGAATAATTTCATCTTTAGCACAGCAGAATGAACATGAAAGTTCCTGTCTTTGCCCAACTCCCAGGGTCAAGGGGGAGCAGCTTTCTATTGGTAGACTAATAAAATCATGTTTATGAAATATTCTGAGATCCTTCAGTGAAAAGATAGGCATCGCTACCCTGCAATTTAATCTCAAATTGGACAAAGGGGTTTTGGATGACTATCTCCTGTCATGAATTGTTTTGTAACTGGCTCTCATTTTTAAGCTCTGGACATCTATTTCCTGATTTGGAAAAATATAATTCTATGGTTTTGTTCTACCTATACCTTTTCCTTCGCTCTCATGATCTCTAAGAAGCACAGAGAAGGGACTTGGGATTTCAAATAATACATGTGAGGTCAAATGGCTCTTGATTTTAGAAAATTCTCCTTTTGCTGCTTAGTCTTAACTTTGGCATTTTTCATTCCCAGGTATGACCATGAGTCACCTGTACCGTCTTTCTCATCCCCACCTCTCTTCCCCTCTAAATTATCTTTCTGGAAATCACTTTGGTTTCCTTTATCCATTTGTCACCATAGTAAGCTTCCTTAAATAAGATAGCAGTTTGGTCTGGTTTTGAACTACTGGGTCATTGGAAAAGCCATTATGCATTTTTGCATAGAAAAATATGTCATGACTTTTCTAACAACCCAGTATTACACATAGAATCATTTGCTGTTGTGAATAGAATCAACACTGTCATCATCACCTCATCAACACCACCATCATCATCATCTTCTTCACCATCATTATCATCATCTCATTATCTTCCTTGTCTGTCCAGCCCCATAACCAAAGGCCAGGGTTTTTGTTTTCTTTTGTTTTTTTAAGGTTTTTTACCATAGGGTGCATGAACACATCAGAGAGAGAGAAAGGGAGGGAGAGGCAGAGACAGTGAGAGAGAAAATGAGAAATCATCCCCTAGGGGGGATGGCCATGCTGTAATCCCTTTTCCTCCATTCTCCTCCTGGGATCTTGGGCATGCACGCACACGTGCCTGGAGTGATTTTCAGGCCACTGGATTCAGGATTCAAACTGTGGCCCGCCATGTTGGAGTACAGTGATGTAACCATTACACCATCTGCTGGTCCTAGTTAAGAATTTTTAAGACAATGGCCTAGGTTAGGAAGGCAGTAAGTGAGTGAGAAAAGAAAAAGAGCAAGGGGCCCTCGCAGGAATTCAACTCATGACCTTGGCCTTTATAAGTTTCTGCATCTGAGGCTCTGAGCCCACTTTCCTGATCCCCCAGGAGTTTGAGTGTGCTCTTGACAGCTGGACGTTTTTTGCAGTTCCCCTGAGTCTTGTTCCCTGCTGCCCAGCCCCAGGCTGGATTCCCTGCTATTCTGAAAGGTGCTTTCCACTGGCAATAGGGTCCCACTCTGTCTGTTGCCGTTAACATTCCAAAGGGTGCCTGCTGCTCTGCTGATTGCATTCAGAAATGTTCCCTAGATAGAATACACAGTCTCTGTGTGTATCTCTAATTTGTTTAAGCATTTGACATTCTAGTGGAAATGTGAGTTATTACTCCATCTCTACTCTTATAATTGGATGCTAATGCTACAGTGGCTACACTGAGCCTGATGGTTGGACTTAATTTAAATGTCCAAAAGACTTCTTAAGTACCCAATTTCCTTCAAAATTGTCAAAAAAGAAAGAAAAAAAGAGGCAAGACGACCCATTAAGAAACTCCAAGAGGCTGCCGGGGAAGCTGTCAAGCTGTACAGTTGCCATACTTGCTGCTGTCCTCCGCTGCTGTCCTTTCCATCTCCTGTCCCCAAGCAAAGAAAGTGGAGTTGGGGAAGTTTGTCCCTTTTGAGAAAATGATTAACTTAGTAATATGCAGGGATCTAGTGACATGGTCTCAGGGAGCCCCTCAAAGTGCCTGTTCATGGACCTTTCTTTCCTTGGGTGGCCTCTGTCTAGGTTTCATTTCTGCTGACCTGGGGCCATGCAAGAGGGTCATAGAACTCATCTTCTGTGATGAGCAAAAGCCTTTCACTGCCAGAGCCAGACCCCGGGGCTGAGCAGTGGTTCAGGAAGCTGTATGTATTTCAAGTCACTCCTAGAACCTGTCACTCTCATCCTATTTTCTCAGAAATGTAGGTGTTTTTTAACTTGGCTGAGAGGTGGAGGCTAGGAGGTTGAGTACAGACTGTACAAGAAGGTCTAGTTCTTCACTCTTCTAAAGTACCCTTTTATATCTCATCCCTATTATGGCCTCACAGTAAATGGAGAGGTGGAGTATACTTTCTTTCGTCTTTGGGCTTAGCCTCTGAGCTTGATCAGCCAATGAGAAAATAGCATGCACGAGGCAAATAAATTCTTTATTTTCCCTGAGAGATTTTTGCTATAGGGTATATGCACTAGCTGGAGAGACAGAGAGATGGAGAGACAGAAAGCAAGAAATCACCCTCCAGGGTAGATGGTCACGCTGCAATCACTTCTCCATCCTCCTCCCAGGATTTTGGGCATGCGCACACGTTCCTGGTGTGAGTTTAAAGCCATTGGGTCCAGGACTTTAACCACAGTCAACTACATGGGAGTCCGGTGATATAACAATTACGCCATCTGCTGGTCTCAAGGCAAATAAATTCTTCAGATGTGCTTTTGTGTTGTCTTTGCCCTCATGTGCTTCTGTCACTGTCATGAGAAGAGCTCCCCCAGGTAGTTGCTTCCTCTTCAGCCTGAGCCCCAATGCACCCAGAAGGAGCAAGGTCTAGTCCAGACCATAGCAAGAAGTCAAGCCCAACTGGTTCTGCAGTTTAAAACAGAACTGTCTAGCTGGGTTTAGCCTAGACATCTGACATGCAATTGTTCTGCAGAGCCTGGTATGATAATTAACTTCTGTATGCTGCTAAGTTTGGAGTTGGTTTGTTACACAGCTATATTGTGTCAATAGCTAGCTGATACACAGGTACTGGGCAGAAAGTCACACCAGGGTCCTTTGAGAGGTAGAGGGAAAAGGTCAAGTGGCAGAGGATAAGGTTGCATTGTGGTAGCTTCTTTCTTTTGTGAGCACCGAACAGTTCATGTATATGCACTAGCTGGAGAGACAGAGAGATGGAGAGACAGAAAGCAAGAAATCACCCTCCAGGGTAGATGGTCACGCTGCAATCACTTCTCCATCCTCCTCCCAGGATTTTGGGCATGCGCACACGTTCCTGGTGTGAGTTTAAAGCCATTGGGTCCAGGACTTTAACCACAGTCAACTACATGGGAGTCCGGTGATATAACAATTACGCCATCTGCTGGTCTCAAGGCAAATAAATTCTTCAGATGTGCTTTTGTGTTGTCTTTGCCCTCATGTGCTTCTGTCACTGTCATGAGAAGAGCTCCCCCAGGTAGTTGCTTCCTCTTCAGCCTGAGCCCCAATGCACCCAGAAGGAGCAAGGTCTAGTCCAGACCATAGCAAGAAGTCAAGCCCAACTGGTTCTGCAGTTTAAAACAGAACTGTCTAGCTGGGTTTAGCCTAGACATCTGACATGCAATTGTTCTGCAGAGCCTGGTATGATAATTAACTTCTGTATGCTGCTAAGTTTGGAGTTGGTTTGTTACACAGCTATATTGTGTCAATAGCTAGCTGATACACAGGTACTGGGCAGAAAGTCACACCAGGGTCCTTTGAGAGGTAGAGGGAAAAGGTCAAGTGGCAGAGGATAAGGTTGCATTGTGGTAGCTTCTTTCTTTTGTGAGCACCGAACAGTTCATAAACGCACTGAGGCTGTGTGTTATCTACCCGGTACATGTTCAGAGATTATAAAAGGCTGAGTCCAACATGACAAATAATCTTCTCAGTACTTCCACACTGGCTATGCTTTCTAATTCTGTAACTATAGATCCACAGATCTCAAGAAGGTCCAGTCCCTGAGCAAAGTACCAAAACTCTGGAATGAGAACGACACTCTTCCAGACATGGTTGGCTCACCGGAAGCATAGATGCTCACAGGACCCTCTGTACTGACCTCTTGGTTGCCCCAGTGTCCAGAAATGATTTTTATCAACTTGGCAGTAATAAAAACTCCTCAGGACTGATTTGCCTTGAGCTTTACAATTCCTCCTGCTTGTGCTTGGGCCAGGGGCTAACCCAGCAGGGGCCTCACTTGAGAGCAGACTGATGTGCCCTGTCAAGAGCAGCAGCCATTGTCCCCACTTGCCTGGGGATGAGAGCTCTGGGGTGAAGGTCATTGATACTCAGAACAGCAAGGACAATAGACCCAGAGCATAAAGCTTGGGGAGCTGAGGTCCTGAGCTCTAATCTATTCTGGGTGTCTGGGTGACCTCAACAAATCCTTCCCCCTCATTATGTCTCCCAGTTGATTCATTTTCTGATAGGGAGACCCAGTCCTGCTTCGCCTCGGAGAATCGGTCACAAAATACTACAGAAACAAATGGTCTGGGAAGCTTTTTGCAAATGAAAGGTAGCAGATGTTGCGGAGGGCTGCAATTTGCTGCTATTAATAAGTATAAATGCCTAATAGGAAGCCAGTTTGCTCCGGGAACTCGGACAGCCAAGGAGTGAGCGCTGACGCCGGAATCATCAACATATGCTGCTCCTCATTAGCAAACAGCAGTAGCAGGGAAGCTGGGCAAGGAGCTCTCCACTCACTCTCTGCAGAGCCTCGAGAAATCACCCCATCCCTGCGCCTCCCAGTGTGGGCCGGGCTGCAATGACTGGCGGTTGTTATTAGCCAGACCCCTCACCAAGCAGGAGAGCCATCGACTTTCTGCACAGATGGAAAAGCCATAGCTCAGAGAAGCTGAGCAGCTTGCCCAAGGTCACGCAGCAGGGCTGTGGCAAAAGTGGAAATTGAAATGAAGCTGGGGCTGCCGCCGGCCATCGCCATCCAGCCTGCCAGACACCTCTGGTTCCCTGGGTACAGCCTGTGGTCCCCTCTCTGTGCCCAAGCTCTTGGGTTGAAAATGTCACAGCAATCCAGACTGCTTACTATAAACCCAGAAAGGTTTAGCTGAGTTCAGGGGCTAAAAGGCCCACACTGTGGGCGAAGAAGCCCATCACCAAGAGAGACAATTGATTGGTCTCAGTGCAGCCCTCCTCCTCCAGGGAGACTTCCTGATTCCTTTAAACACATGTGGGAGAAAACTGGAGCTTGAAATAGCTTTCTCTCAGTGAAAAGGACAAAGTTGAGATTTGGGGGATCCTAGATCTGCCACTTCTTGGGTGACCTGAACAACCTACTCTGAGTCTCCTTTTTCTCATCTAAACACCTCAAAGGGTTGTCTGAGGATTACTTGGGGTGACACATATGAATGTGTGAGTGTACAGCCATTAACAAGACTCTGTCTATTGTTCCAGCATTTTTTTTTCAGATAAAAAGCTCCCGGGAAGGGTATGTGAAGCCATTTCTCTCCATCCCACCACACCTAGTACTCAGTTCATGCCCAGGAAATGAAAACGATTAATAAGCAAGCAAATAGCTATTTGCTTGCCTGCATGAATGAGCGATTCTGTTCCCTGTCAAGTGCCTACAATTCCAAGAATCCCATGGAGAAAATAGATTTGGCAATTTTGGCTCCACCTAAAAGCTTATTGTTTCTGGAATATTGCCCCAAGTTCATCTCTTAGCACCAAGGTCAAATTCTCTCCCTCTCTGGGCTTTCTCACTGGTAGCCGCACAGCAGGCACGGGAGCGCTGGCCTCTGAGGCTGTGGTGGTTGGCGGGGTGTGAGTTTACCGAGGTAGTCACATTAAATGCCTGGACCGAGGAGACTCACAGTCACATTCTGCCAACCTGGGAAGTGAGGGGAGTTCTGGCATTTACAGAGTTAAGCTGAAAGGAGCCTTGGGATCTCTGGAGATGCCATTTTCTTAGTTTTTCAGGTGAGGCTCAGGGGTCTTTGCAGGATCTTCCCAAGGCCACCTAGCTTTGGATTCCTAATCCCTGGGTACCAACTCTGACAGGTATCTGTTCTTGACTTAGGCTTGAGGTTAGGTCTGAAGAAAGAGACAGAGCCTCCAGGTTTTGGGGGGCAAAGGGTAAGCCTCTCTGTTCACCCCAAGCCCAGCAGGTGGGAAGGAGCCTTTGTCCAGGGAATCGAAGTGCTGCTCTTGTCCCAGCCATCTTTCACCAAGTGACACCGACAAAGGCGAAGGCCCATCTGAGCTGGGACAGAGGGCCTGCTGCTGTGAGTTTCCCGAGCCCAGCCTTCTCAAGGGAGGCCTTTGTTTCAGTAGCCAAAGGAAGGAGGTGGGGAGGGGCTGGCACATTGACACCTAAACCCAGGCTCTGGCTGTGGAGCCAAGTTAGTCCCCAGGCATATGCTGAGACCCTCTGGCTGGCTGGCACTGGCTCTTTGTAGGAAGTGACAGGGTAGGCTGGTGGGCACTCCCTTCTCCACCCATTGCCCACCTATTTGTCCTGACTTCCTTCGGGCCAGGGCACTGCTGGCCAGTGTCCCCAGCAATGGTCTGGCTATTGAAACTGGAGTGGTGTGTGCGAATGGTACATGATGTGAATGATACATAGTGGCTCTAGGGGTGTGCCCAGTGGAGTGTGCCTGTTTGTAGGAGTGTTTGCACACACCTTTGGGCAGAAGCGCTCTGGGCCCCAGGAGCATGTTTGCAAGTAAGCACATCTTTCCTGGCAGACATGCCTGTCTGGGTATTAAGTGGCTCCTTTGGACAGGAGACAAACAACTTCCTTCAAAAGGGAATTTGACCCTGGGAAAAGTCATGGTGCCCAAATGTGTGGAAACTGATATCCCTCGGTGGGAGCCTTCTGGGTCTCCTCACCTTAGGGCCCCCTCTCAGGAAGCCAGGTGTTGCTGGCTTTAGGAGGGGAGTGACAGAGGCCATGAATGCTCCAAAGAAGCCGAGATCCTCTACCTCACTCCTCCCTCCCTGCCTCAAGGTACGCACTTATCTCTTCAAACCTACACGAGCTCCCTGTGTTGGGTCAGGAGTGTAGATTGCTGCTGGGGGAAGATGAAGAGACTCCTCTGGGGTCTGGACCATCTTTGCCCACACAGACGAAATGCACCTTCTTCATCGAGACATGCTGCTTTGAGGGCATTTCCCAGTAATTGTTCCATATGAAAGGACAATAGTCAAAACGACAGTATTCTAAGAGGTCTTTATGTTTTACACTGTCAGTGGGGGATTTAGATTGGTGCGATCTTTTTGAGGAGTAATTTAGCAGTTATTACTAAAGCCTAAAATGACCCAGCAAGTCTCCCTTTTACAGTCTTTCCTGTAGAAACACGAGCACCTGGGCACAGGTGCATGGCTACTGATACTCACTGTGGCTCTGTACATGGAAATGACTATTTGGAAATGACCGTGGTATCCAGGGGACTGGTTCAATAAGTCACGGCATATCCACATGCTAAGATAATGTAGCTCAGCAGATATTGATACTGACAGATGTTTATGATCCGTCTTTGAGTTCAAAAAGCAAGTTTCATACATATCAGTTAGACTGGTTTCTGAACCAATATCAATCTTTTTAATAGGGATATTCAATCAGTACACAAGTGCAGCTCATCTATACTTTGCTACCTTATTTGCATTGTTTTCAAATTCTGAAATATTTCTAAATGATTGTTGACTAGGATGCAGAGATAACTTTATTGTATTCCTAAAAAGCACGAATGACCATGTTGCTAAAAAGCCTAGGAAAGTAAATAAAGTTTAAACACTGAGACAGTAAAAAAGAAAAGAAAAGAAAAGAAAAGAAAAAAAACAAGTTTCAGGAAAAACCTATTTAGATACATTTTTATTTTTAAAAGACACTGTGGGGCCAGCAGGTCGTGTGTTGGTGAAGGTAGCTAGATCCCACATGGCTGACGGCATGGTTCAAGTCTGGAGCCAGTGACTTCAAAACATGCTGGGAATATGTGCTTGTGTGCTTAAAATCCCAAGAGGAGAATGGAGAAAAAGGAATTGCGGCATGGCCATCCTGGGAGGTGATTTCTCTTTCTCTCTCTTTCTGGTGAGGGCACACATCCTATAGCAAATTAAAAAATAAAATAAGAAGACAACTATGTAGCTATGTATGCAATATTTGCAGACATATTTTGTGTAAAGAATAACTTCTGAAGAGAAGTGGTTAACCCCAGGGAGTTGGAGTGTTTCACAAACAGGGTGCACTTAATTGTTTTTTCACTTGGAAAATGAAAATCATTTTAAAAGATGTTTTAGTCTTTGGTCTTTTAAATCAAAATAACTAGTCCGAAATTTATTTGAGGGTTATAGCTTTCATTTTCCTTTATACAGATAGAATATCTTTTTTTAAAAAAAATTTAAAATACACTTTTTAATTTCAAGAAATGTAGTTTCAACTTTAATAAATCAAAATCAAAAAATGTTAAGAGAACTTTGCTTAATACCTAAGCCAGGAAACAGGTTAGGATTCTGTTTTAATAGTAGGTACATGGACCTGTCCACAACTTAAGAAAAGACAAGACTCCTTAACAGTGGAAAACAAAGCATAGAAGGTCAGTAATGTTTATCCGTTTTTTTTTTGGAGAGATTTTCACTGTAGGGCGCGTGCGCTCGCCAGACAGACAGAGAGAGACATAAAGACAGAAAGCAAGAAATCACCCCCCAGGAGGGATGGTCACGCTGCAATCCCTTCTCCTCCATTCTCCTCTCGGGATCTTGGGCACACACACACACAAACCTGGCGTGAGTTTTAAGCCACTGGGTCCAGGACGCGAATTGCGGTCGACTACGTGGGAGTCCAGCGACATAGCCATTACTCTAACTGCTGGTTCCCAGTAATGTTTTAGTTAAAAGAAGGTAAAAGACATGAGCTTGAACTGATGAAATAGAATTTTTATGACTTTTGACTACAGCTATGATTTCTAACATTGTGAAGGTATGAAAGGGCTCATAGCTGATCACTCCCTCTCTTTTAGTCCATGTGGTGACCAGAGGCACCCTGAATGTGCACCCTGGGCCCCAGAAGAATCTTCTCCTTGTGTAATTAACTAGCCCCTTTTGAGAGGGGGAGTCATAGTTGGACACACAATTATTGAGTAAGTCCCCCCAGGAAAACCACATCACACCCACCCACATAGAGAGGACTCCGTCGATCCACAGAAGTCACTGGGCAAGGACCAGAGTGCTTACGAACTCCCTGTGTTTAGATGCCATTGTGTGTTAGGTTTAGGTTGCCTTAGTTCTCACGGAGAAGAGATCTGGGCTGGGGGTCCCTAATTCTATACCTGCCCTTAACTTGCTAGAAAACCTCCTCACTTCTCGGGCTCTCAAATTTCAGGTAGAAGTTGATCCCTCTTGTCTTTCTAGCTGGAAGAGTCCATCACAATGAACCATCTTAAGGCTAAGAAAGACTCTGAGAGTCTCATTCTAGGATGTCCTTCAGTTTTATTCCCATCTTGGGAACTTAATCTGTCTACATAATAGGGATGTTCAAGCACACCCCTTCCCTAGTTCTTGTGATCTTGAGAAAGTAGGATGATATCGATCAGAAACATATTTTAATTCTAAGAAAGGAAATGACCATAACTCGTGATGATAAACTGTGAAGTCATCAGCCCTCATCATTACCATTTCTATCATTAATATACATAATCAAGTGTGGATGGCGCCTAGCCTGATGGCATAGAGAGAGCATAGGCTTTTGAATCCAGTGTTAGGCTCAAATCCTGGATTAGCTACTTATCAAAAATATGCCTTTGGGGGCCAACCCTTCAGCACAGTGCTGAGTACTGTGTGTAGGAAGCTTGATCCTATATGACTGGTCACAGTGTGACTCCTAGCTCCAGAGGTTGGAAGAACATGCTAGACACATGCAAGTGTATTTATGCCCCAAATCCTGACAGGACGAAGAAATGGAGAAAAGAGTACTATGGCATGACCCTGTCTCATTGGGAGGATGCTTTCTCTTGCTCTCTCTTTGGAGAGTGTGCACAACCTCTGGTAATTAAAAAAAGTGTGATTTGGGGACAGGCTTTTTATATCTTTGAGCTTCAGCTTCCTTGTGTGGATAAGGGGAGTCATAACGATGCTCCTTTGGGCCGGCTGTAGTGGTATAGCAGGTTGTGCCATGTTCTGTGATGCTGGAAGCCATATAGAAGCTCAGGGTTCAGTTCCTGGACTGACCAGTACATGCTGGGCTTGAGTACATATGCTGTGATTCTGACTAGGTGAAGGACTGGTTGGGGGTGAGGAGGGGGGTGTGGTACAAGACCTGCCAATGGTGCTTGTCTTTCTCTCTGATTGAAGAAAGAAAGAAATGGTCAGAAAAAATAAAGAAAAAAAAAAAGACACTGTCCTATTGGGTGATAACTAAATCCTATTGGAAGTATTCAATGACACCCAGTTTTGCCTTTCTCTGAGGATAGTGGGAACAGAGTCTGAGAACCCAGGTGTGCTAGACCAACCTAATGGGGCTGACCCCATTAGACTGTAGTGTGGGTCAGAGGTGGGTTTTCATGATGTGAGAGGTGGCGGTGGTACTAGGGGTAAAACATCCACTTTACATTTCATGAGGCTGGGGAATCCAATCTACATCAGACTATGGCTCGGAATAGGTCCCCTTTCCGAAATAAGAAGTGACTGTCATGGCTATATTTAGACCAGTGACTCAGAGAGGTCACAGATAATTGCCAGCCTTGTGGTGGGAGGAGGCATCTGTTTTTGGTGAATGCAGGCAAGTCTCAGAAGACATGTGTGCAGTGGCCTGGGGAAAAGTCCAGTGCCTTGGCCACTCTTGATCTGTCTACTTGGGCCTCTGTTATAGCAATAGATAGCCCCCAATACCAAAATGCTATCATCTAGGACAGACAAGCTCAGCAGATAGAGAAACTGGGAGCCAGGGAATGTGTAAAAGTGTAGAGAAGTGTGTAGAGAAGTGTGTGTGTGTGTGTGTGTGTGTGTAGAGAAGTGTGTGTGTGGGGGGGGAGGGGTTCGGGTCTTTCCACAGAAGGTGCTGGGCAGGATTCTGTAGGACCTGGAGAACCAGCTGGTGAAGCTGTGGGACCTGGACTTTGCCATCTGAGAGGCTGATGCTCAGTTCTTAGCTCTGCTGCCTAGTAGCTTGGCCAGGCAGGCACATCATGTTCCCAAGCCTTCCATGAGTTAGGCCGATTACATACTCCAGTACATGTACTCTCCACACAAGTTCTTAGAGCATCCACACCAAGTTAATGGCTGCTGCACTATGGAAAACTACTCAGCCATTAAAAAACAATGAAACCTGTCATTTAATACAAGGTGGACACATACAGAAAATTTAATATTTAATATTAAGTGAAACAAGTCAGACTACGAAAGACAAACATTGTATATCCCTACTCAATATATACTGACTGCCTACACTGTAAGGCAGAAACTAGAAGATTCAGATACAGTGGCAGAAAGGGCAAGGGTTGGTACCAGAGACGATATAGACAGGAGTGAATAACAGAGAATGAGAGGGAGAGACTTGGGGAAAAACATTTAACAGACACAATAATGTAAAGTAATCTGTTGAAAATTATATATAGTCATATCTTTGATTCGAGTGACATGCATACATGCATGCTTAGAAAAATCATATTGTTTGCTATAAAGATGTACAATTATTAAATGTAAATAAAGAGAAATTAGTGGCTGTTGTCATTACAGTCACGGCAACCATGAAATAGATCACGTTCCCCAAAATGAAAAGCATAGCTTTAAATTTAAAGTTAACCTCTAAGGGTTTCCAGATGTGCCCTTGTGATAGCTAAATTCCCTCCTCCCACCCCCTGTGACCTCACAAGTAAGTGCTGGAGAAGGAGTTAGAAATGGGGGGAGCTTGGGAAGGGACTTTGCGACCTTATTCCTGACCCAGTCACTGACTCCCGTGAGTGAGACCCTGTATCCTCAGGCCTGCAGCCCTCGTCTTAGGCTTTGGCCTTCTATTCCGTCCTGGAGTTTTCCCACAAGTTCTCTATCTCTTTCTCTCCCCTCCTCAGCTTTTCATATTGAATTGAGATATTCAATATGCTTTTGAATCACATAGAGAAGGAAGACGAGGGAAACCCCAGGGAGTTCGTTCCATTGTCCACAGCATCAGGGAAAGGTAGGAGAAGGTAGGGAGCAAGTCTAACTATTAGATGGACTCAGGTCAGGGTTCTCTGCAGTCTTCATTGATTCAGGTTCTCTCCTACTTCTGGGCAAATGCATAATCAAAAGTTGGCTATGGGGCTGGGACAAGAAATTGTGCTGGCTCCCGGCCAACGCAAGAGGCCGTGCTGTGTGTCGGCATGTGGGGACATTGGTTGGCACGGCATGTCTGGCAGGCCAGGGTCAGACAGCGTGGCCCAGCATGGTGGTTTTGGCACAGAGTCCAGCAGACCCGGCTGTGATAGGGACATGAGGATGCAGCCTCCAGACACGATTAAACACAGGGCATTTGCTGAGTTTGCAAACAAACCTGCAGGATGCAGGGCCGAGGCAGCAGCAAGGAAGTAAATGTGACAATTTAGGGCAGGTAGCACGCTGTCAGTAGAATCATTTTCAAATGCTTTTCTCCTCTATTAAGCTGGCTCAGATACTGCCGTGAATACAACTTGACCTGAGCCAGAGTCTAGGCATACCGTGGGCTTGCTTTGGCTGTCAACTCCCCTGGCCAATTCACCAGCCACCACTTGCTGAGCTGTAGAACACCCCTGAGAGATCCCCATAATTCATGCACATGCATGATCTGGGGCTGGCTGAAGCTAGGGGTAGACTGTGACACCAAGACCCCATTGGAGGTGCTGACTTCTGGTCTTTTTCTCTATCTTTCCTTCGCTCATGGAAAACATAAACAAACAAACAAACTTTAAAATGTGCTGATGTCCAGGACAAGCTCTGATGTGAAAAATCAGAATTTCCAGGAGCTGGGTACCTGCTTTCTCAGGGCATTCTACTCCACTCTACCCCCACAGATGACCCTGATAATAGGCTGGGTGGGGACCACTGGCCTTGGTCATATGGAGCAGAGAAACCAGAGAGCTAAGGATGAAATGTTTTTGCCCTGGAGTCTGAGAGAAGAGCGGGTAGAAGGCTGGGGAGCCCAAAGAGAGGGTGGCAGGTGGAGCAGGTAGAGCGATGATTCTGGACCGATGCACATGGCTTCACCATTTATAAAGCAATTTCGCAGCCATGATGGAGTGTGACCCCTAGCACGACCCAGTGAGCGAGGCAGGTCAGGGACAACAGCCTCCATTCTGCAGATGAGAACACAGGTTGGAAGAGGTTAAATGACTTGCTCAAGGTCATACAGCCAGGGAGTGGCAGAACTAGGACTCTTACCCAGGGCCTCTGTGTCCCTGACCTACAACTGCTCATTCCCTCTCTGCAGAGGCCAGATGACTACAACTCCTCCATGGTGAGCAGTCTGAACTAGTTGCAAAGAAAAGCCTCCAAACATCAGGGCTGCTGATGAAGGCAGAGTTTAGGTTGGAGAGGTCCTGTCAAATATCACTTAAAATGTCTTTGGCCAGTGTGTTGCCATGGCAGTCCGTCTCTGCATATAAGACTCACATCTCCAAATAAGGCTGTCTACCATCTAGGGCTGGGCAAGACTCTAGACAACTACCCAGTGTGGTACGATGTCACCCTGGCAGCAGCTGGGAGAGAGTAGGCCTGACTTCTTAAGACTTTACCAATTATGGAATTGTTTCTCTGGCTTCAGAGATAGCAGACTTCCGAGCCTGTGTCCTGGGGCCAGCTGCTGCTCCCAGCTCAGTAGTGAATCCACATTCCGCCTGGGGCTCCGGAGTCTGGTCTGAAGATATGGAGCAGCCTGAACCCACAGTCAATCAAGTCTTCAGGATAACCGCAACTTCACACTGCTCCCAGCCTGCTAGGATGGAGTGTGTTCGCTCTGACCCAGGCTCTCAGTTGCTCAGTTGTGGCCCTAGCGTTCTGAAGGGAAAGGGCTGGCTTTATGAGGCCGTGCTCTCTGAGACATCTTACCCACTGGGCTAAGAGATTTGGCTGACCCTGCAGACTAGACTCTGGAGAGGGAGGAATTAGTGATTTGGCTGACCCTGCAGACTAGACTCTGGAGAGGGAGGAATTAGAAGGGTCTATCTTACTTTCTGTGCCTTTCGCCTTAGTCCTGTTGACTCAGCTTCCTAAACTTAGGGAGAATCCAGCAAAATCACTGAGACTTGGAAGCATCTTTGGTTAACATGACTCTTAATAAACTAGTTCTTTGGGAATGGAAGACATGATTGGAAATGGGGTGTTTAAGGCAGAGAATGTCCTGGTGAAGCTCTACAATTTAGGTACTGTATGGTCTCTGCAAAAGCCCACTTAGGTCTTATCTAATGTCTACAAAAGCCCTGGCCCTGAAGGCAAAGCTGTCGTCCCTCAGGCCGGGTTCACTCAGAACCAGCAAAGCCTGAGAGGGCCTGCTCATCCCCGTGTCTTCTCTGAGAGGGAGGAATTAGTGATTTGGCTGACCCTGCAGACTAGACTCTGGAGAGGGAGGAATTAGAAGGGTCTATCTTACTTTCTGTGCCTTTCGCCTTAGTCCTGTTGACTCAGCTTCCTAAACTTAGGGAGAATCCAGCAAAATCACTGAGACTTGGAAGCATCTTTGGTTAACATGACTCTTAATAAACTAGTTCTTTGGGAATGGAAGACATGATTGGAAATGGGGTGTTTAAGGCAGAGAATGTCCTGGTGAAGCTCTACAATTTAGGTACTGTATGGTCTCTGCAAAAGCCCACTTAGGTCTTATCTAATGTCTACAAAAGCCCTGGCCCTGAAGGCAAAGCTGTCGTCCCTCAGGCCGGGTTCACTCAGAACCAGCAAAGCCTGAGAGGGCCTGCTCATCCCCGTGTCTTCTCTGTCCTCTGCGTGTCAGTGAAGAAGGCTAGAAGCTGAGCCATGGGCCCAGCTTTTACTCCTTTACGCTAAGGAGTAAAAAGGCAAGCTCCGCCATACCCCAGAAGCACCCATTTATTTTTTTCCTCTCTTCTTATCCTCTCTATTACTCTCTATCAGAAATTGCTGGAAAGATCTCACTCACTCACCTTTCAGCACCAATGGGCTGGTGTCAGGCTGTGGCTGGTGATAGCTACTGAAAACTCGTTTGTGGAAGCAGAGTTGGGCACAGGAGTGAGAATCCTGTGTTCCTAATGACCCAGCAGCAGGGACCATGCCTGACCACAGTCTCTGCTCTTAGAGCAGCTTTTCTTCTTTCCTTCCCAATGGCCTCCTCCTTGTCACCTTTCTGGTGACTCTCGTTGCACGACTGTGTGTACGTGCTACAGCTTAGACTTTTACAGATACTTGGAAAAACTGCATGCATCTAGACTATGCAACCTGAAAACACACAGGAAGAAGAGGTTGGCTGCACAAACCTAATTCTAGGCCCAAAGAATCCCAGAGTTGGATGAAAATTTAAGGTCACCTAATCCAAACTTGTGAGATAGCACCACTCACTATAACCATTTATGCAACGTATTTGCCAGCTACACCTAAGTCAAAGGAAAACAATAAGAGTTGGCACATCATTAGATGTCATTAGGTGTGGCTTGTGAAAAAGTTTGACACAGCATTAAACTGTGCTTATCTGTACCATTGCCTCAATTTACTGCTTGTGAATCATGGTAATCTATTCATAACTACAAAAACAAAGGGTTACTTAACCTTCAAAGAGGCCCCTTCTCTATCACTAGCAGACAGATATTGAGCCTCTTTGGGGTTCAGGGCATGGGCTAGGCCTCTGTAGGGTAAGGTGCACATTTTCACAATCCTGCAATCAGTCTAGACTCACTACAGCCTTTGTACTACTTGAATCTTCTGCACACAGTGGGTGGTGGTCCAGCAAGGAATATAAAAAACAAACTGAGCTAGCACAAAGGTGTTTATGACAGTCTTACTCACAATCGCTAGCACATGGAAGCAACTGATACGTTCTTCAGGAGGTAAATGGGTAAATGGATTATTGTCTATCCAAATAAAAGAATAGTATTCAGCACTAAAAAGCAAAGAACTATCAAAGCCATGAAAAGATAGGAAGGAACCTTAAATGCCTATTGCTAAGCAAAAGAAGTCGGTCTAAAAGGGCTACATATGGCCCAGTCTATGGCCTGGCGGGTAAGGCAGGTGGATTCCACGTGGTCAATTGCATGGTTCACGTCTCAAACTCAGGGGTCTGAAAAACATGCCAGATGTGCACATGTACATGCCAAAAATTCTGAAAAAAGAAATCAACATTAAAGTATAATTGTCCCCCATGGGGTGCTTTCTCTCTCTCTCTTTCTTTCTATGACAAGCACAGGCACCCTCTGGAATATTAAAAAAAAAAAAAAAAAAAAAA
>NW_006160129.1:3511997-3530645 GCF_000334495.1 Tupaia belangeri chinensis
TGAATATTCAACTGTTTTAAAAATTATTTTTAAAATTGTACATTAGGAAAAGAGGTATTTTGCTTCATTTCTTCAATAAAGGCAGGTGGATTCCACGTGGTCAATTGCATGGTTCACGTCTCAAACTCAGGGGTCTGAAAAACATGCCAGATGTGCACATGTACATGCCAAAAATTCTGAAAAAAGAAATCAACATTAAAGTATAATTGTCCCCCATGGGGTGCTTTCTCTCTCTCTCTTTCTTTCTATGACAAGCACAGGCACCCTCTGGAATATTAAAAAAAAAAAAAAAAAAAAAGAAAGAAAAAAAAGCTTTGTAGCTTTTTTACTGGCCCTCTCTAGAGAGAGTGAGCAAGGGCAGTGTATGCATATCAGGGCATGCTGGAACACCAGGCTAACGTTCTAGACGTGCCTGACTCAAGTTCGTGAGTGTGCACACTCACGCCATGCGTGATTAGTGTCGACCACTCCCGGTGTCACGAACTCGCTGCCTGATGAACTTCACTGGGCTGCACACACCACAGTCCAGTGTATCCCCACTGCGTTCAGTTGAGCCCTTCAGGGGCTGCCAATAAACAGCTCCGATGTAGCTCTAGGCACAGGACTGAGATGCAAGGAGGGGATGGGCACAGCTGGAAGACCCAGCACTGCTAGCCAGCAACGAGTGGGCCCCCAAAGGGAAACAGTGGGCTCAGCTAATCCTCTGAACACAAACCCTGAGTTGCAGTGGCCCTTCTTTATGACACAACTATAGCTGGGTTGGAGGTCTCCTTGTCTCCTTGTACAATGAATGACCTACACAACTGTATGCTGTGGCTCTGTGGACATCTGCACACACAATCCCAGGCAAGCAAGCTTATCTCAGGGATCCTGGAGATCCAAATCCAATCCAGCTCTGCCTTCCCTCTCCAGCTGGTTGCCATTGGGCCAAATAAGTCAACCTCAGGGCTGCTATTTCCTCACCTGTAAAACGAGAGGTTCCCTCCTGCTGTGTAAGATATATGGGAAAGACTGCATTTCCCTTCTTTCCCCTAGATTGCCCCTCTTGAACTTGACCCAGCTCTTCCAGATCAGACTAAAACCAAAAATCAATTTTAAGTATAAAAATCCGTTTGCTGTATCAATAAATCATTCTGGCCCCAGTGTGGTTGTGGGGAGAAGGTTACACCTGGAACTGGGCTAGTAAGTCACTCTCTCCTCCGCCTTGCTGCTCTGGGGCTGCCACCCCCCTGCTCCCTGCTCCAAGATTCTTCTCCGTCATTAGGCTGTGGATTATTAATGATGCCCAGGGCTGATGGATGAGAGTCGAGATGCTCTGAAACACATTGTGCTGGTTATAGCTTGATTTCCAGTGGACCCTTGACAGGAGACCCTGACAGGTTCCACCTTCTTCCTTCATGGAGGGAGACGGTGCGTGATTGGGGAGTGGGATAGCCCTCCAGCCCTCTGGAATGGCTTCATTGCGAAGCTTATGAAAAGAGCCTGTGGCAGAGGCAAACAGGAAAAGCCAGCCTCTCCTAGTCTGCTCACAGGAGACAGTGGGTCATGTATATATCAGGTTCCCATGGCAACGAGCCATTTAAATTAATTAACTGATCAGTTAGTATTACTGTTACGGTTATTTCTTCTGCAATTCAAAGAGAGAGGTGCCATCTGCTTCCGACGGCCGTTTGGGGGCAGAGGAGAGTCCTGTGCTGGCTGGGACCTGGTGAGCTACTTAGCAGAAGCCAGAGGTGCCGAGTCCAAAATTCACAGCAGCAGGGGGCTACTGGGCCTCAGAGACCACCTGACATCTGTGACTCTGTGCCTACAGTCAAGAGTTCTTCAAGTTCACACAACTCTGCCTGGCATTGCAACCTGAGGCTTTGGTGGAGCTGGAGGAAGGCAGGCAACCTACAGTGGTTGCTCTGTGGAACCCCCTCCTGTTACCAGCCGGAATCAAAGCCTCCCATCCTCCCTGATGAGGGGCTAATTGCAAGCCCAAGCCTCGCTTCTTTTATGGTGAATGGCTCATTGCAAGCACAAGTGCTTTAGGTCAAGCCTGGACCCCTGAGACTGATGAGCATGCATGCCCAGGTGAGGGAGAGAGGCTGAGCTTCTCCCTGGATGTCTAGAGCCTTCCTGCCCCCCCTTCACATATACCTAGCTGGCAGAGATTCAAAACAGGGAAGGTCTTGGGAGAGGAACATGGGTATGGATGACCCATCACCAGTGAGGCCAGGGCTAGGAGAGACTTGTAATGGGACTGCAGGGCTGACCAAGCCAAATGTGTCTGGTCCTCTAACTACACTGCCATCCTAGCACAGACTTGCAAGGATGTGGGCACCTAGGGCATTTTCCACCAGCTCATAGCAAACCATCAACCAACAGGTAAGGGCAGGTAGGGAGCATGACCTACTATTTACTAGATACGATGTGTGCCTGTGGGCAAGTCACTTGGCGTCTCTGAGCCCCAGTTTCTTCACTGTGAGATGGGAATAAGGATCCCTACCTTGGGAGAGCATTTCATACAGGAGGTCAAGTTGGGAGTAGTTTTTAAAACCACTGTTAGCATCTCTCCCAGAAGATAGGAGATAATATTCAAAATCTATCAGATTGCCCATTCACCTGCATTGATTACTGAAGGGATAAAACTAGAGGTAATATTCCAAATGAGAATTTAGAATTGTTGATGAAATCATGGTAGAGACATTAGACTCAAAATCAAAAAAGACCTGGAGTTGAGACATGACTGCCACATGGCAACGGTGTGACTTTGGAGAAGTCATTTAACACTCCTCATCAGATACACAACATCTTGGGACCAGCCTAAGAGGAGCTGGGCAGGTTCGATGAGATACTTTGTAGCAAAGTGCTTGAGAAAGAGCAAGCCCTAAATAGATCCATGGCATCATTTCATTTGCTACCATTGTCCCATTAGCAAAGATAATTTAGAGTTCGCCTGTATCAAGCTTTCTAGGGAGCGTAAATGATAGTAACTATTAACTTCTTGATTCAGTTCTTTCACTACCTTCCATTAAAGCACCTGAAGAGAAATCATTTTCTCTTTTTGTTCATCTACTCATCACCATTTCAGTTATCCTGCTACTCTGAGGTATAAGACAGGAGGCAAGAACATTACAGAAAGGAAGAAAAGAAAAGAAGAAAAGACAACTAAGCCCAGAGATGGATCCCAAAGCTAAAGAATTGGTTTAATTAAATTGAAAGCTCTGGTGCTTATGGTGATTGTTATTAAGGAATCCACATCCCATCAGAACCCTCTCCCCTGGAGTTTTTTTCTCTCTTCTTTCTGTGCAGAAGATAGGAAAATGGCTTCTATCTTTAGGCAGATGCAGCCCACGGCACCCAGAGATTATCAAGGGGTGACTGTCCAGTGTGGGGCTTGTGTGGCAACAACAAATAATTTAGCCTAAACCTGGCTTTGTCCATGAATTTTCCTGACTCAGACCTCATTCTTCTACTAGAGAGCAATATATACCCTCTGTTAAACAAGTACAGTGGTGCTTGCTTTTATAATCCCTCCACTACTTCCACTACATACAAGGGGGCTGAGGGTCATGTATCTAGCACCATCCAAACCGCAGGCCCAGCTGGGTCACTCGTGCTCTTGGACCACTCCTGTCTGCTCTCTGGGCACCATAGGGCAATAGGATATACCTCCTCAGTCCTCTCATGCTGTTCCTTTTGATACCCATAGAGCAATTAGATCCTAGAAATAGATAAAACAGCACACTTTCAGTTATTCTAAAACAACAAATGTGACAAGCAAAGGCAAGCAGCAGGAAGTGGTTTGGGGCATTAGGAAGAGCTCTGGAAAGAGTTGGGTTTGGGTTGTGATCACAATATTTCCTAGGATCATAACTTTGGGAAGGTCTAGATATTGATTCTGAATTATGGTTTGAGGTCACCTGGGTCCTGACTGGTTCATATTAGCGAGATTCTCTAGGGATCAAAAGCATTCCAAAGCATCTGAATCAAAATTGACCAACTGATTCCACCCTTCTTAAAATAACATTTTGTTTATCAATGGGCAAGCATTTGTTGGGTTTCTATTTCAAGCCAGTCTGTGCTATCTTGGTTAGGTCAGACAACAGAGCATTACAGCATCAAAGAGAAGCCTTAGGAACCACTATTCACTTTGAATGGTCAGTTGGCATTATGAATTGAACAACTAAGAATTGGCAGCAATGGGGCCAGCAGATGGAGTAGCAGTTACGTCACCGGCCATGGTCAACCATGGCCATGGTTTGAGTCCATGGCCAAGTGACTTGAAAATCTCACCATGTGCGTTTGTTTATGCGCCCAAGATCCTGGGAGGAGAATGGAGAAGGTATTGCAGCATGGTCAACCCCCCAGGGGGTCATTTCTCACGTTCCTGCTCACTGTCTCTTTTTGTCTCTCTCCTGTGAGTGCACACACCCTAAGGGAAAAAATAGACCTCTTATTTAAAAAAAAAAAAGAACTGGGAGCAATACAGCATTATGTAGGAAAGAGGGCATAGCAGAAAAAAGGAAAGAGTGCATAGCAGAAAAAAGGCAATGAGCCAGAATTGGGGTCATTTTTGCCCTGGGCAAAGAAATGAGCCAGGATTAGGGCAGATGAGGTCAGTGGGGTCCTCTCTAGCAGTTAGGACCCTCTGACTCCCAACGTGAAGATCCCGTGTAGCAGAGTAAAGTGTACACAGGCCCTGGAAGGTAGAAATATGATCCTGGACAGTCCTTGCAGAACAGGAGAGGGCACAGCTGCATGTCCAGTGCACCCATGAGGCTCCATCCCTCCCCGCCCCAGCTATACACATGGGCACTAACGTGCTAGGTCACCAGGAAGCCAGACGCCTGGACAGGACAGGGACCCAAAGGGCTTGGGAAGGTTACAGATCACGTGATCACACTGTCAATAGCAAAGAGCAAAAGAAAGGGGGAAGCATGACAAGGGACAAAGTGAAAATAAGAAAAGAATCATTAGAAGAAAAAATGTTTTGAATGATTCAGAATCAAGAAAAACAGAACTCAGTATGACTGTGGATTTCAGCAGAGCTCAAATGCAGTGCAATGATAAAGCCTCACTTCCCTATATTTAGTGAGCCTGAACCCAAATTGAATCTGCTCTAGGAGAAGAGAGAAGGTTTAGGGTGAGTTTGTGTGTGTGTGTGTGTGTGTGTGTGTGTATGTGCAAGAACGGGGAGCAAAGGCAGGGAGCTGGACTTTTTAAATTCCAGCACAACCAATTATCATAACTATGTCCATTTTTCTAGACTGACAGCCAGAGTCAAAGACTGCGGGCATTTGAAATCTCCAACCTTTTAAAACATTATCGTGAAGTTGAAAGTTCCTGGTGTCTTTTGATTAAACATTGTGCTTGGTAATGACTGTTTTACTTCTCATTCCTTTTCGCCCCTTTCAAATTACTGATTGTTGTCTGACATTAGGGCCCCGTTTGCCCTTATTAAATTAACAAGCCTATAAAATTCTTAATGAATTGAAACTCATCAAATGTTTGGAAATGATAGCAGCCTTAAGATTCTTTTCTTTTTAATCTATCTTGATGTGAAATGTCTCACTTTTTCATGTACTCACTTGGGTTGAGATGGTCACGCTCACAGAATCAGGGTTTCTCAGCCCACCTGATGCAGCAGGGATCCACCTGCCCACAGAGATACACAGATTGGAGGATGTGAGTGGTTCCCCCATTTAGCACTGTGTGACCCCTCTACATAAACATCGACATTTTGGCTGGACCAAATGATTTCTACTTGCCTTCCAAGGATGCCTAAAGAACTTTGGAGTGTCGGAAATGGTATCAGTAGGGAACAGTTTATGATCATAAAACAGACTTACTTCCCTTTTGAAATGACCCAAAGGGGCTGCAAAAGAATTAAACTTGAGTACAGGCCACGATGCCTGCTGGACAATTGTGAGCTAATATGGTAGCCATCATGGAATCCAGTCTTCTCTGGATAGCAGCAGATATCTACAGAAGTTACAGTTGAGACCCTCAGGTCTGTGAAGGGAGGGAATTCCTGGAAGTAGAACAGGGATTGGAGTCCAGTGAATAATATAACCACCCAAGTGGGAGACATCCAGGGGCAAACTTCACACTGACTCATACCCCACCTGTAAGGAAAAGTAATCAAATAATTCGCTAAAATTTTGGTCATCAATTTACCTTGGGAAATGGGGTTGTACTATGGTTTGAGTGTTCATGTTTCTTCAAAATTCATGTTGGAACCTAAAGCCCAATGTGACAGCATTAAGAGGTGAGGCTTTTAGGAGATGATTAGACCATGATGGCCACACCCTGATGGGTGAGGTTAGTGCCCTTACAAAAGGGCTGGAGGGAGTGAATTCAACCCTATTTTATCCTTCCTCCATGTAAGGACACAGCAACAAAGTGCCATCTTAGGAGCAGAGAAAGCCACCTCTCAGCAGACACCAAATCTGCTGGCACTTTGATCTTGGATGTCCTAGTCTCCAGAACTGTGAAAAAGAAATTCCTGTTGTTTCAAATTACCCAGTCTGTGGTATTTTGTTATAGCAGAACAAATGGACTAAGTTGCTATATGAGTGTTTAGGTTCAAGTGAGTCCATAGGCAGATCCCAATGAAGGCTAAGGGGTAGTGAGTATAGCCCAAGGGAAACACTGTGCTTTGAGATCACCATTCACTCCTGACATGCTCTGAAAGCCAGGTGTCTCTGGACACATGTGAATGGGTAAAGAAGTGTGCCTGACTCACTGAGACCTCACTCAAGATCTAGCTCTGGTCTTGACTCACTATGTCTCTCAGTTATACATGAGAGTAGATATGCATGCCCAGAATGTTCCTGGTGAGACTTTCCAGGGTGGCCCACCTGCTGTGAGGACTACTGGGTAGCGTTAAGAATCACCTACTAGTCCTTGGGAACATCATGCCATCATCCCATGATCAGATCTGCTCAGTAATTAAGAGTTCATCCAGTGGCTTCTTTGATCACCAACCCATCATCCCATGATCAGATCTGCTCAGTAATCCAGTGGCTTCTTTGATCACCAATTCTCAGGATGGAGAAAATGGCTCTTTCTATGTACTTGGGAGATAAATTATAGTTGGCCCTCTGTGTCCATGGTTCTGTATCCATGGATTCAAGGAGCCACAAATACAGCCAAGTCATGAAATTGTTATGAAATGGGAGAAGAGGTGGCTCCATAAAGGACAGGTGCTGAAGAAGTTTAACTATATACTGTCCTTTTTACTCATATCTTCTGCTGAGAGAATAAGTAACTCAGAAATGCTTTAAAGCATATGGGAGGATAAACATAGGTTATATACAAATATGGTGTCATTTCATTTCATATAAAGAAATTGAGCATTCTTATATTTTGATATCCATGGGAAGTTATGGAACCAACACCTCATGGATACTGGAGGGGAAACTATGTAGATTGTACAAATAATATCTGAACCCAAAAGGAGGCTGCTGTATGTCCTCACCATAGTTAGGGAAAGGAAGGCATCTATGGGATTTCCGCCCAGATCTGAAAGCCAAATTCTGGCTTCCTTTCATACCCACCTACTTCTCAGCAGCTCATGAACTCTTGCTGTCAGGATTAACACAAGCAGACTCTAATGCACTGACTATTACCCAGAATAAAGAACCAGGCAATGAAGCCTCCTCAGCAGCTCACAAACCCTTGCCATCAAGAGTTAACACCAGCTGACTCTAATGCATGGACTACCACCCAGAACAAGGAACCAGGCAATGGAGAAACCTGCCAGGACCAGTATTGATTGGCTTACTTGATTAGTTGGTTAATTGAATATCACTGCTTTCTAATATAATTAAAACAAGATAAATACTGGGGCTTCATCCTGTAAGCAAGTGCCATTAGTGATCATGGTGCACACCCTGATTAAAAATGCAATTGACTGGGAACATAATTTATGAACTCGCCAGCCTCTAGTGCCACACTAGGTTCGTGAGCCTTGAGCTATGACATGGCTGGCATGGAACTCCCTAAGCTGTCCTGATTGCTCTGGTCTCTTGGGAAAAAAATATTACACAGGGAAATATACAGATGGTCTCTTTTTGCAAGTAATGCTACTTTGAGATTGCCTGTAACTCCTTCAGAAAGTATGAAGAATGGAACACATAGCACCTAGACAGTTTCCTCATTCACCTCAATTCTCTCAGTCCCAAATACAATACTGGTTCCCAGCATGCTCTTTGTAATGCTGTGTTTTAATCTTATCCAGTTTGAATCACTATATGATTATGAAATATCTAGGAAAAAATACTTCAAGGAAGGCAAATGTAGCCAGTGGGAAGAGGGTGGGAGTTATTTATTTAGGAGTTGAAAGGATCAACCACAGGCTGCCACAAGAAATAGCTAAACATCTCATGTTTTCTTTGCCAATGAAGGCATCTGTGGAGTAAGCTACTCTCACTGGACATCTCTGACAGTTGTATCTCCAGAAGCTACCAGGATGCAGACTAATAGAGGAAGTGAGGACTGATCTCGGCCTTCTCTTGAATGTCATCTGCTGCTTTCCCAGTCAACTGAGGCATGCTTTTGGCACGTTAACTGCTAGTCTTCCTGGTAAGTGTGTGGTGGGAGGTGGGGAGATGAAAGTTGTGTCCTGAGATATCTCAGATTTCCCTGCTTACAACAAAGGGGACTGACCCTTCATTTAGAGCTAGTGGGAACCTTAGTGAGATAGAGTTAGCAAAACCCTTGGAGTGCCTCCAAGGGAAGGTGCTATAGAAATACAAAATATTGGGAACCAGCAGTTGGCATAATGGCTATGTCACTGGACTCCCATGTAGCTGACCGTGGTTCAAGTCCCAATCCAGAGACCTAAACTCATGCTGGGCATGTGTGTATGCTGCCCAAGATCCTGAGAGGAGAATGGAGAAGAAGGGATTGTGGTGTGGCCATCCCCCTGGGTGGTGATTTCTTGCTTTCTATCTCTCTCCTTCTCTGTCTTTCTGGCGAGTGCATGTGCCCTATAGCAAAAACCTCTCCAAAAAAGAAAAAAAAAGTAAAGAATAAATACAAGATATTATTATTCTATTAGCTTATGTTCTTAATTTTTGGACTGTGTCCAGATGTGCTGACGGGTGAGCAAACATTACTCACCTTTCATACCCACCTACTTCTCAGCAGCTCATGAACTCTTGCTGTCAGGATTAACACAAGCAGACTCTAATGCACTGACTATTACCCAGAATAAAGAACCAGGCAATGAAGCCTCCTCAGCAGCTCACAAACCCTTGCCATCAAGAGTTAACACCAGCTGACTCTAATGCATGGACTACCACCCAGAACAAGGAACCAGGCAATGGAGAAACCTGCCAGGACCAGTATTGATTGGCTTACTTGATTAGTTGGTTAATTGAATATCACTGCTTTCTAATATAATTAAAACAAGATAAATACTGGGGCTTCATCCTGTAAGCAAGTGCCATTAGTGATCATGGTGCACACCCTGATTAAAAATGCAATTGACTGGGAACATAATTTATGAACTCGCCAGCCTCTAGTGCCACACTAGGTTCGTGAGCCTTGAGCTATGACATGGCTGGCATGGAACTCCCTAAGCTGTCCTGATTGCTCTGGTCTCTTGGGAAAAAAATATTACACAGGGAAATATACAGATGGTCTCTTTTTGCAAGTAATGCTACTTTGAGATTGCCTGTAACTCCTTCAGAAAGTATGAAGAATGGAACACATAGCACCTAGACAGTTTCCTCATTCACCTCAATTCTCTCAGTCCCAAATACAATACTGGTTCCCAGCATGCTCTTTGTAATGCTGTGTTTTAATCTTATCCAGTTTGAATCACTATATGATTATGAAATATCTAGGAAAAAATACTTCAAGGAAGGCAAATGTAGCCAGTGGGAAGAGGGTGGGAGTTATTTATTTAGGAGTTGAAGGGATCAACCACAGGCTGCCACAAGAAATAGCTAAACATCTCATGTTTTCTTTGCCAATGAAGGCATCTGTGGAGTAAGCTACTCTCACTGGACATCTCTGACAGTTGTATCTCCAGAAGCTACCAGGATGCAGACTAATAGAGGAAGTGAGGACTGATCTCGGCCTTCTCTTGAATGTCATCTGCTGCTTTCCCAGTCAACTGAGGCATGCTTTTGGCACGTTAACTGCTAGTCTTCCTGGTAAGTGTGTGGTGGGAGGTGGGGAGATGAAAGTTGTGTCCTGAGATATCTCAGATTTCCCTGCTTACAACAAAGGGGACTGACCCTTCATTTAGAGCTAGTGGGAACCTTAGTGAGATAGAGTTAGCAAAACCCTTGGAGTGCCTCCAAGGGAAGGTGCTATAGAAATACAAAATATTGGGAACCAGCAGTTGGCATAATGGCTATGTCACTGGACTCCCATGTAGCTGACCGTGGTTCAAGTCCCAATCCAGAGACCTAAACTCATGCTGGGCATGTGTGTATGCTGCCCAAGATCCTGAGAGGAGAATGGAGAAGAAGGGATTGTGGTGTGGCCATCCCCCTGGGTGGTGATTTCTTGCTTTCTATCTCTCTCCTTCTCTGTCTTTCTGGCGAGTGCATGTGCCCTATAGCAAAAACCTCTCCAAAAAAGAAAAAAAAAGTAAAGAATAAATACAAGATATTATTATTCTATTAGCTTATGTTCTTAATTTTTGGACTGTGTCCAGATGTGCTGACGGGTGAGCAAACATTACTCATCAGAAGAGAGTTGAAGGATTCTGCTCATGATGTTTAGAGGAATATCTCATCAGCTCTGCTTCAGAACTGGGCTGTGTTTTTTTTGTTGTTGTTGTTGTTTTTCACTATAGGGCGCATGCGCTCGCCAGACAGACAGAGAGAGACATAGAGACAGAAAGCGAGAAATCACACCCCAGGAGGGATGGTCACACCACAATCCCTTCTCCTCCATTCTCCTCTCGGGATCTTGGGCATGCACACACACACGCCTGACGTTTTAAGCCACCGGGTCCGGGACGCGAACCGCGGTTGACTACGTTGGAGTCCAGCGACATAGCCATTACGCTAACTGCTGGTTCCCAGAACTGGGCTGTGTTTTGATGACAGGTAAGGGTGTCTGAAAAACCAGTTGGATCTGAAGGTGCAGATGCAGTCCTACTGTAGAAATGAATAACAAAAAGCTGACTCAGTGAAGTGGCTCTGACACAGTTTTTTCTGTCTGCCAAAAAAAGGACATTTTTTTTTTTCCTGCCAACTGTTGCCACTCCAAAAACATGTCTTTCTGGTGGTTTTATTTTATTTATTTATTTTTTCAGAGAGAGTGGCTTCATTTTGTTGTCCTTTTCCCCAAGAGGCTGCTAGGTTTGGATGAACAGGGATACACTGCTGGGAGTCTGATATTTCTATCACTAAAGAGAAGAGAAAGGAATGAGGCAAATAGGGCGGCCTGCAGAGGGTAGCAGGAGCTGCCCTTTGTACATTATGGGAAGTCAGTGCTGAAGCCCCCATTTTTAATGGGAAACCACAAAGAAACGTGCTTGAGGGGTTGACAGGAACAATCGAGAAAACTCAGCATGCTCAGAATCCATTCTGTTCACCTTCAGGTTTCTAAAAGCTGAACTCATCTTCCTAAATGCTTATTTGGAGAGAAAACACTATGTGTAAAGAGATATGTATATACAGATTAACAAGCACACAGTCCTACCTGCAGTTTTATTTTTACCTTGCCATAAAATAAATGCTTATTAATTTCCATACCACATACAAAGAGAGCTGCCACATGTGAATTTCTTCCATCAGTAATTGCTATGTCTGTGACTCCTTAAGTTATATGTACCATGGGGATGATTTCCAAATAAGGACCTGGAGAGAGGGACAGGTTCACAGATGATAGCTAAAAACATCTAGAAATTATAGACCGATTGAGGTCAGCAAGAAACAAGTTATTCAATATATCTCCTGGGGGTTGGAGCCAGACTTTGCCCCATGATTCTAAAATTACATGGCAGTTTCATTAGGGTGAAAGACAGTGCAGCCTTATAAGTGCAGCGAGTAGAGGTTGTGCTTAAAACATAGATGGACTGTCAACCAAACACTCAGAGAAGATAGCATTTTGATGGTCTGTCCCTGCTAATAAAGAAGTTGCTTGATTTTGTGTGGCATAGAGAAATGGGAGCAAGGAGCGTTTGCATGGCAATATTTGACCCTGTTTATATGTCTGTAACTGCATGACAATTTAAGAAATTAGTGCTACTAAGAAACCTGATATCCATGCAGAATCATTTCCAATGCCAGAGAGCTGTCCTCAGGTCTGGGTGCTGAAACAGAACCACAGAATTTTGTCCTTTGAAGTGCCTCTGTGATATGAACTAAGGTTTCCTCCTGGCTCTGGGTAAAGTTGCTGCTGAACGGTTTATGACCAATGTAAAGCCAAAAGACTACGTGTACCATCATTAGAGAATTATAGAAAAATATTTTTGACCCCCCTTAAATGAGTTGGAGATGAGTGGTGCTTACCCATATGTGGTTCTTCTTTCCTTCCTAGGCATATAGAAACAGAACTTCTCAACCCCTAGTCCTATGGAAGGCCCTAGGACTACCTCTGGCTAGTCGGATGTGAGTAGAACTGATCTGGACAACTGTTGTGCCAAAGCATGTAACTCAGCAGCAGCAGTGATATAGACCATGTCCGAGGTAGCAGAAGCACGAGAAATTTCCACTTGGAAAGTATCATTCCTGTTGAGCTCCTGGATCTAGCATAAACTTTAAATAAATGAAAACAAAATTTAAAGAATTATTTCATTTTATTTATTGTTATTATTATCTCAAAATTTGACACAGGCAAGAGAGAGAGAGAGAGAGAGAGAGAGAGAAAGCTGCCAGGTCTGGGACTCAGGCATGTGGGATTCCAGTTCTTTAATCACTGCACCACCTCTGGCCCAAGAAATGTTATATGCTAAATTTTGAAGGTTTGACTATTCCACCCTATTCCATCTTAATTGATACAATAGGTTATAATTTTGGTGCCTATAAAACAGGACCATCTATTTAAAATCTTACACTGCTACCAAAGACATCAAATAAACGTACAGGGAATAAAGAAAATTTATTAACTTGGGATTAAAAAAGAAAGAAAGAAATATCCCTAATAATGCCTTCACATGGTAATGACTTTATGTCAGTTTATTTGGGAAAGCTATGAAATAAATATTTTGAGGGGCTGAAGTATGTATTTCACATAGAAGTCCATTTCTTTTTCTTCTTATTATTTTGCTAAAGGGCATGTGCTTCCTTTTTAAATGTTCAAAGAATTCACATTGGATTTCTGATGATAAAACTTCTGTTGTGTATGAAGAACTCAAGTTTTCACCAATATTACTGCCATAGAATGATGGATGTAGCCATTAAGCAGAGGTCAAACAGGATGAGAATTGAGCAGAAACCATGAGATTTGGTCAAGAGGAGGTCACAGACTACCTAGAAGAGAGTAGTTTCTTTGGAGATACCAGATTATATAGGGCTGAGGGAAGAGTTAGAGATGAAACAATGAAAGTAGAAAGTCTAAACCACAGACTCAAAGTTTTTGTGGTAAAGGAAAGACACAGGGCTATAGGTAAAAGAGAAAAACAGGGGCAAGCAGGTGGCATGGTGGTTAAAGGCACTGGACTCCCACATGGTTGACTGTGGTTAGAGTCCCTGACCCAGCGGCTTCCTTTCTCTCTCTCTCTCTGTCTCTCTCTCTATTTCTCTGTTCCTCTCTGGTCAAAATAAAATAAATAAATAAATAAATAAACAAATAAGGATAAAATATATTTTTTATAAAAGAGAAAATACAAAATTTGACTTTATTTGACTTTAAAGATGGAGATGAATGAGCCAGATTACAGGAAGAGAGAGGAGAATAAATATTGTCAAAAGATCTCTTGTGTGTTTGAAGGGGACGGTATCCTGAGCACAGATAGAAAACTCTTGTTGAAAGTGGGGGCAACACGTGAAAGTTTATAAGGACTTTCCTTCAGTATTATTATTTTTTTTGAGAGTTTTTTGCTATAGGGCTCATGCGCTTGCCAGAAAGACAGAGAGAGACCAACAGAAAGAAATAACCCGCCAGGGGGGCATGGGCACACCACAATCCCTTCTCCTCCATTCTCCTCTTGGGATCTTGGGCACACATGTGCATGTGCCCAGTGTGAGTTTAAGCCACTGGGTCTGGGACTCAAACCGCAGTGGACTACATGGGAATCCCGCAACATAGCCGTTATGCCAACTGCTGGCCCCCTTTTAAAGAGATTTTTGCTGTAGGGTGTGTGCTCTTGCCTGAGAGACAGAGACAGAGAGACAGAAAGTGAGAAATATCCCTCCAGGAGGGTTGGCTATACTGCAATTCCTTCTCCTCCATTCTCTTCTTGAGATTTTGGGCATGCCATGCACACTCACCTGGCATGAGTTTTAAGTCACTGGGTCTGGGACTCGAACTGTGATCAGCTATGTGGGAGTCCAGTGATGTAACCATTACACCATCTGGTGGTTCCACCTTCTGCATTTCATATTCGAGTCAGTGGCATCATCACACAGTGAATGTTGTATGACCTCAGAAACTCCAGGAATCATCCATCAGCCTCCTTCATGTTCTGTTATTACCAAAGCTATTTAACTCTGTATATATCCTTTAAATTTAAGCCTTTGTCTCCATTCCAAGAGTCTTAAACCAGGCACTTAATTCTGATGGAGTTATCATAATTACAGCTTTATCCCTTCCCAGCTAGGTGACCTCATGTAAATTGCAGACCTCTCAGTTTCTCATCTGTGAAATGGAAATAAAAATAACTACTTTTCAGTGCTGTTGTAAAGATGAAATAAGTACCTGACAAAGTGATCACAAAACTTTCCTTGGTCTCGCTAACCCTGGATTTCCAATTTTTTGTTTGTTCACTTTATTGCCATCCAAATGACGTTCAAGTCTTTCCCTGTTTCACCCTTGCTTACAGCAAGTCAATAAATCTCTATTGTTTATGGAGTCAAATCCAGGGTTGTGTTTTTCTGTTGTTCTTTTGCTTTTGCTTTTGTTTGTTGTTTTTGTTCTTCCTTGCATGTCACTTAGGACACAGCATGATGTGATCCTTCAGCCTCTACCAATCTCCTATCTCAATTTATGTTCCAACTTTAACTCCTGACCACTTCCCTAAGACATCAAAATTTTGAAATCTTCCTTGACTTCATGAGGCTGTTCTGCCTGGAATGACCTTATTCTTTTTGGTTCTCGCAGCAATATGTGGCCTCTTTCAGGGTTTTCCTCACTCCCTCGTCATGTTATTTCTCTATACTTTAGTCACTTCTGTTGACACACTTAACTCACTGTATTGTCACTTTTGTGTTTCCATGCTGGCTTTCAATAATCAACTCTTTGAAGGATAGGCTGTATTTTATTTAACTCCATAACTCTCTTGCCCAGAGCAATACATTCTTGGTAGGTACTCATCAAATGTTTGGTGAATGAATTATTGAATTCATTTGCCATCATAAACTGATGGTAATAACAAAGTAATCAAACTTCCCAAAGAAGAGAACAAAGAAAATGAAGTAAGATCAGCCCTACAGAGTCTACAGCTTCATGGAGCAGATGTCACCTGCTCTGAGTGATTCTGTGCTTCTGAAATTGTTGCAAGGGGAGGCATCAAGACCTAAAGTTAGGGGAAAATACCATATGCTAAGCTCACACCTAGAATTCTGTAATTCATGACTAATTGTTTTTGAACATACACAGAGCACGCACGCACACACACACACACACATGCACACACACACACATATCCTGTCCCTTTGTCTCCAGAATCATAGTATCACAGGATATTTCAGACTTCAGAATTGTATCCAACTTTTCTAATTAAAAAGATATTTGGTGGTTAAGGTGCTGGACACTTCCACATGGCTGACCACGGTTTGAGTACTGGACCTGGTGGCTTGCTTTCTCACTTTCCCTCTCTTTCTCTCTCTCTCTCTCTCTCTCTCTCTCTGTGTGTGTGTGTGTGTGTGTGTGTGTGTGTATGTGTCTGGTCAAATTTAAATAAATGAATGATTAAATAAAAAATAAATAATTCTTTGAAATAAAAAGACTATTTTAAAAATGTCTCACTTTCTCTCTCCCTCTCTCTCTCCCCCCTCTTCCTCTCTCTCTCTCTTTATTCAAATTTTTTAAAAAAGTTCAAAAAAATTAGGAGACAGCAGGTGGGTGTGGTGGCTAAGGATGCTGAACTTCCACATGACTGACCATGGTTCAAGTCTCAGACTTGGCAGCTTTCTCTCTCTCTCTGTCTCTCTCTCTTCCCCTCTCCTCCTCTCTCCCTCTCTAATCAAATTTTTAAAAATAAAGTTAAAAAGATATGTACTTTTCCATTTCTCTCCTTGCCTTGATTCTGGGGTATAAAGAAAGTTAAACTAATGAATAACATAATTTCCACTTAGTTATTCACTGAGATACTGTCATGCTGCCAGGTGATTCAGCCTTAGATGCAAAGAGGAGAGAAAAGCTATGCTTATGGAACCTGAAGGACCTGGCACTGACTGAGGACCTAGTACTCCCTATATGGGTTTCCTCTCCACAGTTACCACTTGCTATGAAACTTTGGCTAGCTTTTCCCTACCTGTAAAACGGGGACAATGCTATATCTCTAATTCTTAACTACCCACAGAGTTACGAAATGGGAAGGGACAGGCTCCAGATCATAAAGGAAGAAAGGAATTCTAAGTAGCAACTAGAGCCTAGAAACCCTACCAGAGGAAGGTCAAGTTGCAGGAGGGTCTTTAATCTTCTGCACCCTTGCAAAAGTACATGACAAACACTGATTTTCTGAATAGTTGAAGAAATATCTAATCAGGCCTGCCAAACCAGACTCCAAAAAAGAAGGCAGAGAATACTAGGTCTCAGATAGACCCAAGTCATCATTAGAAACAATTTCCTCATAATTTTCCTTTAGTTTACAGAAGAGTTGTTACATGTGGTTAAACTATATTAATTAATTAATTTTTATGGAATCCGAAGGCTGCCAAGGCATATCCTCCATTTATAGATAAATGTTCCATGGCAGAGTTCTGTATGGAAAAACATCAGGGCCATGAGCTGATTCCACTAACAAGATTCCCAGTAGTTATCTCAGAGGTCACTTTGGAACTTCTTCAGGTGGAAAGATCCCCCAGGAAGCAGTAGAATTCTGAGACTGGGTCAAGCTATTATCTCTCTTCATGTCTAAATGGGACAATGATTGTCTACAGTACCAGTACAGGGGAATTACTAAGAGCCCAGACTGCTGGGGTTGAATCAATCTTTATCCCTTATGAACTTATGTAATCTGGAGGAGGATGCTTAGCCTCTCTGTGCCTCAGTTTTTTATTCAGTAGGTTTCTAAAAACTTACCACAGACTGGGAGAAAATATTTGCAAATCATATATCCGACAAAAGATTTGTTTTCAGAATATAGAATTACTCTCAAAACTCAACAATAAGGAAACAAACATCAGATTTTTTTAAAAAAAAGTAGAAGATTTAAACAAACACTCCATCAAATAAGACACGTAGAGGGCAAATAAGCAAATGAAATGAAAATGCAAAATAAAATCATGCTGAGCTATTCCTACTTTCCTCAGCAAATGGCTTTTTAAATATCTGACAGTATCAAGTGCTGGTGAAAATGGGAAGCAACTGGAACCCCAATATATTGCTGGCGAAAATGCAAAATGGGGCTAGATGACAATGCAACAATAAGTCAACTGGATTCACATTGGATGTCTCTGGTTCCTGACCTGGGGCCTCCTTGTACATGCCAGATGTGCATGTGTGTGCCCATGATCCAGACGACTGAGGCTGGCTTGCTGAGGCTGGAGGTGATCACAGTATGAAAAACCTGCTACGGGTGTCTGGTACTCTCTCTCCCTCTCTCACTTGAAAAAAATGAATAAATAAACTTCAAAAAATGCAGCCAGCTTAGAAAGCAATTGATAGTTTCTTAAAATATGACCCAGTAATTCCATTCTTAGATATTTACCCAGGAGAAATATTAACTTATGCTCATATAAAAGCCTGTATGAAAATGCTTATTTATAACCACCCGAAACTGGAAACAACCCAAAGACTATACCATTCAGTTGGTGAATGAGTAAACTGAGGTATACCATATCATAGGATATAATTCAGAAAGACAAGTAATACAAAGGAGAATGAATCTTACAAAGACTGTATGGAACAAAAGAAGCCAAATACAGAGCCTAAGTATGGCTTTATTCCACTTACATAAAATCCATAAAAGGCAGAATGATAGTAACAGAATGCAGATTGGTGATTTCTAGGGGCTGGAGATAAGGAGAGAAGATTGACTGTGAAGGGGCATAAAAAATGTTGGGGGATACTGGAAATGTTTATATCTTAGCACTACAGTGAAGATTGCACTATAATAAACATATTTTTAATTTTAAGATATATTTTAAAAACTTTTATTTTGAACTAATTTTAGACTTATAGAAAATTCTCACAAAAAGTACAACATTCTCATACTTCTGACACCTAGTTTTCCCTAATGTTTAGAACATACATAATCATATTACAATGATAAAGACCAAGAAATTGACATGGTACAATATGATTAATTAAACTCTAGGCCTTATTATAATTTCATCAGCTCTTCTAGTTAATTTCCTATTCTTT
>NW_006160129.1:3531717-3543283 GCF_000334495.1 Tupaia belangeri chinensis
TCTACCTCTCTTTATTCAAATTTTTTAAAAAAGTTCAAAAAAATTAGGAGACAGCAGGTGGGTGTGGTGGCTAAGGATGCTGAACTTCCACATGACTGACCATGGTTCAAGTCTCAGACTTGGCAGCTTTCTCTCTCTCTCTGTCTCTCTCTCTTCCCCTCTCCTCCTCTCTCCCTCTCTAATCAAATTTTTAAAAATAAAGTTAAAAAGATATGTACTTTTCCATTTCTCTCCTTGCCTTGATTCTGGGGTATAAAGAAAGTTAAACTAATGAATAACATAATTTCCACTTAGTTATTCACTGAGATACTGTCATGCTGCCAGGTGATTCAGCCTTAGATGCAAAGAGGAGAGAAAAGCTATGCTTATGGAACCTGAAGGACCTGGCACTGACTGAGGACCTAGTACTCCCTATATGGGTTTCCTCTCCACAGTTACCACTTGCTATGAAACTTTGGCTAGCTTTTCCCTACCTGTAAAACGGGGACAATGCTATATCTCTAATTCTTAACTACCCACAGAGTTACGAAATGGGAAGGGACAGGCTCCAGATCATAAAGGAAGAAAGGAATTCTAAGTAGCAACTAGAGCCTAGAAACCCTACCAGAGGAAGGTCAAGTTGCAGGAGGGTCTTTAATCTTCTGCACCCTTGCAAAAGTACATGACAAACACTGATTTTCTGAATAGTTGAAGAAATATCTAATCAGGCCTGCCAAACCAGACTCCAAAAAAGAAGGCAGAGAATACTAGGTCTCAGATAGACCCAAGTCATCATTAGAAACAATTTCCTCATAATTTTCCTTTAGTTTACAGAAGAGTTGTTACATGTGGTTAAACTATATTAATTAATTAATTTTTATGGAATCCGAAGGCTGCCAAGGCATGTCCTCCATTTATAGATAAATGTTCCATGGCAGAGTTCTGTATGGAAAAACATCAGGGCCATGAGCTGATTCCACTAACAAGATTCCCAGTAGTTATCTCAGAGGTCACTTTGGAACTTCTTCAGGTGGAAAGATCCCCCAGGAAGCAGTAGAATTCTGAGACTGGGTCAAGCTATTATCTCTCTTCATGTCTAAATGGGACAATGATTGTCTACAGTACCAGTACAGGGGAATTACTAAGAGCCCAGACTGCTGGGGTTGAATCAATCTTTATCCCTTATGAACTTATGTAATCTGGAGGAGGATGCTTAGCCTCTCTGTGCCTCAGTTTTTTATTCAGTAGGTTTCTAAAAACTTACCACAGACTGGGAGAAAATATTTGCAAATCATATATCCGACAAAAGATTTGTTTTCAGAATATAGAATTACTCTCAAAACTCAACAATAAGGAAACAAACATCAGATTTTTTTAAAAAAAAGTAGAAGATTTAAACAAACACTCCATCAAATAAGACACGTAGAGGGCAAATAAGCAAATGAAATGAAAATGCAAAATAAAATCATGCTGAGCTATTCCTACTTTCCTCAGCAAATGGCTTTTTAAATATCTGACAGTATCAAGTGCTGGTGAAAATGGGAAGCAACTGGAACCCCAATATATTGCTGGCGAAAATGCAAAATGGGGCTAGATGACAATGCAACAATAAGTCAACTGGATTCACATTGGATGTCTCTGGTTCCTGACCTGGGGCCTCCTTGTACATGCCAGATGTGCATGTGTGTGCCCATGATCCAGACGACTGAGGCTGGCTTGCTGAGGCTGGAGGTGATCACAGTATGAAAAACCTGCTACGGGTGTCTGGTACTCTCTCTCCCTCTCTCACTTGAAAAAAATGAATAAATAAACTTCAAAAAATGCAGCCAGCTTAGAAAGCAATTGATAGTTTCTTAAAATATGACCCAGTAATTCCATTCTTAGATATTTACCCAGGAGAAATATTAACTTATGCTCATATAAAAGCCTGTATGAAAATGCTTATTTATAACCACCCGAAACTGGAAACAACCCAAAGACTATACCATTCAGTTGGTGAATGAGTAAACTGAGGTATACCATATCATAGGATATAATTCAGAAAGACAAGTAATACAAAGGAGAATGAATCTTACAAAGACTGTATGGAACAAAAGAAGCCAAATACAGAGCCTAAGTATGGCTTTATTCCACTTACATAAAATCCATAAAAGGCAGAATGATAGTAACAGAATGCAGATTGGTGATTTCTAGGGGCTGGAGATAAGGAGAGAAGATTGACTGTGAAGGGGCATAAAAAATGTTGGGGGATACTGGAAATGTTTATATCTTAGCACTACAGTGAAGATTGCACTATAATAAACATATTTTTAATTTTAAGATATATTTTAAAAACTTTTATTTTGAACTAATTTTAGACTTATAGAAAATTCTCACAAAAAGTACAACATTCTCATACTTCTGACACCTAGTTTTCCCTAATGTTTAGAACATACATAATCATATTACAATGATAAAGACCAAGAAATTGACATGGTACAATATGATTAATTAAACTCTAGGCCTTATTATAATTTCATCAGCTCTTCTAGTTAATTTCCTAT
Organism: Tupaia belangeri chinensis; assembly: GCF_000334495.1. Taxonomy (NCBI): domain Eukaryota; kingdom Metazoa; phylum Chordata; class Mammalia; order Scandentia; family Tupaiidae; genus Tupaia; species Tupaia belangeri. The sequence continues at coordinate 3,534,240 of NW_006160129.1, forward strand.
TCTTTTCCACAGTCTCATATTCCATTTAGATTTAATATCTCCTTAGTCACTGCTGATTTTTAACATATCATCAATCTTTCACTGTCTTCATGAATTTGACACTTTTGATGAGGACTGGTAAGTTATTTTGTAGACTGTCTATCAATTGAGTTTATCTGAAGTTTTTGCATGAGGTTATGCATTTTTGGCAAATATCACAGAAATGATGTTTTGCCTTTCTCAGTGTTTCTTATTAAGGCATTCAGGGCATTGATAAGTTTTGTTACTGATGACAGTGACTTTGATTACTTGGTTATGGTGGTTTCCACCAGATTTCTCCACTGCTCAGTTATCATTTTCCTCTTTGTAGTTAATGCTTAGAGACTATGCAAATATCCTGTCTCTCTGCAGTTGCCTACTAATTTTTGTAGCCAGTGGCAAATCTTTACAACAGTTTTTACTGTGGTGCAGTTTTTAAAATTTATTTTCTTCTACATTTAAAAATGTTGATTAAAATAAAACTTTTAAATCCTTTTTAGTTTGAAATAAATAATGATGGAGTCACAGGGCATGGCAAAAACAGTACAGAGAGTCTCTTCTACCCTTCATCTAGTTCCCCTAATGGTGACATTTTACAAAACCATAATATACTACAAAACCAAAACATTGACACTGGCATGAAATATGGGCATAGTTCTATGTCCTTTTATCCCATGCCTAGATTCATGTAACTACCTCTGCAATCAAGGTACAGAACTATTCCATCAGCACTCTATAATTGTACACTTAAAGTCAGTGATTGTATATAAATGATACATTCATAAAATGGGCAAAAGACAAAACAAAGCACCAAAAATCTGCCAGGATAACATCAACATGATGTAGTTATTAGTTCTCACTACTGTCGCTACATTTGCATGGAGTATCTATCTCCTGTATTAGGGACCCTAGTGGGAGAAAGACTAGTCCCAGCAATTAATGAAGTAGAGAAGAGTCTCTCCTTTTCCAGAACTTCCTGACTATTGCCACACTGGATGGATTAGATTTTAAAAAATGAGGAACCAGCAGTTAGCGTAATGGCTATGTTGCTAGACTCCCATGTAGTCAACTGCGGTTCAAGTCCCGGAACTGGTGGCTTAAACTCACACCAGGCATGTGTGCATGCGTGCTCAAGATCCCGAGAGGAGAATGGAGGAGAAGGGGTTGCGGTGTGGCCATCCCCCCTGGGGGGTGATTTCTTGCTTTCTGTCTCTCTGTTTTTCTGGTGAGTGCATGTGCCCTATAAAGAAAACCTCTCAAAAAAACAAACAAAAAAAAGAGTCACTGACATCTGGGCCTAGCTTTACCTAGTACTATTGCAGTGATTCCCAAAGTTTCTCCTGAACATCAGTGTGGACTTTCATTTGCTCCTGCTTTCTCTCTTTGCCCAGTGGTTATCCTACTGTTATTTGAATATAGCAAATGTATCCTGCTTCTGGCACTTTGCACTTGCTGTTCCCTCTGTTAAGAATGCTTTCTTCTGTGATATCCAGTAACCAGCTTGCATGTCATCTACTTAGAAATAGTTTCCTGGGCTACTCAGTCTAAACTTGCCTTCCTGCCCCAGTCCTTAGTTCCAGTTTCTCCCTACAGATGACTCTGTTTAATTTCCATGAAATCACTTATCACTAGAAGAAATATTGGTTATTGATTTTCTGACATGCATATTGTCTACCCCTGTTCCTCCCCAGAATATAAGCCACATAAATGCATGAGCATTGTCTGCTTTGCCCTCTGTTGTATCCCTGTTTAGTGTCAAAGGAATACACGAAGAAAATTCCTAAAACTGACTATATCCCTAGAAGAGTATTCCTGATCTCTTCCTTCTCATTCTCTTTCCTCCTTTCTTCTCTATCAATTCTCTGTGTATTGTGATGCATTACTTAAGAGAAACTGGATCCTAAATGGAGACCATGGTTTGAATCCTTGGCCAGGTCAGCCTGAAACACACCAGACACATGTGCCAGTGCCCAAGATCCAATGGGCTGGAGAACTGGAGGAAGAGGAATTCAGCATTACCAGACCCTGTGGAGAGTGCTCCTCTCTCTTATTCTCTTACATGTGCATACATACATTCTATCATTAAGAAAGGAAAAAAGTATTTAAAAAAAAGGAAAAGTGCGTTTAATGAAAGAAATGGTGTATGGGTTTCAAAAAAACTTTTTATACCCAAAATACTTACACTTGAACTCCATTTTCTCCATGAACTTTTTGAAGACCCTTGTATAATAAATCAATGGAATCACAAACAAGTCCAGGAGCTCCCTTCCTCTTTCTCACATCCTTTTCTGCAATAGTGTTCTCCCTCCTCGCTCTTTACCTTGGCTTCCTGTCTATTCTCAGTGGATGATTGCAGGAGAGATGCCCAGAAAGGAAGACTCTTACGAAATTGTCTCTAAGCAGCTGATTCATGAACTGCATTTAAGCTAATAGGAAAGATTTCTGGGGAAATCTGCAGGCTTCTCTCTGGTCCTGCTCTTGCCCTTCTATCACTTCTATCTAGTTAGCCCTGTTATTATTATTTCTGTGGAATGGCATATTTCCATGCCATTAATTCTACCTATTTCTAGGGGAAAAGGAAAGCCTGATTATTTATCAAGGAAAAGACATGTCTCCTCCCTCTGGATGGCCAGGTGGATTTTCTGAACTCATTTCTGCCCTGGAAATGGGGCCACTGCTCCTGAAATGAGTCCTCTGTGCTGGGGGGTGGGCTCAGTTTTTACGGCCAGTGGGTAATAGCAATTTCCCCTGTTTGTTGAATGGGGGTGGGGGGGGGGGAGGTGCGGAGGCTCTGGATGGATTCATCATGAGGAGAGCAGTCATGTAAATACTCCTGTCACATAAAATTATTGTTCTCATTTTGATTTTTAAAAAATTTTCTTTTGTGTGGTGGTAGGATTTTGGAAGTTTCAGTAGGAAAGCAAGAATGGTCCCTTCTTTTCTGCAAAAATATATAAATGAACTTCAGAAACAGAGAGTTGCTTAGAATACAATTACCAGAATGGCTTAATTATTTTGGGGACCCTTGGCACTTTGGCTTCAAGCCAAAGCCAAGGTCTTGGCCTACAGTGAAATGAAGGAAATTTGATCTCTTAGGTTTGGCCCAGGCTTCACATGAGAAGAAAGAAAAAACAAAATAAAACAAAACAAAACCAAAAACTAAATCAGTAAAAATAGACTCATTTCATGTAAGTTCTTTCCATCAGCCCCAAATTAGTGTGAGAATTTGAATCTGCATAGTACAAATTACCATGACACAAGTGCCATCCAGGCTGCAAGACAAACACAAGGGGGCTCTCTGCCCTGCAAGACCCAGCAGTCTGGGGAGTGGGGGTGGGGTGAGCAGTCTGGGGGCGTGTACCTGAGGATCATTTGAGTAAGATGCAGGCTCCAAACTGTGCACAAGATTTCCCTGGGGAGATGAGTCACAGGGTGTCCTGGACAGGAGGGCCAGGTGGAAGGATACTCACCATGTGAGTGCCCAGAAAATGAGAAACTGTTGGCAGTTCATGCTTTATGGGTTTAAGATCCTTTTCCCTTGGTAATCTTCCCAAGAGCAAGGACTCTGTCATAGAATCCATTTGTATCTACCCCCTTTCTTCCCTGACCTTGGAATTTAACACATAGTAGGCCAGGAGAAACTACATTACTTTCTCTCTCTCTCTCTCTCTTTCTTTCTTTCCTTTTTCTTCTCTCTTTTTTTTTTTTAAGAGATTTTTGCTATAGGACTCGTGCACTCACTGGAGGAACACAGACAGAGATAGACAGAAAGTGAGAAATAACCCCCCAGGAGGGATGATCACATCACAATTTCTCCTCCATTCTCCTCTTGGGGTTTTGGGCATGCATGCACATGTGCCTGGCATGAATTTCAAGATGCAGGATCTGGGTCATCAACCACGGTCAGCCATGTGGAAATCCAAGGCCACAACCACTATGCTACCTACTGAACCCAAAACCGCATTACTTTCTATTAAAGGCCAGGGAGCTTAGATCTTAGATTTTGCAGAGGCTATATGATCTGTGTCTCAACTATGCAACTCTGCCATGGAAGTAAAGGCAGTCATAGATTCATATGTAAATAGGTGAGTGTGACCAGGTTCTAATAAGACTTTATTTACAAGAACAAGTGGTGGATCAGATATGAGCTATAGCTCACCAACCCCTCTAGTAGTTGAATTGAGTTAAAAGGATATCCCTTAATAACAAGTATACTTCACCTTTACAAAACACCAAAATATGACCTGATAAAGTAAGTAAAGTAGAACATGTTAAAAGTCATCTCCTATGCAGAAAGATTCCCATGATACATGTAATATGCAATCTGTTATAAAAATGCATTTTAAGGATGGGTCCCTTACACACAACCTGAATTTTGAAATCTTCCCCAATATACAAGATGCTGCAGATAATATCTTTTTCTACAACACTGTATTCCAGAGAACAATAAAAAGAAAGATCTTTTCCCACACACTTCAAGGACCCAGAAAAGAGCCATACTGAAATCTGAAAATGACAACCAAGGAAATGGGAAGCAGGATTCTTCTGGCGCATGTGATCAGGGAGAGGGGACCAGCCCGGGCTGTTGAGCTGTCTCTAACCAGTATATCTAACATCAAGTGCTTTTGTTCATTCCTCTAACATATTTCTTTGTTTTCATGGCAGAATAAACTCCAAATTCCAGAGGTCAATTAAGTGCCTACCACCAGCCCATGAGTGGCCAAAAACAAAACAAAACAAAACAAAACAAAACAAACAAAGAAACATAACCCATGGTGTCATCAGTCAATGCCAGCTAGTTAATAATGACCAGCCTCTTCACTAATGGGCTGAGGAAGGGTTCCTGGGGACAGCAAAGACTCTAGGAGATAGACTTGCTGGTGGATGCATAGGGAGAATGGTCTGCAAGAACCATTTCTGCTGGCCACTTTCAAGGCTACATTCCTCTATGTGCAGCTTTTTAGAAAGGTAGTAATTAACTTTTTCCCTTCAGTGCACATGGTGAATGCAGCAAGATTTGGCATTTGGAGAACCACTGGAGTCTATCCCTCTCATCTTGACTTGCCTCAGGTTTATGTCTATAACTAAGAAATATCACAATTGCAAGAGTTTATGTTCAGCTCCCATAGAGAGCAAAGAAACTTTGAAGTAGAGGGCTTCTGGCAAGGAGAGACCACTGCAACATAAAAGCTGATCATGACCTTGCCATGGTAGCACAATTCTCTGCAGTGCTGGAAGCCATATAGAAGACCCGTGTTCAGTTCCTGGGTTAATGTGTACATGCCAGGTGCATGTGTGCCTGCCCATGATTGTGACTGGCTGGGAAGACTGGGGCGATGATCACATTGTGAGACTTTGTTGAAGGTGTTCACCCATTTGTCTCTCTCTCTCTCTCTCTCTCTCTCTCTCAAAAAATAAGCTTTTAAATAATGTTAATCATGACTCACCTGTCCTGTACTGCACAATGTCTCTTGTGTTCTGTAGGTAGTGATCACAACCACAAAATACTGGGTTCATTGGTAAAATCATGATGCATTTTTGCATAGAAAAATAAAGAAAAAGCACATTACGACTTTTCTGATGACCCAGTAGTAAGCTCCTAGAGGGCATGGAGTTTGTCTTGCACATGTTTGGATGTTCTCAGCAGGGGTATTGACTCATAGAGTTACAAGAACAAAGATTTCTAGTTCTGCCCAGTACATCACGGTCATTGGGACAGTACTCCCCAACTGGCGAGTGATAGTACACTCTGATGACCCACTGCTGTGATCCCCTATTGATCCTTTTGATCACTGGAGCAATGAGGAAACACTTGGGAACATAGCATCTCCAGAGCCTGGTCCCCTCTGGTCCAGGGAGACCTTTAGCACCACAGAGGGCTGCACAGATACGTTCATTTTCTTTGTGTGTCTTACTGCAGTAAGAGGTTGGAAAGCACCAAGTGGTCCACAAATGAGAAAACTGAGACTCAGAAGTCAAGATTTCACAAGTCAAAGACTTGAATCCACTTAGCTCTACTCTGTGTTCAATGCCTTATTGGTGACCCCACAGCTACCATACTACAGTGTCAACAACTAACTGTTGAAGCCCAATTGTTGAAATTGAGAATTCACTTGAAAAACAACTAGTGGAGGGACAGATGATGACATTAGCATGAGTTGAAATGTGAGATGGTTGCACAAAGCTGACGTTAACGCATTGCCACCATCTGCAAGACATTATTCCCTAGCCCAGCAGCTTTCATTTCAACCATGACTCATGGCATGAGAGATGCTTTCCATTGCCACTCAGGGCACATATCCACGCACATAGAGTTGCACAAATAGTTCTTATCCTTTTCGATGTTTGATGGACACTGTTCTATTCAATTTTATTCTAGTCCACTTAACAAAAAATTCTGGTCATGACCCTTTAAATTGATTTTGTGACCCACTAAATTGATTTCCTGACCCACTAATGTGTCATGACCAGTAGTTTGAAAAACACTGGCCTGACCCTATTCCTGCTCCTCTATCCTCCTTAAAGACTGGGAGAATAGAAGGTGAATGTGGTGAAGAGTGAGACAAGAAACTGAGATAAAAATAAAGAGGAAGGTGGGAGGAATATAAAAAAAAATGGGGTGAAAGGGAAAATAGGAATGAAATGATAAGAAGTGAGAGGCATAATGAGAAAAGGCTAAGTCTGGACTGACAGATTTATACTTATGAAAACTGTTCTCCAGTTCCACAGTCATTCTGGCCATGTTTATGTAAAAGTCTTTCCTGCCAACATTAACGGTCACAGCCTTGGTAAAGCTGTCAGCTTGTCTGGGGATTTCTTATCGGTCTGCACCATCTCATTTTTATGGTGGCTCCCAGAAAGAATCTTCCATCTGCTCTTCAGGGATCTGGGTCCTAGAAAGATCTAGAAAGCATTGAGCAAATTATCGGGAATAAAGAAACTGACCATACTTGTTCTACTCCCTCTGATGCACAGTGGGTTTTATGGATTTCTGAGATGGGTCATAACAACAGTCTTGGTACTAAGGAGACACTTTGAGATGGTAACAAGAAAGAAAAAAATCAGAGATGGGGATAGAGTTAATTTATAAAACTCCAAGTTTACATACTCCAATGACCAGAAGTCCCTAAATGATTTTTTATTGTTGGCTTACAGTAAAGCAGTTCTTTGAAGAGGCACCTACAATGCACATATATTTTTTTCAGAAAGAATACACAGGTACTGTGTATTATCACTGCATCATCAAGTATACAAAAAAATGGCAAATGAAATGAAAAAGATAAAATAGCATCTTAATTTTTATTTAATTTTACTAATGAGTGATGCACAACATTTTGCTATCACCAAAAAGATTATTATTAATAACAGTAAGACAAATGTGTTGGGATTGGCTTCATTATTTTCTAAGATTTTTGTTTTGCACTTAGTGATATGGGCTTCCAGTCCAGGATTCAATTTATTTCAATATTTTGCTTTAATGGCAGTCATACCTGAAAAGGACACTTTCACATAGACACAAAGATGCAAAAAAAGTGCTTTGTTGGCTATGCTGACTAAATCAAGATAGGTATTTTTTTTTTTAGTCTCATACACCAATTATGCGAAGATGGTTGTTGAAATTCAGCTAGCAGATTTCCATCTTCTCTGATGTCAATCAGCTGTTCTTGCAGCTAATTGGAAGATGCTGAATTTTTATTTTTTTAACAAATGGATCAAAACTCTCTGAAGCTCTTCAGTTGGAAGATTTTTAAGCAGGTAAAAGATTCTGTTTCCAGTTTTTAAAAGTTTTTAGATATGAATTTTTAAAGTGTCACACTCATTATCAGCAACAAAATCACATAATGATGACAATATTTTCCAAACATCTCTTTCCCCCAGAATAATCTCTCCATGCTAAGGATTCTTCCTAAAAGTACTTCTTTCTTACCCATCATTAATATACTACCTTTTTATTAAATGTAAATATTCTTTGTTTTTTTCAATGCTATCAGCAAAATGACATTCTCTGACATCTGCTTGTCAGATTGAAAAGGCCAGCAAATGTGAAAAGAATTCGGTTGGTTGGTTCGTTCATTCATTCATTCATTCATTCATTTAGGAGAGATTTTTGCTATAGGTTGCGTGCGCTCGCTGGAAAGACAGACAGAGAGAGACAGAAAGCGAAAAATCACCCCCTGGGGGGATAGTCACGCCGCAATCCCTTCTCTTCCATTCTCCTCTTGGGATCTTGGGCATGCACACACACGCTCCTGGCATGAATTTAAGCCACTGGGTCTGGGACTCGAACTGTGGTCAACTACATGGGAGTCCAGCAACATAGCCATTACGCTAACTGCTGGTCCCGAAGAATTTAGTTCTTTTCGAAGAAAAATGTTTAATTATGTTTTCATCAACAGCAAGCTCCTGTGGTATACAAAAAAAATCTTCACAGCTACTTCCATATCATTGTAAAATATTACAAAGATTTTCCTTAAAGGATTGTTTTTATAGCACCAATTATATGCAAATTTGTTGTAATATACTGAAATGGAATTGGCCAGTAAGAATGTGGTGTCAAACCTTCCCAGACATGGAATCCACAAGAGCTTCGACACTGCCTTTATGAATGAATGGCTGAGTATAGACCAAGAGAGGGAGACAGTATGCAGTATTAACTCTCTATTAAATATAAGAAAGGCTACATTTCTGAAGACCAGCAGTTGGCATAATGGCTATGTCACTGGATCCCATGTACTCGACGATGGTTCGAGTTCTGGATCCAGTGGCTTAAACTCACGCCAGGTGCATGTGCATGCATGCTCAAGATCCCAAGATGGGAATGGAGGAGAAGGGATTGCAGTGTGGCCATCCCCTCAGGGGGGTGATTTCTTGCTTTCTGTCTCTTTCTTGCGAGTGCATGCACCCGATAGCAAAAAAAAAAAAAAATCCTCTCTCTCTCACACACACACACACAAAAAAAAAAAGTAAAAAAAAAAATCTCTTTAAAAAGAAAAAAAAACAAACAAAAAAAAACCCGCCCCCCCAAC
>NW_006160129.1:3543393-3552176 GCF_000334495.1 Tupaia belangeri chinensis
CCTCTCCCTCTCCCACACACACACAAAAAAAAAAAAAAAAAGAAAAGAAAAGCTACATTTCTGTTTTAAATAGAAAAGTTTTAAAAATAGAAATTCTCATTATTTCTTCCCTTGCTTCACTGGGTTGTTCCAAAGTGCACCTTCAGACCATTACACTAGAGAAGCAAAAAGGAAGCCAAGTGTTTTAGAGTTTTGTCTTTGGTACTCTGGATATTAATAAATAAGTAGCTTCCCCTAGACCACTGTGAATTTGGGGATACTGGGCTATTAGAACTTGACTTTAATTGTTAGAGTGATAAATATTTGAGAATAAACAATGACTTACAAATTAGGAACCAGCGGAGGAGAAGCAAAGTGATATGCCTTATTAATCACAGGTGAGAAGTGTATAATTCTGAATGGTCACAGTAGGTAAGAAGCAGAATTTCAATAATATTAGTAACACATGTGACTTTAGGAAAAGGGCAATGAATTACAGGTGAGGTTGGGGGCTAATCCCTGGATGAAAGATAGCTTCGTGGACCTAAGATGGAGAAAGGTAGTCCTGGGAATTTGTGTGCTATGACCAAACCAGATGTCAACCCTGACTTTGAGGGGGTAGCTTTGAAGATCTGATTCAAAGAACACTCCTTCCCTGAAATCATGAGAGTTAAGACTGAGAATTTAGCCTGTGTCTAGAGACAGGAGACCACAAAAAGAAGAGTAACCAGGGTCAGGCCTAGAGCCAGAGAGACTAGTCAGTGAAAGGAAAGAGGAAACAGCAACAGCTGGGAAAAGGTGCTTGAGTCTTTCCCAACGAAGGTTACATAGTGCATCAATCACTCTGGGTGTTCCTGCTAAAGTGAAGTCTATGGTCAGATGAGTTTTAGTCCAGTTTTAAGCTGAGGTCAAACACCTGGTTAAGTATTGTGTCAGGTGGATAAGGTTCATACCTGTTTCTCCATGCTTTTGCTGCTTTGTACAACCTTCTTTAAGTACCCAGATAGTCTCACCCTCAACCATTATGGATTCCTTGAAACCACTGCCTCCTTCTCTGAGTCAGTTTCAAATTCTTTGTGTCCCTTGTCTTCTTGTAATATTTGAAAAGCACTTTGAAGACTCACGTGAGATATATAAATAAACGCCACTTGTAATTTCTTCTCTCCTACCTATGTTGCCCTTGGTAAAGTCATGTGACAGCACCAATGCCAACTAGTTACCTTGAGCAATGGCATATATCAACATGCATCTATTTACTTTTGAAAATGCCACATCAGTATTCAACCTGAGTGCATATTTACTGAAGTATCCAGTATTTCTAGTCTCCCTTTTCTGTGGATCTCAAGCCCAAGGCAATCAGTCCTCTTGGAATTTAACTACATCCATTCAAACTTCATGTCCCTAAAGGACAGGAGAGAGGGCTGGGATTGTGTGAATCAGCCTCCATCAACATGAGACCTTGTACATATAATAGGAAGCTAAGGGGTCATCTGCAGGATTGAGGATTGGTGGTAGTCTTGGGAAACACCCTAAGAGCTCTGGCCTCCAGAGTGTCCCATTCACATGCACAAGAATGTGCCCTTGAAGCTGACAACTTTTTCTTCACCAAGCCCTAACTCCACAGGAAAGTAGATCTGCAAAGTAATTTCCACAGCAGGGCTAATCTTTTCAAAGCTTTTCAAGCTATAGGCCTGTACAAACCTTCCAGGATAGGTTCTGTCTTCTGCTCTGCCCTGTGCCTGGTCCTGTGCTGGGCATGTAGGAGGCACTTAGTGGATGCACATGTTAGGAGACAGAGTGACAAGAGCACAGGTGCATAGCTCACAGCCCTATGTGCCCACCCTTAGGAGTCACTTCACATGCTGCTAAGTAGAATATCACAGGTGGTAGTCTGAAAATGGCACTTAGAGTGACCCAAAGTATCAGGATGTTGGTGCTAAGTTAAGAGAAGGAGTGATGACTATGGGCAATCGCAGGAGACAGATGCTTAATGGAGTTGGGGATCAGAGAGCTGCCAATGTGTTCCCTTATCACAGACCCTTAGATTTCCTCACCTTTCCACCCACTCCACCTCCTTCCCTGATCTGCCTCTGCCCTACCTTCAAATTCTAGCTCTTGCATTTATGTTTAGGGCAGAGGGAAGAGAGATAAGCCAGTCCCCATCCACTGCGGCAGTCCTGGGAGCTGAGGCACCAGACGCATTTTCAGCTGCTCAGTCTGTGATCACAAGTATCCAGCGGAGCCGGACGCGAATGTGTCAGCATTCCCTCCCTAGAGGGAAGTGGAAGGATGAAGAAAATCCACTGAGTCCCATCAAAGCCACATGGCTCTCTCTGGTTGGGGTGGGAGACCACAGATTCCTGGCCCCTCCAGCCCCTGAAGGCAGTGCTTGTTGGTATGAAACGAGTCTGTACTTTAGTATTTTCTAAGGGGCTTTGAAATGAACAGAGGGAAGCAGGGGATCTTGGGTAGCTGGGGCCTGGAGCTGAACTGGCTTTTGGGCACTAAGCAGAGGTGTGCCCAGGCATCTTGACTCTAGCAACATTCTATCTTCTAATAATCATAGAATAATAGTCAACATGATGATGGTAGCACCTGCACCTTACTAAGAGCCTACTGTGTGCTAGGCACTTCATGTATGTTAACTAATCCTGCAGGCCCCAAACAGTAGTCATGACTACTGAGATTTTATACCCAGAGAAACCGAAGAACAAACTGCTTTGAGTAAGTTGCTCCTGGGTGCGCAGAACTGGTGAGTACTAAGGACCAGGATGAAAGCCAAGTTCATGCCCTATTCATGACCACCCTGTGGTCTCCATCCTGCACACATTTCTGCCTCCAGTCATGCCCACAGTCTGTCTGAGAGGTGTCAGACTGCTGTGTGATCATATTCATATGTTAGAGACATTTCTGTCTGTGAGTGAACACTTAGAAGCCCTTTTCTGTGAAAGGATAGTGGCTATGGTGGGCTGTTTCTTTGCCTACTCCCTCTGTGGGGTGGGGCTGGCCCTACCTGGGCCCTGTGGAGCCCAAGATGCTCCAAATGCTGCAAGAAGAAGCCTGTCCCAACTTGCATAAGGCTGGAACCAAGGAAGACTAATAAATCATAGCATCTCGTTTATAGGACAGAAGGGCAGTTCTGTGTTCTATCACACCCTCTGTCCCATTCATCCCCAGCAAGTCCTATTGCCTTCAAAGGCCTGCTGTTGCATCCGACAGTGGGGCACACAACTTTCCTACTGGAGAGACAAGAAGGTGAACAGTGTCTCTCACCCCCACGGAGAGCTCCATGTACCTCACAGGTACAAGAGGGGCTAGGGAAAGCATCACAGTGGGGGCTGAGTCCTGGATTTGAACATGGCTCTTCTGATCAGCTGTGTGACTCTAGACAAGCTACTCTCTGGGCTTCGGTTTGCTCACCAGTTATAGTAGGGAAAAAACACCGAGTGTTTTCCCCAACATAAGCCTGGAAGACTTTCCCAGCTCTCAGGGTTTAAGATGCAGAGGCAAATCCAGGCTACCGCCACCTAAGGACCGTAGGAAACAAGGGAAGGATGTTATTTTCCTTTCCGGTTCCCCGAGGTTCTGCGAAGGCAAAATGGAGATGTTCTGCCTTGATTGAGAAGGAAGGGAGAGGTGGGAACATCTCGGTAACGACATGCTGGAACCTTTGGGATCCGCTCCAAATGGGAAGGCTTCTGCCTGAGTGAAATTGGGTGAAACGCTGCAACAGCTTTTCTCTTTTTGCAAATGCCTGAGGTGGCTCCGTTTCCTGTCACTCACTTCTCAGGTCCGCGCTTCAAGCACACTCTCCCAGGAGCTATCAGACACAGCCCAGCCTAGGTGCCAGGAGCAAATGTCCAAATGGGCTTGTCACCGTGTCAGCCATCCAGACACAAACTGGATCGTACAGCTCCGTCCCCCACAGGGGCAGAAGGAGGATGGAGAGAAGGCTGTGTCGCCGTCAAACATGCCTCACATGAGGCGTGCCCGGGCATCCAGGGAAACCATCCCTGCAGGGGCTGCTCACCTGTGGCTCATCTCCACCACAGCCCTCACCTGCCGTCAATGTCTGCCAACCTCCAGGACTGCCAGACTTCACGTTTGCTACCCCTCAGAATGCCCCTGGGAGGCAATGGGCTTAGAGGGACACTGAGGCATGAAGAAGTCATAACAGGCCCCTCGGCATACAGCGGGCCCCTGGCAGAGTCACCATCACCGAGGGCTCCCGAGCCCCAAGTGGTACCAGCTTCTGTCGGGCCATGGTACTGACTTCCCCTTGAACTGTGCTTCCTGCTACGACTCGGCACGTGGCTAACATCACTGTCACGAGAGCATCTTCTCACCTGATGGCTCAACCATCTTGCAGTCCAAACCCCAAGCAAAGAACTTAGAAATAAAGACAGAGAGGAGGGAAGGGAGAACACAGACAGGTCACCCCTTCCCTTCTCGTATGCCTCGACCTCTCCGGAGTCTGTCCTGACCACTCCGTTTAAGGTCACACCCTCTCGCCCCACCCACGCCTCCTGATTCCACTTAGCTGCTCAATTTCCTTTTCCGTAGCACGTGTGGCCAGCTGACCTACTCTATATGATTTATTTATTACGTTGACAGCTTCGTTGCTGCTTCCTCTTGCTAAAATCACAGAGCCGTTTATCTGTTCCTTCCCTGTCGTTTCCCTAATACCTTGGTTCACATTCAGCACAGAGTAGGTGCTTAGACAATATCTGCAGAATGAATAACTGATCCAGCCTGGGTAATAGGTTATAAAGCAAGGCTTTGCTATCGGATTGTGCTGGAAGGTGTCAGGCACAGCTGCCCCTCCTGGTCGACCTCCTCAGCCCCTTGCAGGCGTCTGTGTCCTGGTTCATAGCTGGGACTTGAGTGCCTGCAGCTCATGGTGGGGCGGTGGGGAGACAGGCTGTGAGTGTCCCCAGGCACCTGGAATCAGACTCACTGTCAACGGGAGTCAGTAAAACTGACTATAGCTTGACCCAGACGTAACCGAAAGCCTCTCCCAAACAGAAACCTGTGTTTGAGGCCTCTGGCTTTCAGGCAGGGCAGGGCTGGTGTGTGGGGTGGTGGAGACGCTGAGATTTACGAAGGAATCTGCCACTTTCTCTGGGGTCTATCAAAGAAGAGAGTGGCCTTGTCTGGGGTTCAGCTGCTCCTCTCTGGTGGGGGTTGCTCCAGGGCAGCTGGGGACAGTCCCAGTGCTGCCACCTCATCTCCTCACTTTTCTGCCTCGCTGACATTTCCTCTCACTTCCCTCCCATCAGCTTGGCAGGTTTTTATCACAGTGGTTTCAGTGTGGATAGACATTCCCTTGGGGGCAACTGGCATTTTAGTAAATACACACACACACACACACACACACACACACACACACACACATGCACAAAGCAAGGAGGCTAACAGAGACAGTCAGAGGCAGGCACAGGGAAGGTGCATGTATGCACGTGTGTGCATGTGTATAGAACACTCTTGCATGTGCATACGTGCACATCAGAGAGACACCTAGAATTGTGCCAAAGAAAGGAAAAGGACAGAAACATAACACGGCACTGAAGAGGCAGGTGTGTCATGACAAGATGACAGTGACACCTGGCAGTGCACACGTGTACACGCCAAGAAAAAGTGTCGTGGAAAGCAGCACTTGCTGAACAAGCTCACAGAGGCGCTCACAGGTCTGTAACAACCGAATCCACATCCCGCACGAAGAGTTACAGAGCTTGGGAACCAGAAGTTAGCGTAATGGCTATGTTGCTGGACTCCCACGTAGTCGACCGCAGTTCGCGTCCCGGACCCGGTGGCTTAAAACTCACGCTGGGCGCGTGTGCGTGCGTGCCCAAGATCCCGAGAGGAGAAGGGATTGCGGCGTGGCCATCCCCCCCAGGGGGTGATTTCTCGCTTTCTGTCTCTCTGTCTCTCTCTGTCTGTCTGGCGAGCGCACGCGCCTTATAGTGAAAACCTCTCAAAAAAAAAAAAAAAAAAAAAAGAGTTACAGAGCTTGAGAATAATTGAATGCACTGAGAACACACGTGGACTGTTCTCTCATTACCAGACTCTGAGCTAAGCACATTTTATGTGCGGCAGCTCACGTGAATCTCGTCACCACCCTAGGAGATGGGTGTGACTTGCTATATCTCCATTTTACAGATGCTGAACAGAGGCTCGGTGTGCTCTGAGCCAGGCTCTCTCTCCAATCACGTTGCCCACTGCTTTCCACCATGTCATTCCATGGCAGCCCTGCTGCATCCTCAGAAGCACAGGGCCCCGTCCCACCTCAGGCCTTTGCACAGGTGTCCCTTCTGCTGGACCACTTCTGCCCTGACAGTCACCTCCTGCCACTTTGCTTTGTCCTGCTTTTTGCTCTAAAGTTCCCTCTGTGGGAGGCTTTCTCTGACAAAGGTCTTTCAAAGAGCACCCCCACCACTCTCCGGGCCATCACTTTATTCCTCCTGAGTCGCTTTGATTTTCATCCTATTCACTATTACCTGGCTTAAGTCACTCATCCATTCACTCACTCACCCATTCATGGTCTTTCTGCCCAGAATAAATTCTCTGTATCCCTTAAATATGTACAATTGTTATGTGTTGATTTTTAAAAACTATTAAAAAAAAAAAGAAGAAATAATGTAGCAAGTAAGAAGAGACTAAGAGCTATTGATAAAACTAGAGCCAGGTAAGGGAAATGGCAGTTCTGGTTCTGGGTGGAGGGCAGTTGAGAATTCCATCCGGGGTGCTCAGGGGAGGACTCATTTAAGCAAAGTCTAAAAGGAGGAGAGTCCACCTCACAGATACTTGGGGAGGAGAATGTCCGACAAAGGGCACAGTAGGCAAATGTCCTATGTGCGTGTCTGACAGCAAGGAACTGTCACATAGGACATCTGTGTCCAGAGCACTCTCCCCTCCCTGGCTCTTCTTTAGGTGAAGAGAGCAGAGTGGGTGGGGGACAGTGGTAGGTGGTGAAGTTGGCTGTCCCAGGAGGATAGTACACAGAGGGTCCTGTGGGTCTTCATAAGCACTTTGCCTGTTGAAGGGATTTGAACACAGGAATGCTGTGATCCGACTTAAACTTTTAAAATATTAACTGTTACATTGAGAACATACTAGAAAGACAAGGGTGGAAATAGGGAGAATGGCTCAGGGGCTATTGCAAATACTCGGGCAGGAGATGACTATGGCTCAGTCCAGGGTGATGGCAGTGAAGTGGTGGGAAATAGTCGTGTTCTGGAAGTATTCTGTACAACCAATAGCATAACTTGGCACATTGGATAGAGGGTAGGGGGTGAAGGCAGTAATCAGGGATGACTGCAAGGTTTTGTCTTGAATGGTGTAGCTGTCATCAGCTGAGGCGGGGAAGATGACAGGTGAGGAGTGTCGGGAAGAGGAGGAGGAGTCTGGCCTTAGACAAGTGAAGTTGAAGGGATCTAGGAGACATTTCGGCAGAGATGTAAGAAAAGCAGTTGGAGACGCGAGTCTGGAGTGTAGACGTGAACACAGGGGTGGGGGTGACAAGGGCACCAAGGGGTGTTAGAAACTGACGACATCTCTAAGGAATAATTACCACTCTAAGAAGACAGAGAAAAGAGGAAAAGGAACTAGGAAAGACGACTGAAAAGCCGCAGTAAAAGAGGTAACCAGAAATTTCAGAAGATGTGGGTCACAGGAGCAATGACTGAAGAAAACCAAGATTGCCTCAGCTTTGGTTCTAACAGGTGGAGGGAGTTGTTCCCTGCACTCCCCCCACCCCCACCCCCAATAGGGCGCATGTGCCCACCTGCACTTCTTTTAGTGCTCGGTATACAGTAGGGGCTCCACCCAAAACTGCAACACCAGGGTCATCCTTCAACGTGTTTTCACTGTGGGACTGACTCAGAGGCTGGAAAAGACTGCTTGCCACCTGCTTTTGAAAATAAAGTGTTTTGGGCACAAAGCCACGCACATTTGTTTACAGATTGTCTATGGCCGCTTTTGTGTTCGGGCAGTGGAGTTGAAGAGTTGCAACAGAGACCATATGGTCCAGGAACCCTAAACTATTCACTATCTTACTCTTTACGAGTCAGTAGACCTCTGCACCAGTTCATTGCTTTTTAACGTCATTAACTCACAGCCTTCAGGAATATGCGTGTACTTACAAGAAAATTATGAGTAAAAGCAAAATCTTAAAATCTAGTGTCTAATATAGTGCTTCACACATAATTTGGTCATTGGTACATATTTGGGAAGATTGTTTAAGGTTCTATTATTTTGAAAAAAACTTCTTTTAGTTAAGTCAGGGGCTGATAGATCACAGTCTACAGGTCATATCTGGAGTATCACCTGCTTTTTATTTGGTAAGTAAAGTTTTGGGGGTCAGTCAGGGGCATGGTGGTGAAGGCAGTTGGATCCCATACGGCTGACTGCATGGTTTGAGTCCCAGACCAGGCAGCTTGAAAAACACTTGGCACATATATGTGCGTGGGTGCCCAAAATCCTGAAAGGAAAATGGAGGAGAAAGGATTGTGGCATGGCCATCCTCCTTGGGAGGTGCTTTCTCAACTTTTCTCTCCTCTCTTTGGTGAGTGCATGCACCCTCTAGCATTTTACAAAATAAAAACAAGCTTTTATTATACCACACTACACTGATTCGTGTGAGTGTGTGTGTGTGTGTGTGTGTGTGTGTATGTATATATATATATTTTTTTTTCTTCTATAGCTTCTTTTTCCTTACAACAGTGGAGTTGAACAGCTGGAACAGAGACTGTATGGCCCAGAAGACTTAAATTTTTACTTCGAATTTTTATGGAATAGGTTGCTAA
>NW_006160130.1:0-488 GCF_000334495.1 Tupaia belangeri chinensis
CGCCCTGTGACAAAAACTTTAGAAGAGAGAAGGAGAGAGCTCACACTGCCTCACCCCTAGACAGTAAACAGCAGCGACTTGACCTTTGGCCCCAGCTGAGTCAAGGTGGGGCCCAGTGACGGCCTCCCAGGAGGGGAGCTCCCCAGTGGAGGAGGAGCCCTGAACCCGCAGAAGTTTCTCCCACACCAGGGCCAGGCCTGGGGCTCTTAGTTGGTGTGAGTGGAGGGGCCTCAGTCTCTCCGGACACTGTGCCCTCAGACCGGTCCTCGAGTCAGCAGGAGGGGCAGGGCTCCTTGTCAGCCCCAGCTCGGCCCACACCCGGGGCTCTGTCATCCTCTGTGCCAGGACTGTCCTGAGCCATGTCGCTGGGCCCCACCCACCACATGCCTGGAGCGTGATAGGGAGAGAGAGGTGGGAGGAAGGAAGAGTTCTAGAGGGGAACAGAGCAGACTGATTGATTTATATTTATATATATGTGTGTGTGTGTG
>NW_006160131.1:0-412 GCF_000334495.1 Tupaia belangeri chinensis
CCAGCCGTGCTTCTGTCAGACCAGAAAGACACACTGACTGATGTCAACGGCTGTTTCTAAAGGTAGAGGCGTGTGGTGCACAGGTGAAGCGCAGGACGTGAAGGGGCTGTGTCAGTGCCGTCAAATCCTGGCACCTGTGGGCAGGATCCTTGGCACAAATGAGAAGTCTTTGACGGGTAACAGTCAAACCTAAAGAGGGATAGTTATTAAAAAGTAAAAATATATTTTGCAGAAGGAGAGGTGGCCCTAGTGGGGGCCCCCCACCTCAGGACGGGGCAGGGCAGGTTTGTCTGCATGGCCCTCTGGCTCACCTAGGGGGAGCGTGCGGGAGGGCAGGGCCAGACACAAACGGAGCGAGGGAGGGGACATCGGCAGCGGGGCCGGGGCCGCCCCCCGGGAGGCGCCGGGGGGG
>NW_006160131.1:612-959 GCF_000334495.1 Tupaia belangeri chinensis
ACCACGGCCAGCGGCTCCGGCACTCCCGGCTGAAAGCCCCGGTGAGTGTCAGCGCCTCCCCTCCCAGAGGCCTTCAGTTTAGGCCATTCGGTGTGAGACTGAGCTCAGGACGGTGCTGGGAGGCCGAGTCTGCTGCAGGGTCAAGGGGCCACATTAAAAGCGGTCACTGAATATGGAGGAAGGCCACATCTGAGGGAGGGGACACTGTGGGCAAACGGACAGGGAGGAAGAGTCCATGGGCAAGCTGTCAGCTGGAGGTGAGACTGGCAGACCAACGGGATTCGAGCCATTTGAAAGGGGAAAGGTGGAGCCATGCTTTCTAAGGAGTGGGCAGATTCAGGGGGGCG
>NW_006160131.1:1173-1474 GCF_000334495.1 Tupaia belangeri chinensis
TAGGCGGGGAAGAGCAGGGAGTAGTGGAAGAGGGTGGGGTGTGTGAGGAGGGGCTGCTGAACACGGCGCTACCAGCCACAGAGCCTGTCCCTGAGTCCCAGAGATCCTTGGCCTCTGTCAGCCGGGAGCATCTATGCGGCCAATCAGGAAGGCCAGAAAAGGAGTCACCGAGCGGGCGTTTGAAATGAAGCTGGCTGGGTGGGGTGGAGAGCATTCCCTCTCAGAAACTGCGGAAATCTGGCCCACCACCTCGCAGGCCAGCCGCAGAAGAGATGGTGGCTGACGACTCCCTCTCGGGCTT
>NW_006160131.1:1492-13826 GCF_000334495.1 Tupaia belangeri chinensis
CCGGGTGGGGGGGCAGGGAAGGATCCCCGGCCAGCCGCCTCGCCGCTTCAGGGGACCGAAGTACGAGCAGCTCCCACGCCTGCCGTGCCCCCTACCCGGGAAGGCCGTGTAGTGAGCTTCTGGTCCTCGTGCAAACTGAGAGCCTCTGCCCGGCCAGACACTATAACCGACTCCTTGGCCCAGGCGCCTCACAGGCAATTGATCGGCCTCTAGGCTCCCCAGACAGGGGAGAACCAATAAGCATCCCGGAGGACCCAGGCCTGAGGAAGTGAGGAAAGCGGCCTGCAGTCATTCCGGGAGCGGGGCCCAGGTGGAGCGGGGCCCAGGTGGAGCGGCTCTTCCCAGCGGCAGGCCTCGGCCCTAGCTCAGCTGGAGGACGCGCCCAGCAGCACCTCCCATGTACCCATTAAGAACAAAATGAACAGAACCGCCTAGAAACCTGTTTCCCGGGGATTTAAGGTAAAGAGGTGGCAGTTGGGGCCTGGTGGGCCGTGGGTACCAAAGGCAGGCAGCTGTTGCAGGGAGCACAGGTTTCCGGGTGTAAGTGGAAGCTGGAGTTGCCAGGAGTTCGAGGCTGCAGCGGACCCGGCGGCAGTCCGAGTACCCTCTTGCAACGCTGCGTCACGTACCGTGAACAGGAGGAAGCATGAGCTGCTGCTCACTAGTGGACTGCCGCCGCCACGGCCTTCATGAGGGACTGAACTCAAATGTCGGGCTGTGAAGCTGCTGGAAGCTTCTGAGCCTATGTTGCCACCTAGAGTCCACTGAGCCCCCATGTCACGGAAGCTCCTCTTCTCTAACTTTGGAGCTGGGCGCAGCATCCCCGGGGGCCAGCAGGTCACCTGGCTCCACCTACAGCACTTCCACGAGCCAGAGCCCTGAACAGTCATCTTCTGCTCTCCCATGTGCTTGCCAGACAGCCCCCTCCTTGCAGTGGAGAAGGGGGTGCCCCAGTGGCTGAGTGTGTCACCGAAGCATTAGCGACAAGGGGATTGTCCTTGAAGGGTTAGTTTATCAGACTTCTGGGCATGGCCACCGCCCCGTCAGAATGGTGCTGACCACCTCTTAACTCACAAAATGACTCGAAGGTTGCTTACCACTGCCACTACCCAAATGGCAAAGTCTCTTCAGCAGTGGAGGTGGGGAGGAAATGACCACTTTCAGATGCAAAAGTAGAAGCCCAAAGCTCTCTGCCCACTTATGAACACAGAACTCATACCTCTGGACACCTAACGAAAGGACCAGGGGCGGGATGCAGGGCTCTGTATCCTGGAAGTAGCAAGCACTATACTGCAGTGGACACAGAAGATGTCCAGCCAAGGAAGGGAAGTCGGTCAGAGCATTGAGGACAGCCTTGGGGCTCTCACGCCTACATAAACTGTGCACTGGGACCTGGCCAGTCAGAGAAGTCGAGGTGGCTAGACTGCAACCAGGTGGTTGGGGTCATCACAGCCGAAGCCGAGTGTGCCCCTGCCTAACGCATGCAGAGTAAGTCACTACGGTGCAGAGCAACCGGAGGGCGATGGCTACATGGGCGAGTCCCCCGTTCAGGCACCATCCTAGGGTCAGTCAGGCTGGGAAACTCACTTTGGTCACACTTTGCCTTCACAATACACATCCCACATTCTGGAAGCTGCATTTGGGGGTGATATCCAGAATGATGGACTGTGGTGAGATCAGCAACCACACCCACAAAGGGTGGTATGCCAGTAACAAGGGACATGATGCCAACACTTAGGAGCTTCTGAGTCAGAGGAGGGTCACACCCTCAAATAAACTGTCCCTCAAAGAGAACGTAGGCAAGAAGCCAGTGCACAGAAAGACCACAGAGATCTGACAAAGGGTGGTCTTAAACAGGGTGAGAAGCATAATTTCAATACCCCTGGGCTGATGCATAAGTGACTGTACTTTCTTTACACTGGGTGTCAGGAGCGAGGGCAAGGAGAGAACTGAGAGTTCCATTAAAGGTGGAAACTCCCAGGCCAGCAGGTGGTGTAGTGGTTAAGGCACTGGACTCCCACGTGGTCGATAGTGGTTCAAGTCCCAGACTTGGCTGCTTGAAACTCATGCTGGATGCATGTGTGTGCATGCCCAAAATCCTGAGAAGAGAATGGGGAAGAGATTATGGTGTGGCCATCCCCCCCAAGGGTGATTTCTTGCTTTCTGTCTCTCTCTGGCAAGTGCACGTGCCCCATGACAAAAAAAAAAAAAAAAGGTGTGTGTGGGACTCTCGTCTAAGAGAATCTAGTAGAGGGAAATGCTTATAGATCATTTCACCATTTTGTTCCTTTGCTTCTCATCCTTAACTTCTACAGCTTTATCATTTCTTCTAATAGTCAAAATGTAAATTTGCTAAACCAATTTTATGTTGATGAAGCTCCATTTTGGTTCTTGCACTTTGGTTCAGGCTAAGCACACAGGACTGCTATTTGTACTGGGCGATGAGGGGTACTGGCCGTTCTTAAACTCCCAGCCCCTATAAATGAAATTCTCACCCGAGCTACCGTGAAGCTTGAGTCTTAGCAAAGAACGTACGTGTTCAGTCTTCCTGCAGCATGGCGTCTCCCATCCTCAGTCTGAATGCCCTGCACGTATACTGCGCTCACATCACTTTTCTCCAGTGTGATGTCTCTGATGCTGGATGAGGTTTGCGGTCTGGTTGAAAGCTTTTCCACATTTATTACATTTGTAGGGTCTCTCCCCCGTGTGGACCCTCTGGTGCTGAGTGAGGTGTGTGCTGCGGATAAAGGCTTTCCCACAGATCTTACATTTGTAAGGTTTCTCTCGGGTGTGAATTCTCTTATGTTGGGTAAGGGCTGAGTGGTCACTGAAGGCTTTCTCACATGTGTTACACGTGTAAGGTTTTTCCCCAGTATGGATTCTCTGATGCTGGGCTAGGGCTGACTGATCCCTGAAGGCTTTTTCACACAAACCACATCGGTAAGGTTTTTCTCCAGTGTGAATTTTCCGATGCCGTGCAAAGGATGAATTATCCCTGAAGGCTTTGCCACACTCATTACACTGATAAGGTTTCTCTCCAGTATGAATTCTCTGGTGTTCAGTAAGGGAAGAGTTCACCCTGAAGGCCTTCCCACACTCGTTGCATTCAAAGGGCTTCTCCCCAGTGTGAATTCTCTGATGCTGGAGAAAACTCGTGCTCTGACTGAAGGCTTTCCCACATTCACTACATTTATAGGGTTTCTCTCCACTGTGGATATTCTGGTGTTTGGTAAGATGTGCCCTGCACACAAAGGCTTTTTCACAGATGTTACATTTGAAAGGTTTCTCTCCAGTATGTATTCTGTGATGGTGGGCAAGGTGGATGTTTCGGATGAAAGCTTTTCCACATAAATTGCATTCAAAGGGCTTCTCTCCAGTATGGATTTTCTGATGGTAGGTAAGTGAGGAGCTCACGGAGAAGGCCTTGCCACAGTCCTTACACTCGTAAGGTTTCTCGCCAGTGTGAACCCTCTGGTGGTGGATCAGGTGTGTACTCTGGTGGAAGGCTTTCCCACATTCTCTACACTCATATCGTTTCTCTTTCATATGAGCTTTCTGACTTGCATGACATTTTTCAGTATGGGTTTTCTGATGTTTACTAAGGGTGGCACTCTTCAAGAAGACTTTCCCACACTCATTGCACTCAAAGGCTTCTCTGTTTGGTTCAGAATGATGGACTGTGGTGAGATCAGCAACCACACCCACAAAGGGTGGTATGCCAGTAACAAGGGACATGATGCCAACACTTAGGAGCTTCTGAGTCAGAGGAGGGTCAGACCCTCAAATAAACTGCTCATCAAAGAGAACGTAGGCAAGCAGCCTGCGGAGATCTGACAAAGGGTGGTCTTAAACAGGGTGAGAAGCATAATTTCAATACCCCTGGGCTGATGCATAAGTGACTGTACTTTCTTTACACTGGGTGTCAGGAGCGAGGGCAAGGAGAGAACTGAGAGTTCCATTAAAGGTGGAAACTCCCAGGCCAGCAGGTGGTGTAGTGGTTAAGGCACTGGACTCCCACGTGGTCGATAGTGGTTCAAGTCCCAGACTTGGCTGCTTGAAACTCATGCTGGATGCATGTGTGTGCATGCCCAAAATCCTGAGAAGAGAATGGGGAAGAGATTATGGTGTGGCCATCCCCCCCAAGGGTGATTTCTTGCTTTCTGTCTCTCTCTGGCAAGTGCACGTGCCCCATGACAAAAAAAAAAAAAAAAGGTGTGTGTGGGACTCTCGTCTAAGAGAATCTAGTAGAGGGAAATGCTTATAGATCATTTCACCATTTTGTTCCTTTGCTTCTCATCCTTAACTTCTACAGCTTTATCATTTCTTCTAATAGTCAAAATGTAAATTTGCTAAACCAATTTTATGTTGATGAAGCTCCATTTTGGTTCTTGCACTTTGGTTCAGGCTAAGCACACAGGACTGCTATTTGTACTGGGCGATGAGGGGTACTGGCCGTTCTTAAACTCCCAGCCCCTATAAATGAAATTCTCACCCGAGCTACCGTGAAGCTTGAGTCTTAGCAAAGAACGTACGTGTCCAGTCTTCCTGCAGCATGGCGTCTCCCATCCTCAGTCTGAATGCCCTGCACGTATACTGCGCTCACATCACTTTTCTCCAGTGTGATGTCTCTGATGCTGGATGAGGTTTGCGGTCTGGTTGAAAGCTTTTCCACATTTATTACATTTGTAGGGTCTCTCCCCCGTGTGGACCCTCTGGTGCTGAGTGAGGTGTGTGCTGCGGATAAAGGCTTTCCCACAGATCTTACATTTGTAAGGTTTCTCTCGGGTGTGAATTCTCTTATGTTGGGTAAGGGCTGAGTGGTCACTGAAGGCTTTCTCACATGTGTTACACGTGTAAGGTTTTTCCCCAGTATGGATTCTCTGATGCTGGGCTAGGGCTGACTGATCCCTGAAGGCTTTTTCACACAAACCACATCGGTAAGGTTTTTCTCCAGTGTGAATTTTCCGATGCCGTGCAAAGGATGAATTATCCCTGAAGGCTTTGCCACACTCATTACACTGATAAGGTTTCTCTCCAGTATGAATTCTCTGGTGTTCAGTAAGGGAAGAGTTCACCCTGAAGGCCTTCCCACACTCGTTGCATTCAAAGGGCTTCTCCCCAGTGTGAATTCTCTGATGCTGGAGAAAACTCGTGCTCTGACTGAAGGCTTTCCCACATTCACTACATTTATAGGGTTTCTCTCCACTGTGGATATTCTGGTGTTTGGTAAGATGTGCCCTGCACACAAAGGCTTTTTCACAGATGTTACATTTGAAAGGTTTCTCTCCAGTATGTATTCTGTGATGGTGGGCAAGGTGGATGTTTCGGATGAAAGCTTTTCCACATAAATTGCATTCAAAGGGCTTCTCTCCAGTATGGATTTTCTGATGGTAGGTAAGTGAGGAGCTCACGGAGAAGGCCTTGCCACAGTCCTTACACTCGTAAGGTTTCTCGCCAGTGTGAACCCTCTGGTGGTGGATCAGGTGTGTACTCTGGTGGAAGGCTTTCCCACATTCTCTACACTCATATCGTTTCTCTTTCATATGAGCTTTCTGACTTGCATGACATTTTTCAGTATGGGTTTTCTGATGTTTACTAAGGGTGGCACTCTTCAAGAAGACTTTCCCACACTCATTGCACTCAAAGGCTTCTCTGTTTGGTTGAAATTCCTGACCTTGAACACGAGATGAGCCTAGGAGGCAGCCCTTCCCAGGTTCAACACCTTCTTGTTCACCAGCCCCCAGAGGGCTGCTCTGGTGACTGTGCAACACCTGCTGTGAACCGATCTCCTGGCCTCCACGCTGCCATTCCCACAGGCTGGCACCATGCCAGTGAGTGTCTCTAGTGAGTCTTCCCTTCATGGCCCATGGGTCCAATTCTTCAGGAGTGTCTGCCTGGAGAGTAGATTTCTTACTCTCAGACATAGCCATCCAGTCTGAAAGACATTCAACATAGAAATATCTTTTTATCCTAGTAAACAACTACGTGGGATGAGATGATGAGCCTGTTAATAATACCAAACAATGTGTGTACATGCATGCCTAAAATCCCAGGAGAATGGAGGAGGCGCTGCAGCATGGTCATCCCCCTGGGGGGTGATTTCTCACTTTCCCTCTCATTGTCTTTCCCTGTCTCTCCAGCAAGTGCATGCTCCCTGTGGCAAACACCTAAAAAAGAAAAAAAAAAGGCAATGGAAAAAATAAACATATGGGTAAATAAAAGTATTACTGATAGTATGAAATAATAACTATATTCTTAAGCATAACTGAAAATATATGTAAAATTAAAATACGTAGCAAAAATACCTAATAAAAATAACACAAAAGATGAAAGAAAATGTTATTAAATGTTTATATAAGTCCTTGTCTAGAAATTATTAGAAGTAAATATTTATTTTGAATAGTAACAAACTGGTTTTACTTATTACACTTACTGTTAGAACTCTAGTTAAAGGAGGTAAATTAACAAACGAATATTGGGTGAAAATGAAACAAAACATTTTTAATTAATCCAAGAGAAGACAAAAAGGGATTTAAAGCATATGAGTAAAAGAAAATAAATAACAAGACAGTAGATATCAAACCCCACACATTTCAGAAAGTGATCTAAATTATCATATTAAAAAACTAAGATTGTGAGACTGGATGAATAAATAAAAATCCAACTAAATGTCACTTAGAAAAGAAAAATACAGCCACCAAAATACTAAAAATGAAAGGATGACAAATAACATATGATACAGAAGAAAATGGGTGTGCTTACTAACATCAGACAAGTCACATGATATTAGAGAAAAGGGACTTCAGGCATCTCATCTGGACAGAGGGCACCTCTCCAGGAGCACGGACCAAAGTCCCACCAGACAAGTCACATGCTATTAGAGAAAAGGGACTTCGGGCATCTCATCTAGACAGAGGCCACCTCTCCAGGAACGCATACCAAAGCCCCACCTGGATGCACATCAGGCAACTGCAAAACGCACAAATGAAATGGGAGACAGACAAATCAGTGAGCACAGTGAGAGATGTCCACACCATTTGCAATGACTCAAAAATCAAGTCATTAAGGGACAATCTCAACAGCCCAATAAACAAATCTGACTTAATTGCATACACTTACATTCCTACACCTGACCATGACAGAGTCCACCAAAACGACTACACACTGTGCCATGAAGCAAGTGGAAATGCATTTCCTAAGAATGAAATAATCTAGAACATGTTGTCGTAACTCAGTGGAATTAAGCCAGAAATGATACTAAAATACCAAAAAGATCATGAGAAAATTCACGGATGTGTCTAAATTAAGCAAATAATTGACAGATCAAAGAAGAAAATGTAACATAAATTTAAAAATGTTTTGAACTAAATGGCAATGCAAACATGAACTGGAATTTAAAGGATAAAGCTAGAGCCAAACTGAAAAGAAAATGTGCATATTATGTCAGTTATCAACCTGAAGAAATTAGGAAACGGCATATTAAGTCGAACAGAAAAGGAAAGACATAAATAAACCGGAAATGAATTTTTGTAAAGATTGATAGCTTTGGGGCCAGTAGGTGAAGTGGTAGTTGAAGAGAGGGATCCCCACATGGCTGACCATGATGAGGGTTCTGAACCCAGCTGCCTGGGACTCAGGCCAGACATATTAGCATGGATGCCCCAAATCCCGAGAGGAGAATGGAGAGGGAAGTGCAGCATGGCCATTGCACCTGGAAGGTGATTTCTGACTTTCCCTCTGTCTCTAGTGAGTGCACATGCCCTATGGCAAAAACCTAAAAAAAAAAAAAAAGAAAGAAAGAAGGAAAGAGAGAAATTTAACAGATTTTTAACAAGACAAATCAAGACAAGACAGAAGTATGTATTACTAATATAAATGATATTAATGGTAATATCAGGACAGATTCTACAGAGATTTTTGAGAAATTTAATGCCAATAAATTTGACAGGTTAAGCAAGAAACTCAAATTCCTAGAAAAGGTATAATGTACAAAACTGGCACAAGAAGAAATAGAAAACCTAAATGGTCCTAAGATCTAATACACAAAATCTTTATTATTAAAACTTTCTCACAAAAAAGTTTCCAGGCAGAATTCTTCCAAATATTTAAGGAAGAAATAATACTAGTCTTACCCAGGGAATGGAAAAGAAGGAATATTTCCAACAAGTTTTATGAAGCTAGCACAACCTACCAGAATCTGTAGGACATTTAAAATCTGAGGACATTTAAAACGAAAAAATCACAGGTTGAATTCTCTCTCATGCACAGAGATGCAAAATTCCTAAATAAAATATTAGTGAAAGGAATGGAGTTATATAAAATAGCACATACATCACAAAAAGGTTGAAATTTAAGTTTGTTCTCACCCTTCAATTGCTCAGTGTCATTTACATTAACAAAATAGAGGAGAAAAGTCGTGTCATTATTTTGGTAGATGCTTACAAGAAAGGCATCTGATTCAAGTCAACGCCCGTCATGATAACTCACGGGTGTAGGACAGAACTTCCTCAATCTGATAGATACTCCACACCAGAAGTCACAGTTAAACATGGAACATTGAAAACATTCCTGAGACTGGGATGAGTAATCATGTCTAATCATGTCTACTATTTTTTTTTGGGGGGGGAGAGATTTTCACTGTAGGGCGCGTGCACTCGCCAGACAGACAGAGAGAGACATAGAGACAGAAAGCGAGAAATCACACCCCAGGGGGGATGGTCAAGCCGCAATCCCTTCTCCATTCTCCTCTAGGGATCTTGGGCACCCATGCACACGCGCCCGGCATGAGTTTTAAGCCACCGGGTCTGGGACGCGAACTGCGGTCAACTACGTGGGAGTCCAGCGACATAGCCATTACACTAACTGCTGGTTCCCTAATCATGTCTACTATCATCATTTCCATTCAACACTGTACTAGAAGTCTTAACTATTACAAAGTAAAGAAAGAAAATCAAAAGATTTTGAGGCCAGCAGATATGTGGTGGTTAAGATGGCTGGATTCCCACATTGCCAACTGTGACTCACGTCTTAGATCCAGTGGCTTGAAAATCCCAAGAGGAGTATGAAGGAGAAGGGACTGCAGCATGGCCATTGCAGCATGGCCATCCCCCTAGGGGATAATTTCTCACTTTCCCTCTTTCTGTATCTCTCTGTCTCTTTCCTTTCTGATGTGTGCACATGCCCTATGGCAAAAGCCTAAAAAAGAAAGAAAAAGATTTCAAGGAAGAAATAAAAATATTATTTTAGAATGATATGATACTGTTTATATAAAAATACAAAATACTCTACGGGTAACCTATTAGAATTAATAAAGAGAATTTAATAAAATTGCTCAATATATCAATATGTAAAATCCAGCAACAAAGAATTAGAAAGTGAAAATTTCAAAAGACATTAATAATTGCACCAAAGCCAACAAATGCTTAGACATAAACACAATGAAAAGTATGTAAAAACTATACCCCAAGCTACCAAAATATGTCAAAGAAAGAAAACCTACAAAAATGTGGGCGTACACCAGGACCATCAAAATGGAATGTTCTCAGTTCCTTCCTGCTAATCTACAGAGTCAAGCCAATTCTCAAATCTCAGAGGAACTTTGTGAAGCTGAAGAGCCAATTATGAAATTCTAAAAGTAAAGAAATAAACCAGGCTGGAGGGCGTACGCTCAGTATAATGCTCAGCAAGGAGGAGACAGAAGAGTCCAGAGACAGACTCTGTCTTTCTGGTGAGCGTACACGCCCTATAGCAAAACCTCTCCCCCCGCAAAAAAAAAATGTACAGCCTCTGGAGCATAGCAGTTATGCTGTTGGACTCCCACTTGGCCTACTACAGTTCAAGTCCCAGGCCCGGTGGCTTAAAACTCATGCCGGGCATATGTGTGTGCACGTGCATTTGTGCCCAAGATCCTAGGAGGAGAATGGAGAAGGGACTGGTGCATGGCCATTCCTCCTAGGGAGCGATTTCTCACTTTCCCTCTCACTTTCTCTGTCTCTCTCTGGTGAGCGCACGCACCCTAAGGCAAAAACCTCTTAAAAATATGTACAACATCAGGGCCAGCAGGTGGCACTGGGCTCCCACATGGCTGACCACGGTTTGAGTCCTGGACCTGGTGGCTTCCTTTCTCGCTATTCCTCTCTCTGCTCAAAATAAATAAAGAAAACTTAAATAATAACTTTAAAAATGTTTTAAGAAAAATGTACGTCTGTTTATCAGATGACACCATTATCCACCACAGGAAACATATGACAGATACATACATATGACAGAGGACTAAAATCCTGAATACACAATAAATTAATAAGAGCAGATAACTAAGTAGAAAATGAGTTGAATTTTTATAGGTACTTTACAAAAGAAGATATTTAAATGATTATAAAAATAAAATGATTATCAATTTCATCAGTCAGAAGTAGAGATATTCCATACATCCTCTAAAATGGTTTTTAAATATTTTAAATACAGAGAGGCCAGAAGGCACCATGGTGGCTAGGGCACTGGACTCCCACAGGGTTGATCACAGTTCGAGTCCCAGGCCTGGCAGCTTGCTTTCTCACTTTTCCTCTCTCTCTGGCAAATTAAAAAAAATCATAATAATAAATAAAATAAATAGTTCTTTAAAAACCATTTTAAATGGCAATCCTAAGTATATGTGAGGATATGAACCCTCATTTCCTGCTGGCTGGAGAATCAGTTGGCATATCCACATGGCTCTACCTGCTAGAGCCCGCGTGTGCATAAGTACAGAACACCTCCTACATATGCAAGAAAAATGTACACGTGAGTTCTGTACAAGTCACACAAGAAATGTCATAGCAGCACTGGTCACAATATCTCCAAGCGAGAGCTTAGCCACACCTAGCACCAGGAGCACACACCAACGGGTGGGTGTAGACGGGAGTTGTCCCCAGTGAGAACTGCTAGCTAGTGCTACCCAAGAAAACGCGACCGGATTGCGGGCTCACTGCTGAGTGGAAGGGGCCAGAGGCGCACTCCCCAGATGACTCTATCTACGTCAAGTTTAACAACAGGCAAAACAAATCTCTGGCCCTCCCCCCTGGGACAAAGAAACGAGGGGCGGGCAGGGAGGTGGGGCGGGGCCTCTGGTAGGTGGGCAGGGCTCTCGCTCCCGTCTGGTTGCTGGTTGGGCAGGCGTGTCCCACGCCCAGCTGCTGGGCTGCGGTCTATGGTTTGTGCCCTTCCCTGTATCGTGTGTCACATCCAACAAAAGGCCACTTCCAAAACACCTAGCAGATGGCTTCCAAAAATAATCAACGACAAGTACAATGTCTAGCTTTCTTTTCAATCAGTAGACACTTCCATGTATTAAAGCCTTTCCTTGATTGTGATAATAAAAACAATCATCTATATAAGAGAGTATTTGACTCTAAATGTTTATATTAAACAGTAACACTTCTCTACCAAGGTGAGCTTTCAAGGAGAAGAGTCAGATGCATCCTGGCTTTCCTCCACTACAAACCGAGCTGTGGGAAGCTGGACCCCTGGAACCCACCACCTGCAGCATGACGGCATGGGCTCAGCGGGCACTCGCTGGGGCAAGGCTGCTTCAGGGCAGGCTGAATTACGGACCCATGACTCTCAAGTGCATTGGTCCACATTAGGGGAAAAAACTAGAGTTTAAAATAGTAACTGTAGAGTTTGAAGCAAAGCGTGCAAATAGTAGGGTCCAAGCCCCTACATGGGGTAGCCAAGGGTCACACCCCGGAAGGGATCAAAAACTACCTGGCTCTCCCAAACCACCAGAAGTGTCAAGAGCTGACACCAGCAAGTCCTCGGGAAACAGGGAGTGTCGGGGGTAAAAGATACGGAGGACAGTTTCCAGGTCAGTTTGCCAAGACTTCCTTCAGGACCCCGCAGCCTCTTCCCAAGTCAGAGGAGCTGGGGCGTCGTCCTCTCCCCGCACCTGGCAAAAGGCGAGAGGCATTTTCTCCTGGAGAGAGTAAAGAAAAGAGGTGCCCGGCTTTGAAGACGCCACGCAGTCAGCCAGGAGAAAGGTGAAGACTCAGACCCCACTCACCCACTCAGAGCTTCCAGAATATACTCCAGGCCTCCCACTGTTTGATGGGGTAGGCCACCAGGGATCACCAGAAGTAAGACAAGAACTATCAAAACAACCAAACAGAAAGCAGAGAATAAGCAAAAGAAAACAGAAAACAGAGCTTGTGGGGAAGAGGAAAATGTTTAGAGGTAAGACATGTTAACTAAAATATGAACAAGAGTTTATTTTTTTAAAAGCAGTCTTCATAGAAACAAGTGTTCTTGGAAATTAAAAATGTTTGCAGAAAGAAATTACTGTAAATAGAAAATTCCTGCT
>NW_006160131.1:13857-14746 GCF_000334495.1 Tupaia belangeri chinensis
CTGTAAACAATTAGAAGACCAGAAAAAAAATTTTTTTAAAAAGCTGTTTTTAGGCAATGGACAAATGGGAGCGAGGGCTGGTGCCCCTGAGAGAAGGGAAGCAGGTGACTAAGACTGCAGGTGCCCAGTTGGGTCCCTGCAGGCAGAGCTCAGGCCATAACATGGGAGAAAAACGGAAACCACAGATGCTGCAAATTCAGGTAACGGAGGCTGGGGTTTGCGGAACCCAAGGCAGCTCAAATCCAGGACCAGCAAAAAGAAGAAAGCTGCAGAAGTGGAATTTGCAGCTCAAAACCATTGCTCCGTCTCTGTTCCTTGCCCAGAAGACTTCCCTGGTTCTACCAAATATTTAAGGGAAAAAACAGCACCAATTCTACCAAAATGCACCCCCACACACAAAAGAAAAAAAAAGAAAGAAAGAAAGACACACAAGGGGAAACCTCTTCATTCATTTTGTGAGGCTAACATTACCCTGATACCAAGAGACAAAGATAAAACAAGGAAAGAAAACTACAGGCGTGAACATCCATGCAAAAGTCCTTAGCAAAACGTTAGCAGACTACAACTGGCAATGTTTAAAGAGGATAATAAATCAAGGCTAACTTGAGCTTATCTCAGGAACACAAATTTGGTTCAACATTTAAATCCAGGGAACCAGCAGTTAGCGTAATGGCTATGTCCTGGACTCCCACTTAGTCGACTGCGGTTCGTGTCCCGGACCCGGTGGCTTAAAACTCACGCCGGGCGTGTGTGCGTGCATGCCCAAGATCCTGAGAGGAGAATGGAGGAGAAGGGATTGCAGCGTGACCATCCCCCCTGGGGGGTGATTTCTCGCTTTCTGTCTCTATGTCTCTCTCTGTCTGTCTGGCGAGCGCACGTGCCCTATAGC
>NW_006160131.1:14892-15246 GCF_000334495.1 Tupaia belangeri chinensis
ATTCAAACTTCCTTAATCTGACAAAAGGCCTCTACAAAATACCTCTGGCTACTGGCATGTTCACAGTGAAGGACTGAGTGCCCTTCTAAGATGGGGGACCAGGCAAGGACTCCCCTCTCATAGCTGCTATTCAGCACTGCTCTGGAGGTCCTGACTGTGCAGTAAGAAACACCTGGACTTGGGATCAGCAGTTAGCGTAATGGCTATGTCACTGGATTCCCACGTGGTCGACCATGGTTCAAGTCGTGGACCTGGTGGCTTAAACTCACACTGGGAGCGTGTGGGTTTATGCCCAAGATCCTGAGAGGAGAATGGAGGAGAATGGATTACGGCATGGCCATCCCCCCTGGGGGG
>NW_006160131.1:20746-27447 GCF_000334495.1 Tupaia belangeri chinensis
GGGAGGCTGGGGTTTGCGGAACCCAAGGCAGCTCAAATCCAGGACCAGCAAAAAGAAGAAAGCTGCAGAAGTGGAATTTGCAGCTCAAAACCATTGCTCCGTCTCTGTTCCTTGCCCAGAAGACTTCCCTGGTTCTACCAAATATTTAAGGGAAAAAACAGCACCAATTCTACCAAAATGCACCCCCACACACAAAAGAAAAAAAAAGAAAGAAAGAAAGACACACAAGGGGAAACCTCTTCATTCATTCTGTGAGGCTAACATTACCCTGATACCAAGAGACAAAGATAAAACAAGGAAAGAAAACTACAGGCGTGAACATCCATGCAAAAGTCCTTAGCAAAACGTTAGCAGACTACAACTGGCAATGTTTAAAGAGGATAATAAATCAAGGCTAACTTGAGCTTATCTCAGGAACACAAATTTGGTTCAACATTTAAATCCAGGGAACCAGCAGTTAGCGTAATGGCTATGTCCTGGACTCCCACTTAGTCGACTGCGGTTCGTGTCCCGGACCCGGTGGCTTAAAACTCACGCCGGGCGTGTGTGCGTGCATGCCCAAGATCCTGAGAGGAGAATGGAGGAGAAGGGATTGCAGCGTGACCATCCCCCCTGGGGGGTGATTTCTCGCTTTCTGTCTCTATGTCTCTCTCTGTCTGTCTGGCGAGCGCACGTGCCCTATAGCGAAAAACCCAAAAAAAAAAAAAAAAAAACATTTAAAAAACCAACTAATGTAATTTATTATATCAACCACCTTAAGGATTCATAAAAACATTTGACAAAATGTAGTATCCATTTATGATAAAACTCTCATCAAAGAAATGGCTATAAACTTCCCCAATGAATACAAACTTCCTTAATCTGACAAAAGGCCTCTACAAAATACCTCTGGCTACTGGCATGTTCACAGTGAAGGACTGAGTGCCCTTCTAAGATGGGGGACCAGGCAAGGACTCCCCTCTCATAGCTGCTATTCAGCACTGCTCTGGAGGTCCTGACTGTGCAGTAAGAAACACCTGGACTTGGGATCAGCAGTTAGCGTAATGGCTATGTCACTGGATTCCCACGTGGCTGACCATGGTTCAAGTACCGGACTTGGCAGCTTGAGAATTACTCTGGGCGCAAGTGTGTGCATGCCCAAAATCCTGAGAAGAGAATGGAGGAGAATGGATTACGGCATGGCCATCCCCCCTGGGGGGTGATTTCTCACTTTCTGTCTCTCTGTCTCTCTCTGTTTTTCTGGCAAGTGCATATGTCCTACAGTGAAACAAAACAAAACAAAAAACCCTGGACTGGGGGGCAGCAGGTGGAATGGTGGTTAATATGCTGAATTCCCACGTGGCTGACCATGGTTCAAGTACCGGACTTGGCAGCTTGAGAATTACTCTGGGCGCAAGTGTGTGCATGCCCAAAATCCTGAGAGGAGAATGGAGGAGAAGGAACTGTGGCATGGCCATCTCCCTGGGGAGTGACTTCTTACTTTCCCTCTCTCTGTTTCTCTCTCTCTCTCTGGAAAGTGCATGTACCCTATGGCAAAAACCTAAAAAGAAAAAGAAGGAAAAAAGAAAAGAAAGCCTGGATCCCATGGCTATTGTGATGGAAATACGAAAGGTCACTTTGAAAACAGTGTCAAAACAGTTTCTTATGGAACCAGCAGTTAGCGTAATGGCTATGTCACTGAACTCCCACGTAGTCGACCACAGTTCGCGTCCCGGACCTGGTGGCTTAAAACTCACGCCGGGCGCATGTGCGTGCGTGCCCAAGATCCTGAGAGGAGAATGGGGGAGAAGGGATTGCGGCGTGGCCATCCCCCCCTGGGGGGTGATTTCTCGCTTTCTGTCTCTCTGTCTCTCTCTTTCTGGCGAACGCACGCCCCCTATGGCAAAAACCTCTCCAAAAAAAAAAAAAAGGAAAGATGTGCAAGAACATTCAGGTCAGAATTATTCCTAACAGCAAGTCTAAACACAGTCTACATGTCAGTCAGCAGTAGCGGGTAAGTTAAGGCATGGCCACTGAAGAAATATCAAAGTGCGGTTTGAACGATGACCCGGAGCTACATGCCCCAGACGGATTTGGATAGAGCATACTGCAGAAGGGTGATCTTAGGGTAATACATACACATCGAGTTTCAAAGCACGCAAAGAGGAATGAGCGCTCTGAGCTGCAGCTGTCTGGCAAACCTGTGAGCACGAGACACTAGTGTGAAGCGGAGCTGGTGCTCCCTCTGGCAGCATGGGAATAACCTGCAGCGAGCCTGGGAGGCGCCTGGGTCTCAGATGTGCTGCCATGTTCCATTTCTTTTTTTGTTTGTTTGTTTTTTTTGTTTTTTTGAGAGATTTTCACTGTAGGGCGCGTGCGCTCGCCAGACAGACAGAGAGAGACATAGAGACAGAAAGCGAGAAATCACCCCCCAGGGGGGATGGTCACGCCGCAATCCCTTCTCCTCCATTCTCCTCTCGGGATCTTGGGCACGCACGCACACGCACCCGGCGTGAGTTTTAAGCCACCGGGTCCGGGATGCAAACCGCGGTCGACTACATGGGAGTCCAGCGACATAGCCATTACGCTAACTGCTGGTTCCCCCA
This sequence comes from Tupaia belangeri chinensis, assembly GCF_000334495.1. Taxonomy (NCBI): domain Eukaryota; kingdom Metazoa; phylum Chordata; class Mammalia; order Scandentia; family Tupaiidae; genus Tupaia; species Tupaia belangeri. Next base: position 23,332 of record NW_006160131.1, read on the forward strand.
TGTTCCATTTCTGAGGCTGCATAGTGGCTGTGCGTGCTGCTCTGTCACCCTTGACAGGCTCAACAATATTACACATTCGGTTTTGTACATACGATGTACATTAGTCAAAGTAAGTTTAAGCTGAAAGGAGAGGACCAGCCTGTGGCTCGATGGTCACTGAGCTGGATTCCTCACGGGCTGATGGTGCCAGACCCGGCGGCTCAAAAACCTGGGCTGTGGGCTCGCGTGCCAAATTCCCAAAAGGGAGGGGAGTGGAGAAGAATGGATTACGGCATGATCATCCCCCATGGGGCGCTCTCTCACTCTCCCTCCCTAGCTCTCTCTGGTGAGTGTACATGTCCTCTGGCAAATGAGAAAAACAAAGAAAATAAAGGAAAATGATAAGTATAGAAATAAAATTACATGAGGAGTAATAAAAACATTTCCAGCAAATTTAAGAGGAAAAGAAATGCAGATAAAACTGGAAATGAGGCCGGCCACAGTGGCACAGTGTAACAAAACACTCTGCCAGGCTAAGGCCACGTGAGGTCTCGGGTTCGCACTCAAGGCCTCCCTATACCTGCTGGGTGCAACGTACATGCCTGCGATCGAGACTGGCTGAGGCTGGGGATGGATCATGGCATGAAGACCCTGTTGGGGTGCCTAATGGGGCCAGTAGATGGCGTCGTGGTTAAGGCACTGGACTCCCACTTGGCTAACCACAGTTCAAATCCTGGACCCAGAGGCTTGCAAATCATGCTGGGCATGATTCCTCATCTTCATCCTTCCTCCAATGAGTGGAATAAAGAATTAACGTTGGGACCAGCAGATAGTGTAATGGTTATGTTGCTGGACTCCCACATAGTTGACCATGGTTCAAGTCCTGGACCTGGTGACTTAAATCTCACGCGGGGCACATGTCCATGCGTGCCCAAGATCCCAACAAGAGTAATGAAGGCATTGTGGTATGGCCATCCCCCTCGGGGGCGATTTCTCCCTTTCTGTTCTCGGTCTCTCTCACTGTCTCTACAGCAAGCACACACACCCTATAGCAAAAATCTCTCAAAAGAATAGTGTTAATGAATGAATAATTTAATAGAAATACTAATAGTTACAAAGGGACTTCACAAAGCTTGTGGAAAAATAGAATTAAAGTATGCATTATGTTGTTGCAAAAAATGCTGAAATCTATGCATAGCTTTTTTTCACACTACTCATTCTCCATAAACTCTCTGGAGGCCCCTTGTATTATACCAGAGTGGTAGGGGTGTGAATAAATTTCTTTTAATCTCTCCACCTTTTTTGTTATAACACTGCTTGTTATATGTTACTGTTACAGAACAAAATATTTTTTAAAATGCGATAGCTTGTTTGTAATAGAACAAAATCAGAGAATATTAAGGATGCTACTGTGGTAAAAGTCTTTTAAATAACTGAGTTTTAGAGTTAAGGAACTTAAATTCCATAACTTATTACAGTTCTGTAGCAGACTGAGTGCTAGACATTCTAGGCAAGCAGTAACTTACCGTGGACATAAACTCCTGCCTACTTCACTGGGTTACTATGAAAACCCATAATAAAAGCTTTGAAAAATATTTTACACCGTTTATGCTACATGAAACGGTGATGTCTTGGAGAAGGCAGAAAGTCCTCTAGACTCCTGGGGTGTGGGGAAGAGGCACCCCTGCCCTTAAGCCGCCACACCCACTGGGCTCTTTGAGACAAGTGGTGGCCACCGAATGGCATGTTCTGTATCCACAAGGTGCAGAGGTGACGAGAAGTGAGAAGACGCTCCTTTCTCAGTTCACAGTCGGGTACATTTGCTGACCGTCACCCCACCCACAGCTGGGCTTCCCCCGTGCCTCCCATCAGCACGCCTCTTACCAAGACAGGAGCCTCCCGAAGTGCCCCCCGGCATCAGTTCTTCTCCTTTTCCCAGTTGCGGAAACACATCTGGTTTGGGTCCCAAGAGTCCTGTTTTTGAGGGAAACAAAAATGGACAACATCCATTCCTATCAGATAAAGTCACTGCAGAGGCGGGCCGTGAAGACTGCACCCTCAGGTGGCCCATTTCCAACCCCGTCCTCTACCTGGTAGCAGCTGAAGGGTCTCCAAGAGATGCCCATGGGAAGATGAGCCTCCCGAGGCTCCCCACCTTACCCAGCGAGACCAGGTTGCTGTAGTTTTCCAGCATCACGTCTCTGTACAGGGCCCTCTGGGCAGGGCTCAGGCGTCCCCATTCTTCCTGAGTGAAGAGCACGGCCACATCCCCGAAGGTCACCGCCTCCTGTAACAGCAGGTCATTCTCGCTGACCAGGCTACTCTTCCATGCGGTTCTCTGGGAAAGACTCCGACTGGCGGCTCCAAGGACCTCATGGGGATTTACGGGGGACTGGGAGCCAGCAGGGAGCCAGCTCTCTGTGAGACTAAGCATTTCCTCAAGGTCTCTAGGGGTCTTGCTTTGCGTTAAGACTTTGTTCCTCACTTTATGGGACCAGCAGATGGCATAACGGTTACATCGCTGGACTTCCACAGAGTCAACTGCAGTTTGAGTCCTGGGCCCAGTGGCTTAAAACTCACACAGGGTGTGTATGCGTGTGTGCTCAAAATCCCAAGGGGAGAATGGAGGAGAAGGGATTGCAGTGTGGCCATCTGTCTCTCTGGCAAGCACAGGCACCCTATAGCAAAAAAAAAACCCAAAAAACAAACAAACAAGAAAAACCTCTCTCTTAAAAAAAAAGACTCTGTCACCCACTTTGAGGAAATACGCACGTCAGTGAGGATACGCCGCCTTAGTGCCCGGCCTTCACACTCGCTCGCTCTGCCCAGACCATGTTCTTCCGTCTCCCACCATCTGCTCAGCCCTGCCCCCTGCTCGCCCCACCCTACCCCAGCCCCAGTGCAGACTGCTCCCTCAGCACAGCCGATCCTCCCGTTCCTGCCTGCCGTCAGGCCCCAGGCCTCTCTGTACCAGCACACTCTAGCCTGCCCCCTGGGTTAACTCCACCTCCGTCTTCCCAGGATCTAGAAGACGGCCCAGGTACTCAGCACCTGTAGTCTACTGCTCAGAGATACCTGCTTTTCTTCAAATGCTCGCCTGCCCACCCCACCCTGCAGACGCACACGTGGGCCCAGAGAAGCAGTCATTTTGCACAAGGGGACCGTGACACTTCTGATTGCAACTAGGCCCTTTCTTGGAAACTCTAAAACATGGCTGGAGAGGACTTGGTCCTACAGGGCACTTGGCAATCTACCAAGTAACACTCAGAGGAAGAGTTCAGTAGAACCCAGGGAAGAAAGCCGAGTCCAAGAAAAAGAAATTTACATTATTCTAGACCCTCTTCCATGGCCAAAGTCCATCTGTATCTTTGCCATTGCATTTGGGGCAACATTTGGCTTAAGGTGGTCTGAATCAGGTTTCTGTACCTACACCCAGAGCCGTGGTACCCCGGCGTCGGGAAGCACTTGTTGAACTGAGCCATGAAGCAGTTGGGGCACCACTGTCCACCTTGTATCCCAGCACTGATCGGGATGCCAGGTACACTTCACATCCTTCCCATGTGTGTGCTGAATGGCACCCACCTGAGGCAGCCAGAAAGCACAGAGGAACTGTGGGCCCCTGACGGTGAACATGCAGAAAAGGTTAGGGAGAGGAAAATCAGTGGACTGGGGCGTGCAAATCGCTTCACAGGGAAAAGGTGTCTGAGTCAGGTCCTAAAGGGGGACAGGGTGAGCAGCAGGAGAGCCAGGCCTGTCGGTCACTGCACCCCGACTGGGAGAGCCGTGCCTGTCGGTCACTGCACCCCCGACTGGGAGAGCCAGGCCTGTCGGTCACTACACCCCCAGCAGGAAGAGCCAGGCCTGTCAGTCACTGCACCCCCGACTGGGAGAGCCAGGCCTGTCGGTCACTACACCCCCCGCCGGAAGAGCCAGGCCTGTCAGTCACTGCACCCCCGACTGGGAGAGCCAGGCCTGTCGGTCACTACACCCCCAGCAGGAAGAGCCAGGCCTGTCAGTCACTGCACCCCCGACTGGGAGAGCCAGGCCTGTCGGTCACTACACCCCCAGCAGGAAGAGCCAGGCCTGTCAGTCACTGCACCCCCGCCTGGGAGAGCCAGGCCTGTCGGCCACTCAACC
>NW_006160131.1:27523-29494 GCF_000334495.1 Tupaia belangeri chinensis
GCGGGCAGAGCCAGACCGGTTGGTCACTGCACCGCGGCAGGGAGAGCAGGGCTGTTGGTCACTGCACGCCCCCCGCCCCCCGCCCAGGCTGGGAGAGCTGTGCCTGTCCACCACCCCTCCCGCTACACATCCTTTCCCCGATCTCTGCCACACGGTCCCATCCTGGAAAGGTTTACATGTGAAGGAATTAGTGCACACCCAAATAAATGCTGCCCCCTTCAAAGCAGGGTCCATGCTCTTATTCTAAAGGGCAGGTACTGCTCAGAGCATTGTAGGCATTTACCACCTAAAATGAAGCAAAGTCTTTTCAATAATTTCATTGGAACCCAATATTCTGCTAATGTAAAAAGTCAAACATCATTTAAAAAAAAAAAAAAGAGTCCCATAAATCTCCCAGAACATGTCCCCATGCCTCCCTTCTCGCAGCTCCTGGCCAGGTCCTCAGACCGCTTCAGAGCCCGGATCGTACCCGCTGGTCAGGAGATGCAAACGGCTCCAGTCCTCGCAGTGCCACTTGCGTGACATCAGCAAGTCACTGACTCCCAGGACCTACTCGTGTGAGTCAGAACCGGGGACGGAGGGAGGCAGCAGTTGGGATGCATATCTAGGTGACACTGAACTGGCAGAAAAGTTTCTGGTGAGGGGAAAATAATATCCCCACACCCTTCAAATCTAGAAAGCAATTGAAGGGGAGCCCTACAGCACTCAGCCCACTCACCTGGACCGGGGCTGGCAGGTGGCTGACAGCCATGGCTTCTTCCCAATGCTCCGGAGGAGACAGGTGTGGCGCTTTGCAACTGGGGACTTCTTGAGCTAGGAGCTGCTACACATCTGTCGAGAGGAAGACTGGGTCAAAAGGTGACCTGACGTCCCCAGCGAGCCTGCGGGCAGTCACCGCCGAGTCCTCCTGCACCTGAGGCAGAGAAGTGTTCATTCTCTTTTGTCCCCAAATCTCCTGAGGGCTTCTGCCTAGCTGGACTGTGACAGGCCACCACCTGCTACCTCTCCCACTGGCCCACATTCCTGGGGCCCATCCCTTGGTCTTCCCTTCCCTGTCAACCATACCCACTTCCTGCAGAAAGCTTGCTTCAGGCCCAGCCCTTACACCTTCTACCTGTCTCTGGCCCTCCTTAGGCTGAGAGATCTCAAAAGAAACGCATCTTCTGGACAGCTGCCTAATCCTGGGAGGGGAGTGGGAGAAGGAAGGGAGGGTCCCTCAAATGACGCTCACAAGGCGACACAGGCATCGTCAAAGCCTATCAGGACAGGGACCCGCAGATGGCGTAATGGTTATGCCGCTGGACTCCACGTAGGCTACTGCGATCGAGTCCCGGAGGCGGGTCGCCTGACCATCGTGTGTGCGCTGGTGCCCAAGATCCCAGACGAGAATGTTGAGGGGACTGTGGCGTGGTGGTCCCCCCTGGGGGGGGTGTGATTTCTCGCTTTCTGTCTCTGTCTCTCCAGTGAGCGCACGCGCCCTATAGCAAAAGTCTCTCAAAAAAAAAAAAAAGTCTATCAGGACATGCCCTTCTCGGACCTCGGGCCTCTCTCCAGCGCCCAGCTGGGGCGACCTGTCGTCAAAGGTGGCGCCGGAATCTCACGCCCCCGCCGGCCGCTCTGCGGTCTCGCGACAGCGCTGCCCCTGCCCTCGGTGGGCTCCTCGCGCAGGACCCCACACCACAGGGGCGGGTGTAGCCATCACCTGGGCAAGCGGCCCCCAACACAGCCAGAGGCCCTGACCGTCCTCGTCCACCTGCGCTCGCAGACTCGGACCCCGAGCCCGGACACCCACACCCGCCGTGCTCCGCTGTCCTGGAATCGGCTCTCAAACGTTCCGGGAAGTTTGGGCGTTAGATAGGCGTGCTCCGAGCGGACGCCACGACCCGGTCCCCTTCGGCTCTTCTCCTGCCCTCCCGCTGGCCGTCCCCGCTCTCCCTCTGCGCCTAGGGCCACCGTGCCTGGTCACCACCG
>NW_006160131.1:29728-31670 GCF_000334495.1 Tupaia belangeri chinensis
GGGCGGGCCCGGGAGGCCCGCCAGGCGCTGCGGGCGGGGAGCGCGGGGCAGGCGCGTGGAGCCGCGTGGATCGGGGGAGATGTGACAACAGTGTCCTCTCGTGGGGGGTTGGGGACAGGGATGTCTTGCCGCGGAGGGAACCCAGCGGGGCGTGGGGAAGGCCGGGGAGGCAGACGGGACCGAGCTGGGGGCGACTGGCGACGGGGCGGGGCAGAACCCCATGTGCCTCGGAGGAGCGGGTGGCGAGCCGAGCTCGGTAGTTGCGGGCCCGGCGGGTGACGACGCGCCGGGCGTCCCGCCGGAGACCCGGCCGTCTTGGAAGTCATCCTCACGGAGCTCGGGAAGGGGGGACGAGTCAGGGAACGGAGGTCACTGACGACCCTTGGCGCTGTCTGGGCTCACGGAAGACTGCGTTCCCTAGACCCCGAGCGAGCATCGGGCTAGGCCGGTCCGAGGGGCTGGAGGAGTGAAAACCCCGCGCTCGTGGAGGTGGAGTGAAGTTCGACGAGGGCAGGTCGTCCTCCAGTCCGAAATGCTTACCGGCAGTGGTAAGAGTCAAACTGTATTAGGGGAGGGGAGGCGGATTATTTCATACTTAAAGTAATGTTTTCTTGGCAAGTTCTTTGAGGTCACATCTGAGCAGAGATGCAAAGACAGTGAGAAAGTCACATAAATCTCCGGGGAAGGGCTCTGCCAGGAGGGGAACCAAAGATGCTGTCCAGAGAAAAGTAATTGGTGACTTGGGCCTGGTTCGGCGGGTATGACGGGGTATCGCCCCTGCCATGGGAAACCATGGGGAGGGCGGCGCCGAGTTGTGACATGGCTGAGCACATGGGAGAATCAGCGGCCCCTGTGGGGAGAAAGAGGGGCTCCAGGGTAACCAGCCCGAGGCTGTCATAGCAGCCGGGGTGAGGACACCCCCCAGTTATAGAACCTTTCCCCGGGCTCCGCTTGCCACACTCAGGAGTTTGGAGTATTGTTTTCAGGTGTGTGGCAGGGTCACCATCCCCCAGCACTAAACTACATGCGGGCACTTCGGTAAGCACTCTGCATTCTATCCAATGCAGCCCACGCCTGAGGTGTGCACGACGAGCAGGCCTGGCCCTGCGTCCCACACCTAGCAAGTGGGACCAGGAGTGCTGCCCCTGCTGGTGGAGAAAAGGTGCAAGGTTGTCATTCCTGGTAGCCCAGGCCAGCTGCAAGCCTACACACAAGGGCCCCAGGACACCCAAAACGCCCCTTTCTCCTGGGGCTGCTGCCGTCTGCTAGGGAGAGGCCCGCAGGTACTCTTCCACCAGCAGTTCAAAAGGAGTTCTATAGAAGAGCAATACACACTGAGGCACAGTGCGCCGCAACGTCCTGCTGCAGCCAGAGTCGCCACATCTTGCTATAACACTCCCCACCCTTTCTCAAGGATTCTCGAGAACCCAGTCTGAGAAAGAACATTCGCACGTGGTGTGGAGAACCCCTCCTGTCCACTGTCACTGTTGCCCAAGTTATGCCTGACCAGGACCTGCTGCACACCTGCTGCCCTCTGTGGGCCAGGGCCTACTTCCCAGCAGCTACTTCATGGTGTTCATCTGCTGAGAAACCTTAGAGTGTTGTCACGTCTTCCTGCAGCTTCACTTCCAGTCACTTAGTGGCCTTTACTCTGCACTCAGCCTAACTCGTAGCCACTTACATTTCCCAACTACACACCATGCTCTTGGCCTTCTTCTTCCCACCATTTCCTTCCCACCGACTTCTCGGCACCTGCTAGTTCACTGCCAGGGTACCCTGTGCTGGGAGGACTTGGCATCAGGAGCCGGTGGCCATTCATCCTGGAATTCACAGAAGGGGCCCTGTGAAGAGCTCAGTGAGTGTCAGCTACATGAGTGAGTGACACCTGAGCAGGAGCACTATCACACTCATCCTTGTCCTCACTCCTGCAGACAGCCCAGGG
>NW_006160131.1:31800-50235 GCF_000334495.1 Tupaia belangeri chinensis
GGGAAAGAGCGTGCTTGTCGATCCAAAGCTGGCAGGAACTGGATTGTGCCAATGGGCAGAGAAGCAGCCTCCCTTAATCATAATCCCAAGCATTCTGAAAAATTGAAGGGTGCATACCCATGTCCCCAAATGCTGGTCCCCAGTTGCCACAGGTCTGGCTATGCCATATCTTACGTCACACATAAAGTCCTCAATTACAGAAACTTCGGTTCTACCTGGAATGGACACCCAAGTGAAGGGCTTGAGCTGAATGAGATGCTCTAACAAGGTCTCTCCCAAATCCTTATTTATGCTCTTTCCAGATGTTCCCCAAATGAACACCCTTCCCTCATTCGAAGGGGGGCCAGGGAAGCTCACTGATGCCGAGCTGCTCCCCCCTTCTGTGCCCGCCTTGATGCAGCATGGGGCTCCTGGGCTCCATGGCTGTAACCAACATGAACGGATTCAGCTCCTATTGGCAGAGGGCCAGCCTGTCCACAGCAGTCCCACACCATGTGAAGAGGGGGCTGTTCCCGCACGCCCACGTAGCTGCCTGCAGTTTGAGTCACAGCTCTGGCAGCTTGAAAAACATGTTGGGGGAGGGATCAGCAGTTAGCGTAATGGCTATGTCGCTGGACTCCCATGTAGTCGACCGTGGTTTGCGTCCTGGACCTGGTGGCTTAAAATTCACGCCAGGCGCGTGTGCGTGCGTGCCCAAGATCCTGAGAGGAGAACGGAGGAGAAGGGATTGCAGCGTGGTCATCCCTCTTGGAGGGTGATTTCTTGCTTTCTGTCTCTCTGTCTCTCCCTGTCTGTCTGGTGAGCGCATGTGCCCAGTAGAAAAAAAAACAAAAACAAAACAAAACAAAACAAAAACACAAAAAACCATGCTGGGCACGTTTGTGTGTGCTCCAAGTCCTGACAGGATGGAGAAACAGAGGACAAAGTATTGTAGTGTGACCAGCCCCCAGTAAGAGGTGTGCTCACAGCACATGCTGGCATAAGAAGAAAAAAAAAAATAGGCAAAAAGGGGGACTGAAACACCAAATTAATTGTACCCTAAGAAACTTGGGTTTTAAATAATAATCTTCACACGCAGTCTCCTCTTTCCCCGTTACATGCTTTTTTCCTTATTTCCCACCTGATCTCCAAAGATAGAAATGTAGAGGAAGTATGAGGCAGAGAGGAGAGATGGGTAGAAAACATGAAAATAGGCCCAGCTGTGATGACACACAGGTGATGCCACCGCTTGGGAGTCTGGAAGCCACATGGGAGGCCTGGGTTTGGTTGCTGGGCTAACCTGGACACACCAGGTGCAGCTGTGTGTGCCTGTAATCCCAGCTAATTGAGAGGCTGGTGCAGGGGCTGGGACACAGCAAACCTTGCCTAAAATATCAATCTCTCTCCTTGTTCTAATATGAAACAAAGAAAACAGATGAACCTGGTAGCAGCAAACTAAAATCTCAAGAGGCAGGCACAGGGCAAGGAAAGAGGAAGAAGCGAGGCATGCAGAAGCCTCGGATGGATGACATGACTCCATATTGGCCAGAGTAACCCTGAGAAGTCAGCCCAAGAAACTGCACTCTGCAATCTGGACAGCATGCCCGGACACTTCCTGCCAGCACTACCACCCTCAGACCCCTTCGTACAATCAGTTCTGGGGGAGTTTCCTTCCTCCTGTTATAAAAGATTCCTGCAGCCTCCACCCATGTCCAGATCTTACCTTCCCACTTGGAGGTGTGCAAGCCTGTGACTGCACCTCAGGCCCGCCACACGGCTTTCTCTCAGAAACGCACTCAGTCCTGTCCTGAGCCATGTGATGCTCCTGCCAGGGTGCTGGTCAGCCAGTCACTACCATTCTCTCTGCCTTTGCTTGGCCTGCCTTTAGGGGCTGGAAGGGCTAGATAGTCCTTTTCCTTTGCCGCATGCGGTGGCCATGTAAGACAGCAGGAAGTGAGATGGAGGGGGAGTCTGCAGAGCAGCTTCCAGGAAAACCTCTTCTGCTGAGGCAGCCATGTTGCTGGTGCCACTTGCTCCTTCTTTCTGTTCCCAGTGTGAGTATTTTACTTGAGGTTATGGCCCCATGACCAGGGTGGAAACCCCATGAAACAAGACATTGAGTTACTGTCTGTGAACCAGTGTAGGCCACCTCCAGGTGTACTGTATGTAAGAAAAATAAGTGTCAACTATTTGAAGCCCTTGTTGACTAGGCTTCTACTATTTGTAGCCTAAACTTCTGTTACTTATATCTTCTCTCAACCCCTATTTCCTAGTTATCCTTCAAATCTCTATCTCAGTAAAGCCACTAAGTTCTTTGTAACCTTTAAGTCATCCTTATGCCCACTAGAGGTTGTAAACTACCTGTTAAAAATCAATACCCAAGGGACCAGCAGATGGCATAATGGTTACATCACTGGACTCCCAAATAGTCAACTGTGGTTGGAGTCCTAGACCCAGTGGCTTAAACTCACACCAGGCAGTGTGTGTGTGCCCAAGATCCCCAGAGGAGAATAGAGAAGGGATTGCAGTGTGGTCATCCCTAGAAGGTGATTTCTCACTTTCGATCTCTCTTTCTGGTGAGCGCATGTACCTTATAGCAAAACCTCTTAAAAACAAACAAAGGAACAAACAATACCCAAAACCAGGGTGTGGTGGCGCCCACCAGGTGACAAAAAATACCCAAAACCAAAAGACATGTTTCTACCTTTCCCTCTGTAGCATTTGACAATAGTCACTTCATATTTCTTTGTTAATATTTTCCTTTTACTTAGTCACTATTCATATTCCTATGTTAATATTTTCCCTTCCACCGCCTGACTTTTGTTTTTCTTTTTCCTTTGGCAGTTTATTTCTCAGTTTCTACTGATTCTTCTTTCCTCCACTTACTTCATCAATGGCAATACTCCCCATGAATCCTTCATCATTAATCTATTTATTCTACTGCCTATCAGGACTCTTCAGATTTCCCACAGACTCATTTAAACGCCCCCAAACCTCACTGCTCCACAAAATTGGTCAACTTTATGTGTTTTTAATTATGACACCCTACTATCTACCCAAATAAGAAATTCAAAACATCCTAGAATCTTCCTTCTCATTCAAAAGGCCACATTTAACCAATGACCAAATTTTCTAGATTCTATCCCCTTACTGCTTAAATTCTTCCTTTCCTCTTCCCTCACACTGTTTCTTTTTTTTTTTTTTTTTGAGAGGTCTTTGCTATAGGGCACGTGCACTCACCAGACAGAGAGAGAGAGAGATAGAAAGTGAGAAATCACCCCCCAGGGGGAATGGCCAAACCACAATCCCTTCTCCTCCATTCTCCTCTCGAGATCTTGGGCACATACGCACACGCACCTGGCGTGAGTTTAAGCCACCAGGTCCAGGACTCGAACTGTGGTCGGCTACCTGGGAGTCCAGCGACATAGCCATTATGCTAACTACTGGTCCCCACACTGTCACTTTCTTTTTTTTTTGTTTGTTTGAGGTTTTTTTTTTTTTGCTATAGGGCGTGTGCGCTCGCCAGACAGAGACAGAGAGACAGAAAGCGAGAAATCACCCCCCAGGGGGGATGGCCACACCGCAATCCCTTCTCCTCCATTCTCCTCTCGGGATCTTGGGCACGCACGCACTCGCACCCAGCATGAGTTTTAAGCCACCAGGTCTGGAACACAAACCGCGGTCGACTACGTGGGAGTCCAGCGACATAGCCATTATGCTAACTGCTGGTCCCACTGTCACTTTCTTAGTTTACCCCTCAGAAAAGAAAGAATACATCTTACTCATTTTGATTTTCTTAGCATGTCGAGCACGTATTTAGGAGTTGGTAGGGTGTGAAATCAATGAAACTGTATAACTACTGTAACTCTAGCTCTACAAAATCTCCCTGTGGGAGGCTGCACACTAGCAAGTCTGCCGAGGTTTCTCAGAGAGCAAACAATTGCCATGATTGGTTCCCTTCAAAAAACCTGACCTTCGAAACTTTGCTCTGATTGGCCACTAGAATCCCTCAAATTTGCATATCCGGAACCTCATGATTGGTCCAAAAGCAACCAATCATAACCCACCGTTTACAACCAATCATGGCTCACCAGAAGAGCTGTGACACTGCGTCGTCTCTGTGCTGCTCACAACAGACGACGTGACCCTGAAAAGTTGTACTACATCATCTCCGGACGACCCTGGAGAGTTGTGACACTGCGTTGTCTCCATGCTGCTCACAATAGATGACGCGACCCTTAAGAGTTGTAACACTGCATCATCTCCATGCTGTACCTTGCTGCCCACAATAAACAGACAACACTGAAGACATGGTGTCGTCTCTGTGCTGTAACACTACGCCGCTTGTCCCGGCTCTCACTCCTTCACTCAGGAAACCTGTTCGGCTGTCCCCCTGGGTCGGACACGTGGCGCCAGAACAGGGACGGGACATCTCCCTATGATTGTTTTGAATATTTTGAGTTGCAAAGATTTGGTTAATGTGTCAAATGTCCCATATCTAGTAATGTTTGGCTCCTCTCCCTCATTTCTCCTTGCCACTTTGACAGAATAGGACACAAAGATACATTATTGATTCCTATATATTTAAGACTCTCTCTCTCTCTCTCTCTCTCTCTCTAGATAGATAGATAGATAGATAGATAGATATAAACTTCTAGATCGTTAGCCTAACAGTTTAATAACTATTAACTGAGAACTTAAAACAGCATGCTACTGTGTTAAGATGTGTGCAACTATTCCATCATTTGGCAGAAACCAGCCCATATTTTAGGGGAGAAAATAACAATGCAGGGGGAGGGACAAGGACATGGAATAGTAAGTGTTGTTAGAGGTAGAGAATCTCTATTCTAAACAACCAAGGAAGCTAGACTGGAATAGGTGCAGCTAGCCAACATCTATGATATAGTAAAAGATCAAAGATTTATAGCATTTTTGCTAATAACGATCCTGCATACCTTCTCAATACAAAATAACTCACTTACCAGAAAAGGAAAACTGTGACCTGCTACAAGTAGCTGACTTGTTCAAGTTAGTGGCAGATTAGGACTATTTACCACGGCTTTAGGCTATCTAGTTAAGAACTCTCACTTTTTCTCTCCATTGTGAAGTCTCTAATGTCCAAAGGGAATCTGCAATATAACACAACAGAACTTATCTTCAGCATGAAACTCCCTTGTTTATACCATTAAACTTTCTGATGAAAAAGTAAGCTTTACCTTCTGAATCAAGATCACTCCACCTTTATGTGGTTTTTCTGCAGTGGTCTGTATTATTTGATATGGTATACTGTACTTCAACTAAGATTCCCACAATTACTACATTTATTAGGTTTCTACATTACAGGACCTCTCTAATTATTATGGAAGTGTTCATCACAATGAAGGGAAAGTGAAAACTCCCCTTACATATGAGTTCTTTGATGCCGTGTCAGGTTTGTACTCCGACTAAAGGCTTTTCCACATTCATTACACTGATAGGGCTTTTCTCCTGTATGAGTTCTCTGATGCACTATTAGGGATGAATTCTTAATGAAGGCTTTTCCACATTGATCACATTCATAGGGTTTCTCACCAGTATGAATTCTTTGATGCTCAATAAGGTACGCACTCTGGCTGAAAGCCTTTCCACATTCATTGCATTCATAAGGTTTTTCTCCAGTGTGAATAACCTGATGCACAGTAAGGGATGATCGTCCAGTGAAATGTTTTCCACATACCAGACACTCATATGGTTTCTCTCCAGTGTGAATTCTCCGATGCTGAGTAAGAGATGAATTCTTACTGAATGCTTTTCCACACTGATTACATTCAAAAGGTTTTACTCCAGAATGAAGTCTCTGATGTTCTATAAGGTATGTACTTTGGCTGAAGGATTTCCCACACTTACTACATTTGTAGGGTTTTTCTCCAGTGTGATTTCGCTGATGTAGGGTAAGAGTGGAGCTCTTACTAAACGCTTTTCCACACTCACTACACTCATAGGGTCTTTCTCCAGTGTGACTTCTCTGATGGACAATAAGATGCATGCTCTGACTAAAGGCTTTCCCACATTCGGCACATTCATAGGGCTTTTCCCCTGTGTGAGTTCTCTGATGCACTGTAAGATTCATGCTTTGAGTGAATGCTTTCCCACATTCATTACATTTGTAGGGTTTCTCTCCAGTGTGAATCCTTTCATGCTGAATAAGGGAGGAATTCTTACGAAAGGCTTTTCCACACTCTTTACACTGATAAGGTTTCTCTCCAGTATGAGTTCTTTGATGCACAGTGAGGTTCATGCTCTGACTGAAGGCTTTCCCGCATTCATTACATTTGTAGGGTTTTTCTCCAGTATGGATTCTTTGATGTACAGTAAGGGATGAACGTTCGATGAAGTGCTTCCCACATACATTACACTTATAGGGCTTCTCCCCGGTGTGAATCCTCTGGTGCTTAAGAAGGGATGAGCTCTGGCTGAAAGTTTTCCCACATTCATTACATTCATAGATTTTCTTTCCCACAAACACTCTTTGAGCTTTAATTAACTCAGAATTTTGCTTGGCATCTTTTCCATGTGAATTCCAGTGCTGGGGCCTTTTTGCCATAGGAATGCTTGGTTGTGTATCAAGGATTGAACCCTGGCTGGAACGTTTTTCAAATTCATTGCCTCCACAGTCCCTCCTCTCAGGGAGGATTTCCTTATGAGTAACTGCCACTTGGCCCAGTTGTCTGTCCTTGCTCTTCTGCTGCCCCTCTAACCAATTACCAGGTTCCCAGGTTTTCCCTAAAGTAGAATGCCAGAGGCCTTCCCTTTCCATTATTACCCCATGGGATAAATCTTCAGTAGTGTTGGGTATTGTAGTTGACTCTTTGGTTTCAAGTTTTGTCTCCCAGTCTGAAAAAAAAAAAAAATTAAAATACACATTGATTCTGTGCTGAGAAAGTGAAAACTGTACAAGGTGAGCAGGAGGAAATGAAACTAGAAGACCTACTGGGCACAACTGACAGTTTTCAAAGATATCTCTACAACTGGTAGGAAAACTGGAAGGGAGAGAAAACCAGTAGATCAGTCCATAGGTAACAGGAGAACCAGAAGCAGGGAATGGCAGATCCACTGGATAAGCAAAGGAAAGAGAGAACCCAGTCAGGAAAAGTGGGCAGTGAAACCACTTGCCACTAGACAAAGTTAAATAATTAAGATTAAACCTAGGGGAAATAAACAGAAGAGCTAGAATTGGGAGAAGCAGATCAGAAGACCCTGCAACACTGTACTTGGAATTTCTACCAACAGTTTCTTTCCTCCTGCATGCCACCTAGAAGTCTATACCAAATTAATCTTTATAAAACATCAGTGTGACAATGAAAAGATTCTTGCCCCTGCCAAACGTGGGTCCCTGGCTTTTGACATCATTTTAACTAATTACTTATCTCTCTGGGTCTGAGTTTTCTCAGACATATAATATGGATGAAAGTAATCTGAGGAGTAAGACACTGCATACATACATAGAGTCACACTAACCTTCAGAAACAATATAAAGCACCAGAATATGTTTGAAAATTAAATTCTTGAGGGAGGATGACACAATCTGAAAGCTTTTTCAGGCTCCACCTAACTGGAAATAATCCAAATAGCTATCGACAATGGAATGGATAACTAAATTGTCAAATACTCACAGTGGAATAACTGACAACGGTGAACATTAAACTGAAGCTATATAAACCAGTATGAATGAATAAATTAAGCAAAGGCACAGAAAAATATATACAGTTAAGATTCCATTTAGAGGGACTAGCAGTTGGCATAATGGCTATGTCACTGGACTCCCATGTAGTCGACCGCGGTGGCTTAAACTCACACTGGGAACCTGTGCGTGCGTGCCCAAGATCCCAAGAGGAGAATGGAGGAGAAGGGATTGTGACATGGCTATTCCCCCTGGGGGGTGATTTCTCACTTTCTATCTCTCTGTCTCTCTGTGTCTTTCTGGCGAGCACGCGCGCCCTATAGCGAAAACCAATCCAAGAAAAAATAATACTGTCTTTACATTTTCTACCCATCTTTTGTAAAACAGGAGCAAAACCCAATAAAACATCCAACAGCCATAAAAACGAAAACTTTAGTTATTAGAAAAAAAAGAAAAGAAAGCAATGATGTTAAAAATAAACTTAGGCCAGGAAGTAAGGTCCCAGTGTTTACTAAATATATTAGGAAGTAATTAAATCACAGCAAGGCAAGAAAAGAAAATTATGTTGTTCTTAGAATTAGCATTAAACTCAAAGACAAAAATAAAACAAAACACTTATTTTCAAATTCTGGCATATTATTTCACCTCTCTGAGCCCATTCTCCCATTTAAAAGGAGCTACTGGTACCTACCTCATAGATGTCTTACAATGGAAAAGCTGATTGATGCCTGGGGAAGAGCCAAGCCCAGGACTCAATCAAGGCTTTCTCTTCTCAGTTTGGGCAGGGTAACAAGAGAACTAAATAGCAGATAAATCTGGGAGTAATATCCCAGAAGATCTGGAAAGAACGAGATCTGGAATTTGCAAACATCATGTTCTCCGGGCTTCACTGTACTCCTCTATCTTCTGTATCTTTAGTGTCTCTTTCTTGAGTAGACATCTCTCTGTCCCAGTCAACACATTCCAGTCTACCTCGGTTACAAAACTGGAGGCACTCTACCTCGGATCTCTGTCAGTTCTTGCTTTTCCTTCCCTTTCCTTCCAAGCTAATCTTGAAACAACTGTCTGTGGTTTAAAGTCATTATTTCTTTGGTACTCCTTTGCTTTTCCACTCACAGCATATTTCCCTCAGCACTAAAAGGACTCTCCCTGGTCACAGGCCATTCCCTTAGCACTCCATCCAACAGGTAGTTTGCATTTTTCACTTGACACTGTTACTCTCCACTCTTCTCCCTCCCCTGATCCAGCTCTGCTGTACTGTCACCTTTGCTGTGGTATCTTTAGCGTTCCATGAAGTTATTGTCCTCGGGGTTTTGTCCTTACTTTGCCCTTGTCACACAATCTTACTGTACTTATCCAATCTTCCCTCATAGGAATTTCCAAATATGATTATGACTCTCAAGTCTATGTTTTCATTTGATTTCTAAACTTTCTACTTCATGTCAATCAATTTTACTCAACAAGTGTACACTGAATACTTACTCTGTAGGCAATGTGGAAGGCAGGGGATACACGAAATGTACATTCAGTAATGACAGCTCAGGGAGCCTGCATACCAGCGGGCAGACAGACGTTCAGACAGTGAATGCAGTGTGAAACGTAGTCATCAACAATGGGGACTTTAGGCTTTCACCCACTGGAGATGTCTAAAGTGGGCAAACAAGGAGAAAGAAAGATATGGCTATCAAAAATCTGTGTTTGGGGACCAACAGATGGCATAATGGCTATGTCACTGGACTCTCATGTAGTGAACCGCAGTTCTAGTCCCAGACCCAGAGGGTGCATGCCCAAAATCCCAAGAGAAGAATGGAAGGGAAGGGATTATAGTGTAGCCATCCCCCCTGGGGGATGATTTATCTTCTGTTTCTCTGTCTCTCCAGCAAGTGGATGTGCCCTATAGCAAAAGTCTCTCAAAAAAAAATTGTTAGCCTCTTCTGCCTGCCAAAACCCACCAAAATGACATTAGAGTGACAAAAAAGGCATAAGTAAACTGACTAAACTCACCTAGGAAGCAAGGAAATAATGCTGTAAACATGTGCCAAAGGACTCCCAAAATAATTTAAGTATCTTCACATAGACAAGAGAGTTAACACATACATTTTAAAAATTTCTATTAAAAAGGGAACACCCAGAGAGTGTGAGGTGGCTCACAGAGATGAGAAATATAACAGTGGAGACAGATTTTTCCACAGGAGTGAAAGACACAGTTTAATGAAATCTTCCTACTTCTAGCATCCTCCCCTTCAGATAGTGCCACATGATCTCCTACTCTAGAACCTTCATGCTTGCTCTGCCCCAGAACATCCTCCCACGTGGCCCGGAATTTTATTTGAGTATCTGTCAGAGGGCACATACAGGAGGGGCCTGCCCTAACAATCCTTCTAAAATGGAGTCCTGTAAACTACCCAGATCCCTTACGCTGCTCAGTCATCCTACCCAGCATTTGTCCTTGTTATAGCCCCTCCCTCCTCCTTCCTTTCTTTTCTTCCCTTTCCCTCCCTTCCTTTTTCATTGCTCCTCCCAGAAAAAAGTTCAAGAAAACTTTGTCTGTTTTTGTTTATTGCCATATTCTCAGTGCTAGGAAAAGAGCTCAGTACTCAAATTTGCTGAATAAATGCAAATGGCAGTAGTAACCAAATCCACAGAAATCTAAAAGAAAAGCAATTAAAGTTACCTTAAGGGATCATTTTCTATCAAATAAGTTAGCATTAAAAACAAAAACTAGGTCCAACTCTGTGGCACAGTGATTGGGGTCAGTGAGGAGAGCTGGACCCCATGCTCTTGAGAAACACACCGGGTGCGTGTGTGCACATGTGCACATGCATGTACCCAGGATCCTGACAAGATAGAGGAATGAAGGAGGGGGGACTGCAGCATTGGAATAAAATAAAATGGTATCCTAAGTGGTGTAGTATATAGCAAGGGCCATAAAATATACATATAGATCTCTCGATAGATAGGTAGGTAGATAGACAGACAGATAGATAGGTAATCTCCTTTGACTCAGTGATTCCTCTTGCACAATCCTATTCTTTTTCTTTTTTTTTTTTTTTTAGGCGAGGTTTTGCTATAGGGCACGTGCACTCACCAGAAAGACAGAGAGACAGAAAGCAAGAAATCACCCCATCACCCCCAAGGGGGGATGGCCATGCCGCAATCCCTTCTCCTCCATTCTCCTCTTGGGATCTTGGGCACGCACGCACATGTGCCTGGCATGAGTTTAAGACACCAGGTCTGGAACTCGAACTGCAGTTGACTACACTGGAGTCCAACGACATAGCCATTACGCCAACTGCTGGTCCCTAAAATAAGTAATTCTTTTTTTTTTTTTCTTTTTTTATACTTTTTTTTCTTTCCCTTTTTTTTTTTTTTTTTTTTTTGGGGGGGTTTTTTCCCCGGGGGGGGTGGGCTCCCCAGGGAGAAAAGAGGGAGACAGAGAGAAACATAGAGACAGAAAGCGAGAAATCACCCCAGGGCGGATGGTCACACCGCAATCCCTTCTCCTCCATTCTCCTCTCGGGATCTTGGGCACACACGCACACGTGTCCAGCGTGAGTTTTAAGCCACCAGGTCTGGGACGTGAACCGCGGTCAACTACGTGGGAGTCCAGCGACATAGCCATTACACTAACTGCTGGTTCCCTAAAATAAGTAAATTCTTAGGAAAAAAAAAAAAAGCTTACTAGAAACCAGAAGTTATAAGATTAATGATTATAAGATTAACTTTTCCCTATCAGTATGTTAGTTTAATGATTTATTTGTTTAGACATAGTCATACCATTCAGAGATTAAATAAATATTTGCATCTCTCTTTATTTAAATGAGAAGTGGTGGGAGCTTTTGCACATACTTGAGGAGATAAAAGTGTAAAATGCATATTAGGGGACGAAAAAGTCAATGGTAACAACTAAAGGAAATTTCAGTTGTGACTGGTATTGGAAATCAGATAAAGACTAAGAAGCATTAAGCATTCAGAGGAAAAAGGGCACTGAATGTAGTGGATGCAGAAGCTCGAGGAGCTGAACGTGAAGGCAGCAGGGAAGGGCCCTCGCCACAGGTCGGATTAAGAACTCGGCCTGGGCGATGGCAACCCTTGATTCCTTTCCTATTAAACATCTGGATTCCCTGTCAAACATCTTTTACCACTTACAGCTAGAATGAAGTGTTGTCTTAGAATCTGTTGTACATTTAAGAATAAACTTTTGTAAAACAAAACAAAAATAATTAAAATAAAAAAGAACTATTGAGGCCAGCAGGTGACATGGTGGTTAAGGCACTGTACTCCCACATGGCCGACCACAGTTTGAGTCCTGGACCTGGAAGCTTGTTTTCTCACTTTCCCTCTCTCTCTGTCTCTCTCTGGTCAAATTAAAATAATAATAGTAGTAAATAAATAAATAAATGTAAATAAATAATTATTTAGAACAAAGAATTGGTAGTTTCTTCTAAATGAGGAAAAAAGGCTTATAAATGTTTAAGGGAAAGGAAATTATGGATATAGGTTATGGCTGGGAAGAAATATTCAAAAAGTGAAGAAAGGCCCAGAGGAGACAGAACGGCAGGGATTCAACAAGATGAGTTATGTCCCAGGTGGCATACAAGGCTACAGATACACCAGCCACTTTGTCTTCACAACCTGCCCCCTGACGAGGATAAATGCAGGAAACGTCCGTAAGGCAGAGGTACCTTCCAAGTGAATACACACCAAATCGTGCCAGGCTCTCCAACACCTGAAGATCCCTGTGGTGATCTCTCCCCATAGGACACACTCATGTGACAAATCCTTGCGGCCTGATACCTGGAGAGATACACCCAGAAAGTTTTTCCTCATCAGGCTCCATTCTTCTTGATCCTGCTGGGAAACTGTATTTGGTTTAGAAAGCTGATTCCCTGCCCAGGAGAAAGGACACTGATCCTAGCATAGTTCTGATCCCGTCAGGGCTTCTGAAACGGTGGCAGCTATGGCTTAAGAATTTGCCCATTTTCCATTCTCTACAGAACAGACTTCTCACCATGAAAGGGAACACTAGCAAATACCCGAGGCTTGCCTCTGGCATCAGGAATTTCAAGTCCAGACCCATGGATCTGAGAAGTCATCCAGGACTGAGGGAGGTTCAGGAGGCAGGCTTTGAGTGACAAGGGGAGGTCCTTACCCAGTGAGACCAGGTTCCTGCAGTCCCCCAGCGTCACTTTCCTACGCAAGTTCCTCTGAGCAGAATCTAGTTGTACTCACTCTTCCCAAGTGAAATCCAGACAGATCCTTGAATGCCATGGGCTCCTGAAACTGCGAAATTGTCCTCAATACAGGGCTATGCCAGTGAAAGCCTAAGGAGGGAGTGAGGAACCAAGCAGCACTAGAAGGGACAGAAGGCAGAAGTACAGCCAGAGAAGTGTGTTACTTCCAAGGAGACCAACGTTTGCCATGAGAGCAGGCGCTGTCCTAAAGTTATCAGACATAAATGTACAAAGGAAGTGTTCTGGGAGTCAAGGACAGGGAGGGTGGACAGAGAGGAATGACAGGGACAGAACTGACAGCTGCTCTAGGTTTCCATTCCAAATGAGGAGGAGGTGGTCCGATAACCTCCTATTCACCCCACGAGTGAAGAGGGATTCCCTGCCCCAGGTCACATGAGATGACTGAACATAACACCTGACAGTGGAGAGGTGAGACTGACAATAATTTATCAGTCACATACACTCATAGCCTGGGGACAGGACACCCCACACCACACGGGGTCACATGAGGGTTGCTCTCAAGAAGAGAGTGAACCAGCTGGAACTGAAAGGCAGGCTTTGTAGTGACAAGAGGGTGAGGGGACCCTTGGTTACCATGGAAGGACATGACTGGCTTGTCTGAACGACTCCACAGGCTGGCAGGGAGGGAACGCAGCAGGCTGAGGAGTAGGCAGAGCATCTGATCTGGCTGTCTGACAAATAGGCCAGACAGACAGCCCTTCCTGCTGGGTGGGGGCATATCTGCTGAGAGCAGGACGCGCGGCTTCACTCACCACCCTGTGAGGCTCACAGATGTGTGGGGAGCGCAGGCCAACAGTATACACGGGAATCCAGGTAGCACAGGAAGGCACAAGGGAGCAGCTTAAATCTAGAACGTCGTTGGTCTGGAGAGAACCAATAAAAAAACCAGCTTGGCTTTAGAATGGCATTTCAAGTGTGCAAGTCCCCCGCAACCTCACTCCCCAGCCTGTGGAACAGGAACTAAAGCGCTGTTCACCTTGCTGTCTGTGCAGTGAGGACACATGTACTGGCAGTGACCAGAAATTGCTATCTTATAAATGGGGTGTGGTTATGTTGGTGCATAAGTACGT
This sequence comes from Tupaia belangeri chinensis, assembly GCF_000334495.1. Classification (NCBI taxonomy): domain Eukaryota; kingdom Metazoa; phylum Chordata; class Mammalia; order Scandentia; family Tupaiidae; genus Tupaia; species Tupaia belangeri. The sequence goes on from NW_006160131.1 coordinate 45,765, forward strand.
CAAAACTCAATGAATTTTATGCTCAAATGGGTTCTTTTATGCAAAATTATACCTCAAACAAACTGATTCAAAATTTTAATTATATTTTAAGTAAATAAACTAAAATCTAGGCTATTGACAAGCAAACCACAATCTTCATCATCTAAAATCTTCTGAATGGCTCCCCACTTAAAAACACAAATAGAAATCAAAACACTTTATTTTTGTCTCTATGAAGACTTCTTTAAACTGATTTCTTTGAAAAATAAACACGTGACTTATTTAAAAGAACCCTAACACAACGGGGTCTTCAAAAACTTCATCGAGGGAACCAGCAGTTAGCGTAATGGCTATGTCGCTGGACTCCCATGTAGTCGACCGCGGTTCGTGTCCCGGACCCAGTGGCTTAAAACTCACGCCGGGCATGTGTGCGTGCGCGCCCAAGATCCCGAGAGGAGAATGGAGAAGGGATTGTGGCGTGACCATCCCCCCTGGGGGGTGATTTCTCGCTTTCTGTCTCTATGTCTCTCTCTGTCTGGCGAGCGCACGCGCCCTATAGTGAAACCCCCCCCAAAAAAAAAAAAAAACTTCATCGAAAATACCTATTATGAAAAACCATGCATAGATTTGAAAACTTTTTTCTATAGGGTGCGAGTGCTCACTGGAGGGACAGAGAGAGAGAAAACAAGAAATCACCCCACAGGGGGCATACCCCTTCTCCTCCATTCTCCTCTTGGGTTCTTGGGCACACACACATGCACACACACCCAGTGGAAGTCACCTGGTATGGGACTCAAATTGCAGTCAACTGCATAGGAGTCCAGCAATGTAACCAGTATGCCATCTGCTGGTCCCTTTTTCGGAACTTTTTGAGGTTCATCATACTCAATCTTCTGAAAGGAGAAAACACCATAAATCTTTCACAGTTGTAGATAACAAGATTAACTAAGCTTCACCTTAAAACAAACGAAACAAAACAAAACAATAAAGAACTTAGGGCTAAGTACTCCTGATGTCTTATTTTTTCCTAGAAAAGCTCTTACCTACCAGCTTTCAAATCAAGACTCCTCAGACTGATCGCTAAGGCTCCTCCTCCACCCGCAGTCACTGATCCTCAAACATATGAACTCCTTCCCGGCCCTCCCCTCAGGTCTGTATCTGCTTCCCTCACCCATTACCAGTCACTGCTACTTTCACCCACCTCTAAAGCTCGAGGACATCAAGATGTTGCCTGGAATAATTCTAAGAATGCCCACCACTAACTGAACACCTTCGACATTTCAGAACTGGGCTAGGCACTTTTTACCTACACGTTTTACCAAATGAATTTACCAAATGGTGTTATATTATAATCACCACAAGGAACGCATGCTTCAGGGAAGTCAAATCACTTGCCCAAGACAATGCACCCAACAAATGTAGAGTGAGGATTTCAACCTGGGACGCTCCAACTCTACTCATGATCTCCTCCCTTCGCCCTGGAGGTGGATGAGCACGCCCTGGTTCTCTGTTGGCCACCCTGCTCTGACCCTTGTCTAGGTCCTGGAACACTTATAATCCAGACACCTATCCTGACTTGTTCTTACCATATTCATGTGCCATCCTTGTGACTATCCTGCATAGACTGTCCTCCTTTGTGATCCCTGAGAGTTCAAAACCCCTCTAAGTACTAGGGCCACTTCTGTGATTTTTATTCCTTTTCCAACATGTGAGCCACACCAAGAACTCAGCAGGCCAGTGCAAGCAGCAGTGTGTATGTACGTGGCAGCTCTGAGCAAATGTGAGGGATACTGCGGAGGACTTTCTGAAAAATGCCCAGCATTCTCACATCCCACTAGCCCTTTCCTCTGCAGCGAGGCAGAGTAAGAGGTCTGAGAGAGAAAATAGCTCATCAGAGCTCCTGACGGCTGAGGCCCAGCGGCCATCACCTTCTTCCTTCCTGTGGGGCCCTTCCTAGGGGATGTGCCGAATGCAGAGGAGGCAGAGCTGAGAGAAGGAAAAAAGCCTTGAGAAACAAGACTCCTATGGCAACAAAAAATAAATGCCTATAAATACACTAAGCAAGTGTTTGATCTCTAAATTAAGAAAGTGCTATTTATTTTATTAGATATATAAGGAAAAATGAACAGGGAGATGCCATATTCTTGGGTAGGCTGTCTCAATATTTTTAAGTTGTCATTTCTTGGAAATTAATTTATAAACTTAACATACTCCCAACCAAGTTATACCTTACTAACAATATTTTAAAGTTAATTATGGAGAAAAAAATTATTTGAGTCAAGTTGTACCACAGCCAGGACTGACTTTATTTATTTATTTAATTTATTTATTTATAAAGAATAAGTTTGTTTGTTTTTAAGAATTACTTGTTTGTTTATTTATTTATTTGTTTTAATTTGACCAGAAAGAGAGAGAGAGAAAGTGAGAAAGCAAGCCACCAGGTCAGGGATTTGAACCATGATAGGCCATGTGGGAGTCCAGTGCCTCAACCACATCACCTGTCGCCCCTGTCAGGACATTTGAAAGAAGAATACTGATGAGAACTAGCCCACCAGAATTTGTCAAGCTACATTAATCAGTACTTAATGCCGCAGAGCAGGCAGAGTCACGCACCCACCAGAGACACCGCAGACCAGGCAGCATTCTGAGGCTGGGGTGAGCACAGCTGTCCACAACACGGGGCGTGCTCGGCCCTCAGGAATGCTGCAGCCCAGGGAAAAGGATCCAAGAACCAATTAAAATCCACCGGCATACGTGTTTCAGGAAGAAAATTATAAATAAGAATTCAGGACATGAAAAGTGACATTTCACATCAGTGAAGGAGGACTGAATTATCAAGATTGTAATATGGACTTGCAGTTTGGAAAAGAATAAAAATTTACACATAAAATGAAACTTAAGTACTAGGAGAAATGACAGAGATCTCATAGGACTTCTAGAAGGCTTCCCTGACCATCAGGTCAAAGACCTAAACATGAAGAGACCAACATGTCTAAACATCTCTGTGGTCAGAAAACACACCTGTGTATCAAAACAAAACACAAACACATCAAAACAGTCATCTGTGGTCAAATGCAATTTTAAACTCTATCATTTGCACCTCTCAGAGGCCGAAGGAACCCCAGTACTCAGGCTGAAGGCCGGGCACTGGGACATGGCAAGTGTTTATATAAATTGCTTTTCTGGAGAGAATCAGACCACAGGTAGCAAAGCCTGGTTGTGCCCTTGACCTAGAAATTTCTCTTGAAGATAGAAGAATCTAGAAGATAGAAGGTGGAGCCGATGCCCTATATTGTTTAGAATATATATATATTTTTAAATCCTGAGATAGACGCCTCAAGTGGGGATTAAACCCTGACTCACACCCACTTTTCCTCACACTCATTAAAATAATGGTGTAAATATTTTTAAAAATTGGTTTTGACAAACATTTGTTTTCTATCTTCTTGCGTGGTGATTTGCGTGGTTCAAACCTTACCAATGCAGTCCACAACCAACCAGTAAAAGATAAGCGGAGGCTACTACTATTCGTATCTGCGTTTAAAACAGAGAGCTTCCACGGACAGTTGGACAGTTTAGTGATTTTGCTCTTCTGGATTTTCTAGTTGGCGTACAGTGAATTTTAAGAGGAAAAAATGTGACAACAATTGACAATTTCCCGAGGTAGAAATTGGCCCGAGGCGGGGCTCCCGGTGTTAGGGCGACAAGGTCAGGGCCCCTCGGGATCAGAACCCAGAGGGCGGCCCCGAGACGGGCACACAAGGGCGGTGCTGGGACCTGGACCGCGCGACGGCCCAGCGTCCCCAGAGACTTCCGAGCGCAGGTTCGCTCCACGCCTGCGCCGCGGCCCGGGACAGGGATGCGCGGGGACTGGGCAAAGTCCCGGGGAAGAACCCGAGGTCCGGGGCTCCCCGGCCTTCGGCCCCTCACCGACCCCTCGGACCCGGGGCCGCACACCAAGTCCCGCGGCCCGACCGCGAGGACGGCGGGGACCGTCTGCCCTCCGGCGCTCTCCGCGCGAGGCCCTCGGGCAGAGCGAGCGCACCCAGAGCTCGGCGGCCCGCGCTGCCGTGCGGCGGGGAATTGGCCCGAGGCGGGGCTCCCGGTGTTAGGGCGACAAGGTCAGGGCCCCTCGGGATCAGAACCCAGAGGGCGGCCCCGAGACGGGCACACAAGGGCGGTGCTGGGACCTGGACCGCGCGACGGCCCAGCGTCCCCAGAGACTTCCGAGCGCAGGTTCGCTCCACGCCTGCGCCGCGGCCCGGGACAGGGATGCGCGGGGACTGGGCAAAGTCCCGGGGAAGAACCCGAGGTCCGGGGCTCCCCGGCCTTCGGCCCCTCACCGACCCCTCGGACCCGGGGCCGCACACCAAGTCCCGCGGCCCGACCGCGAGGACGAAGGGGACCGTCTGCCCTCCGGCGCTCTCCGCGCGAGGCCCTCGGGCAGAGCGAGCGCACCCAGAGCTCGGCGGCCCGCGCTGCCGTGCGGCGG
>NW_006160131.1:50426-52972 GCF_000334495.1 Tupaia belangeri chinensis
GCGAAGCTGCGCGGCCGCCTTCCCCGGGCTACCCTGAAGTAGCGGTTCTTCGCAGCTCGTCGGCGCCCAGCCCGCGGGCAGGAGCGGAGGGGAGACGGTCGGCGAAGCCTCGCTGTCCGCCTCTGAAATGAGGGAGATGGCAGCACGCTCGGCGCACGCGCTGCTCAGAGTGAGCGGGACAGAATCGCCATCGATGAAGTGAATGTGTGTCCTGTGCTCTGCTCGTTTCAGCTGCATCTGTCACTTCGGAACTTGGACAAGTACCTGGCACTCGGCACCTTAGATCGAGAGCCAGCCGCTAGCTGTCCAACTACTGTGACTACGCCCGGCTCCTGGCATTAGCGTTTGGTAGTTTTGGGGGGGGAGGGGTTGTTTCTTTTTTAAGAGGTTTTTCGCTATAGGGCGCGTGCGCTCGCCAGAGAGAGAGAGACAGAGAGACAGAAAGCGAGAAATCACCCCCCAGGGAGGATGGCCACGCCGCAATCCCTTCTCCATTCTCCTCTCGGGATCTTGGGAGTCCAGCGACATAGCCATTACGCTAACTGCTGGTTCCCAGCGTTTGGTAGTTCTTAACCCGAGCTTTAGACAGACTCCTAGCGACTTCTGACCAGGCTCATCCAGGGCCTGCTAAGCCGTGGAATCCTGCAGAGCCTTTCACCCCGACATCCCATGGATTCCAACCCACCTGCACTCCATGCTCTACGTCCTTGGTCTGTCCCTACCAAGACTCCTGTGAGGCCAGTTTGGCCAGAACTCCCCTACCCTTGACGTCTCCTTTCGGTAATTTCCACCCACTGGCTCCCTCATTCTGCTGTCTGGCTTATAGACCCCAGCTGGCTTTGCCATATGCAGAGCTGAGCTCAGTCTTACTGCAAAGGGAACTGATAAAATCTATGTGTCCTGCCTTTATTTAGTATCCGGCTCTGTCTCTCTTTCACGGCTATTTTCAAATATTGAAACTATATTAAAAACTGAACAATGCATATAATCAAGCTAAGGTAACCCTAACAGTACTGAACAGTTTTATCAAAGTGAAAACCTTCCCCTGCACCAAGACAAATAAGCACCGTGAACCAGTCAGTTATCTCTGGGACCGCAAGGGCGCTGTATCAGATGGACACTCTTCGGTTGTTCCAGTAGAGAAATGGTCCCTGATAAGACCCCATGACATAGTGTGCAGTTCCCAATCAAGTATGTAGAAAGTAGGGTGAAGGAGACAGGCCCGAAAGACAACAGCTGGGAAGAGCAGGCCTCTGCTCTTAGTCTGTTCAAGCTGCCATGGCCACAACGACAAACACTGCAAGCCGGGTGGCTTACAGACAAACGCATTTCTCTCAGTTCTGGAGGGCGGGAAGTCTAAGATCTTGGCCCTGGCAGATTTGATGTCTGGTGAGGGTTCAGTCTGGTTTTCAGTCTCACCTGGTGTAAGGGCAGGGCAGCTCTCTTGGGCCTCTAATCCCCGACCCTTCATGATCCGATCATCTAACGCCCGATCTCCTAATGCCACCACCTTGGGAAAGGAGAGAGCTTCAGCATGAGCATAACTGAAGGGCCATTATCCTTACAAAGTTTGAGTTTTATTCTGAGATTCATGATAGAACCCTGGACAATGTCAGAGGCACCAAAAATAGAATCCAAGCATTCCTCTTGCTCAGTTAACCCAGTGTATGGTCAGCACTATCCATCTCGTTCCCGTCACCCCTTGCCCCAACTATTAGCCCCTGTGCATCTCCCCATCTGCCTGTCTTCCTCGGCATATGTAAACCTCATCTGACTTCTTACAGAGAGAAGAGCTGTTCTGCCTTGCTCCTCCCCTAACCCCTTTTTCAAATGAAGACTTTTGTAGAGTCCCACCCCCATGCTATCCATGACCCTCATTTACAGCTTGATCAGCTGAAGTTGGTCTCTTCCTCAACTTCCATTCAAATCAGCCTTCACAGTGAAAGATAAATCCTCAGATACTGAACCCCAAAGACACCGGTGGATCCATTTACTTGATGTTGGTACTTAAGGAATCTGGAGGGTGAGGTGGATAGAAATGTATCTGTAGAAACATAAGAATGTTTCATTTTGCATTTGGGATTGTGGAGCCCAGAGACCCTTGAAATCACTGCCCTATTTGATCTCCCGCATACCTTGTCCAGTTACTCAGCGAAACTGCAGTCTAAGTGCCATAGTGAAGGGATTCAATGTACCAAAAGTTCTAAGTCAGTGTGAGTTAACCAAGAAAGGTTGTGGGATGGGTCTAATTCAGTCACATCCAAGGCTTCCAATAGTGGCTGGACTTCCCATGGACTTCAGAAGCTGCCAGAAGCAGAGAGGAGCAAACACTTTTCCATACTTGAGCTCCTACTGACCCCTGGATTCCATTAGGGTGCAGTGCCAGCTTTCTGTACCCTGTTAGACCTTCTGGCTGCAGTGAAAATAATCCCAAGAGAAAACTCGGGAGTACAAATGGAGGTAAGTCAGAGGGATCTTGCTTCCTGTGTTTTTTTTTTTTTTTTTTTTTTAAAAAAAAATGCCCTTTTTTCCCCCTTTTCCTTTTA
>NW_006160131.1:53784-66839 GCF_000334495.1 Tupaia belangeri chinensis
TTTTTTTTTTTTTTTTTTTTTTTAAGAAAGAATGACTCTATTACTCCTCTTTCCTTTGACTTTTACAAGCATTTTTGCCGTTATTAAAATATGTGCCCTGAGGCCAGCAGGTGGTGTGATGGTTACAGTGTTGGACTCGCACATGGCCACCTGCAGGTCCAGTCCCAGACCTGGCAGCTTAAAAATCACATCAAGCATGTGTACATGTATGCATGCGTGCCCAAAATCCCACAAGGAGAATTAAGGGATTGCCGTGGGGCCATCTCCTCCCTCCCCAGGGTAGTGACTTCTCCCTTTCTGTTCCTCTCTGGTGAGTTCTTGTGCCCTATGGTAAAAACCTAGAAACAAAAATTAAATTAAATAAAATGTGTGCCCTGAACACTTCTGTACTCTTTACAAATATTAATTCATTGAATCCTTATGGGCAGGCCTGGTGGTACTCATTTTACAGAGGAAATTGAGGCATAGCTTGGTCAGTTAATTTGAACAGAGACTCACAGTTGTATACATCACAGTTGGGAATAAAATCTCAGCATCTCTCAACTATTTCATAGAGTATCCCTTCAAAAATGCTTGATTTTAGTGGGATAGTGTGTCTTTTTCATCTTGTAATACTTCTTATTTCCAGAAGTTCCATTTATCAATAAGTATTTGTATGTCTTCTGGTTATCTCCTTATGCTTCCTCTATTTTGGCCACAATGTATTTATAATAGCTGTTTTAAACTGTTCTTCTAGTAATTCTACTCTGTAATTTCTGGGTCAATTAATTTCTCTGCTAGTGCTAAACTCTATTTCTGTGCTTTTTTGCACACCTAATTTCTGACAGAGGCTGGCATTACGAACTTTATGTTGTTGGGTGCTGAGTATTTTGTTCCCCTTCAAATGACTTTGAGCTTTGTTCTGTGACGCTGTTAAGGTACACTTTGAAAGAGTTTGGTCTTTTTTTTCAGGAATGTAAAAATATATTCAATTTTGGTTGGATGAAACCAGAACAGACTTCAGCCTATGGCTAATTTGGCTCCACTGTTGAGGCAATACCTTTCTGAACACTCTACACGAGGCCCCTTGAATTAGGGAGTCTGAAGTCCACTCTAGTTCAGGGAACACGAATTCTGTCTGGAAAAGACCCCAGGAATATTCAAGCTTGTCCCTTTCTGCTAGTTCTTTCTTGTCCTTGGCAGTTCTCTCCTACTCATATGCTCATCTGTGCTCAGAGGAAGGGACTTCCTTGACGATCCGCTGAGATTTGCTTTCACATGTGTTCACATGTGCGCACACACAGATGTGCAGCCCCTCCCCTGTGCACTTCCCACCTCTACAGTATTTGCCAAAGTGGTATCCAGTGGCCTCTGCCTCTCCAGTTTCTCAGCCGCTTCTCTACCTCAGGAGGCCAGTCGAGCACTTCTTGGATCCCCTCTCTGTGCTTTGCCCTGGAAGCTCTTTGCAGGTTTGAACTGGGGTCATTGCGGGGCTTGTCTCATTTGTTTCTTCTGATCTTCAGTGTAATTGTCCCAGGCTGCCTGCTGTCCAAAGTCTGAAAACTGTCAGTTCATACAGGGCATCTTGCTATTTCCTGTTTAATGCCACAAGAGAATTCTGAGTTTTGTCACCTCACCAGGGATAAATACAGAGGCTCTGATTTGATTCGTAAATGACCTCTTGATACTAGTTTGAGACAGATTGCCCATTGATCTAAAATATCGGATGTTTGTGTAGTTCAGTCCTTAGAGCTGAGATTATATTTCTATTTTCAGTACTAGGTTGGCTAATTTAATCACTCACATGAGTGGTTAAGTAACAGATTCATTAAAAAAATCACATTCCTCTGTTTAAATTATATGGTGACACAAGAAAAAAAGAGTGCTAGACATTCTCAGGATGTAAACGAGAAAAAGGAAACTCAGGGACCAGAGACATCTTCAGGGACAATGTTCTCAGAGTCAGATTTAACTAATTATTTGAGAAGTTTTTGATATAGGACGCGTGCACTCGCCAGAAAGACAGACAGAAAGCAAGAAATCACCTCATCACCCCTGAGGGGGGATAGCCACACCGCAATTCCTTCTCCTCCATTCTCCTCTCGGGATCTTGGGCATGCACACACATGCGCCTGGAGTGAGTTTAAGCCATCGGGTCTGGGACTTAAACCACAGTTGACTACATGGGAGTTCAGCGACATAGCCATTATGCCAACTGCTGGTCCATCAGAGTCAGACTTATGTCAGAGAAAACTTAGTCTCATCTCTGTCACCTTCATGAGTCTGATATGCTCATTCTTGGGCCCCAATGGGGGGCAGCTCCAGTGATGACATGGCTGTACTCAGCATCCTGGGGACACTCTGCTCTGCCACAGCCCTGGTGACCTGAAGAAAGTGAAAAGCTTCCCTTGGGGGTGTGATGTGAGCCCCATGAAAGGAGAGTCCTCCCCACCCCCAGACAGCAAATGTTTTCTGAAATGCGTTATGTGACTTGAACGACACCCAGACTCTCGAATGCTTCCTGACCTATCCCAGTGACTGTGTGCCTTGGGCATTAGGACTCAGGAAGATGCAGAATCCCTGAACTTCTCATGTGGGTTTTAATTATTTCCCACTCACTGAATAAAGCCAAGTCTGGGGAACCAGCAGTTAGCGTAATGGCTATGTCGCTGGACTCCCACGTAGTCGACCGCGGTTTGCGTCCTGGACTCGGTGGCTTAGAACTCACACGCGTGTGCGTGCGTGCCCAAGATCCCGAGAGGAGAATGGAGGAGAAGGGATTGTGTTGTGACCATTTCCCCTGGGGGTGATTTCTCGCTTTCTGTCTCTCTGTCTCTGTCTGTCTGTCTGTCTGTCTGGCGAGCACACGTGCCCTATAGCGAAAACCTCTCCAAAAAATAAATAAATAAATAAAGCCAAGTCTGGACCTGTCAGCACAGGGAGGGGCCCTGGGAAATTCTCAGATGTGTATGTGAACTATGCCAGTGTTCCTCCATAGTCATTTGTTCTTTCTAGGCCACTTAGTTAAGTCTTGGAGTGCTCAAGAGATCCACAGTTAATTAGAAGAATGGGAATCCCTTGAACAGGAAGTATACTGGGGGTCAGGAAGAAAAATCGAAGCCAGTCAAAAGCCATTGCTGCCCAGTGCCTTGAGAACAAGGGCATGGACAAAAGCTGGCAACATTCTCCCAGATGATGGTCCCTTTACAGGATTCACACTGAACTATTCGTGAGGTCACCCAGAGGCCAAGGAAAGGCCTAAGGATCCTGGAATTTCACGGGAAGACAATGACTTCTCAGGCTGACTCTTCCATCTCCAGTTTCACTCCTGGACTGAATGACATCAGCTAGCCTAGTCATCACTGTGCCCGCCCACAGCAGCAGACCCGCTGCTCCTAGGATTCACCTGCTTCTCTCTTCTACATGCTCCTCAGCAATATGATGGGGCTTCAGAAAGGTCATAGAAAATGCATATCATGAGGACCAGCAGTTAGCGTAATGGCTGTCACTAAACTCCCACGTAGTTGACTGCGGTTTGAGTCCCAGACCCGGTGGATTAAACTCATGCCGGGCGCGTGTGCGTGCGTGCCCAAGATCCTGAAAGGAGAATGGAGAAGGGATTGCAGCGTGGCCATCCCCCCGGGGGGTGATTTCTAGCTTTCTATCTCTCTGTTTCTGTCTGTCTCGTGAGCGCACGCCCCCTATAGCAAAAACCTCTCCAAAAAAAAAATAACAAAATCCAAAAAAAAAAAAAAAAAGAAAATGCATATCATGAAAAAACCATGGGGCTAGCTGGTGGTGTGGTGGTAAAGGCAGCTGGATCTAACATGGCCAACTGCATGGTTCAGTCCTGGACCCAGCAACTTGGGAAGCAGCTTGGAAAGATGTGTACATGTGTACCCCAAATCCAAGAGAAAAATGGAGACAGGATTGCAGAATGTCTGTACTTTGGAGAAGAGGGGGGTGATTCTCACTGCTCGTTCTGTCCCTGTCTGGCAAGCTCACATGCCTTGTAGCAAATAAAAAGGAAAACACTTTTAAACAGTTTTTTGTACCAAAATAAACTTGCACCTTAATCCTATTTTTCCAGAAAATTTTGTTTAGGTTTTCACCATATAGCACATCAGTTCACTGGAGAGGCAGAAAGAAACCATCCCCCAGGGGGTTGGCCGTGCTGCGATTCTTTCTCCTTCCTGGGATCTTGGACATACACGCACACACACATGAGTTTCAAGTCACCAGGTCCAGGACTCAAACTGCAGTCAGCCGTATGGGAGCCCAGCGCCTTCATCACCATGCCACCTGTCACAGGCAGACTCAGGGAGGGAGTGGTGATGTCCCTGTGAGCTCTCCGTGTGCCTCTTCCTCTCAGGTCTTCCCAGTGCAGTTACAGCTGGCCTCCCAACTCTCGAGTACCAACCCCTGACATGGGTATTCTTGTGCCCTTTCAGGAGCTGCTCGCGACCCCCTAACCTGTGATATTTTAGGTACTCCGGGTCCCCAGATGGAATCCCTGTGGGATGAGGCCTCCATGGTCATCTCCAAGCCTTTTTCTGCCTTTTTGCTACCAGCTCCCACAGCCCAGCAGCAGCGGTGATCCATTTCTGGAACTAAAGAAATCCTGACCCAGGCTGCAACAGCAGTGTGGCACAGTGGCAAAACAGTGCCCTGCCATGCCAGAGGCCACATGGAAGAGCAGGTCCGGTTCCCAGGTTGACCTGCACACGCCAGGTGTGTGTGTGTACACATGCTCCTAGCTGGCTGGGGTCAAAGCTGAGAGACCCTGCTGAGAGTGTTTCTCTCCCTCATGAAAGAAGGAAACATTTTTTTTGAACCTGGATCCCACTCTGAGTCAGATTATTGCGATTCTGTACACTTAGTATCCTTTTCCTTCCCTAAATCCAATGAAATTAAATATGTGAACTTGAACAAGAGGAACTTCCTTTGTCTTGTGGCTGAAACTTATTCGGGACTGAGGAATACAAAGGCCAAAGGGTAGGGAGGTGGCTGACTTGGAACTACCGTCCTTCAGTTCCTGTTGTTCTTCCTGTATAGCATAAGGCTTCACATTTACACACTGTTTGAATCCTGCATTGTAGGAGGCTGCGCACCAGCGAATATCACCGGTTTCTCAGAGAGCAAACAATTACACAATGACAAAGGCCATGGTTGGCTCCCCTTCAAAACCATACTCTGATTGGCCACTTCCCATAGCAAATCGGTGAGCTTAGAATCCCTCAGATTTGCATATCCAGGCACCTCATGATTGGTCCACAAAAGCAACCAATCATAACCCACCTTTTACAATCCTTCATTTAACCAATCACGGCCCACCAACATGTATATAACCACAATCCCTGGCCCACAATCGCCAGACGACCCTGAAGACCCTGAAGAGTTCTAACACCATGTTGTCTCCGGATGACCCTGAAGAGCTGTGACACTGCATCGTCTCCTGACAACCTTGAAGAGTTGTAACACTGTGTCGTCTCCGTGTTGTAACACTGCATCATTCGTCCTGTCTCTCACTCCTTCCCTCAGGAAACCTGTTCAACTGTCCCCCAGGTCAGGACACTGCATCAGCATTTTCATCCCTTATTTCCTCCTGTTAAAACTGGAGCTGAGGGACCAGCAGATGGTGTAATGGTTATGTTGCTGGATTCCCACATGGCTAACCATGGTTCAAGTCTGGAATCCAGAAGCTTGAAACTTACACTGGGCAAGTGTGTGTGCACCCAAAATCCTGAGTAGAGGTAAAGGTATTGCGGTGTGGCTATCCCCCCGGGGGGGTAGGGTGATTTGGTTTTTTTTTTTTGTTTTTTTGGAGAGGTTTTTGCTATAGGGGTCGTGCACTCGCCAGACAGACAGACAGAGGCATAGAGACAGAAAGCGAGAAATCACCCCCCCCAGGGGGGATGGCCATGCCGCAATCCCTTCTCCTCCATTCTCCTCTCGGGATCTTGGACATGCACACATACACGCCCAGTGTGTTTTAAGCCACCGGGTCCGGGACACGAACCATGGTCGACTATGTGGGAGTCCAGCAACATAGCCATTATGCTAACTGCTGGTTCCCGGAGGGTGATTTCTTGATTTTTGTCTCTCTGGCAAACACACACGCACTGGGGGGGGTGGGGAGGATCTTAAAAAAAAGCAGGGAGAACCAGCAGATAGCACAATAGCATAATGGTTACGTCACTGGACCCCCACGTGTGATTTCTTGATTTTTGTCTCTCTGGCAAACACACACGCACTGGGGGGGGTGGGGAGGATCTTAAAAAAAAGCAGGGAGAACCAGCAGATAGCACAATAGCATAATGGTTACGTCACTGGACCCCCACGTAGTCTGTGGTTTGAGTCCTGGACACCTTGGCTTAAAACTCATGCTGGGCATGCATGCCCAAAATCCCAAGAGGAGAATGCAGAAGGGATTGCAGCGTGGCCATCCCCCTTGGGGGGTGCTTTCTCATTTTTCTATCTTTACAACATGTACACCCGTCCTGTAATAAAAATTTCCCTTAAAAAAATTTTTTTTGGAGCTGATGAGGCCCCATAGCTGTGCACTGGAAGCTGGATCCCATGTAGCCAGTTATGGCTGGAAACACAGTACTCTCTCAAAAATTTTAATTCTGTGGTATTAGTTATAATGTCACCTCTTTCGTTTCCAATCTTAATTATTCTAGCCTCCTGTTTTCCTGTTAATTTTGCACATGTAAGATGCTGGTAGGCTTGAGAAAGGGACCTGTCTCTGTGGAAGGTGTTTCCTGCTCTCCTCTCTCTCGCACACATGCTATATATCAATAAAACTGAAAAAATGAGGTTTGGGCACCACAGTCTCTAGAACACTATCCCAGGTTTCTCCAGGCTCCTTGCACTAGTCTCCATTTCTTCCTGCATCCTGTGCACATGTCCACATTTGTGTCCTGCAGTACAGTACCATCATAACCTATCTGGTGGAGAAAACTACCGCAACAAATTATAATTTGCTTATTCATGTGCTACTCTCTTCAATTTCACCTTCAATCCATGATTTTTTCTTTTTTTTAAGAGAGTGAGTTTTGCTATAGAGCACATGAGCTTGCTGGAAAGTCAGAGACAAAGAGAGTGCAAGAATTCACACACCCCCCCCAGGGAGGATGGACATGCCACAATCCCTTCTCCATTCTCCTCTCTGAATCTTGGACATGCATGTACACACGCCCAGTGCTGAGTTTAAGCTGCCAGGTTCAGGACTCAAACTGGTCAACTTATTGGAAGCCCAGTGATATAACCATTATGCCATCTGCTGGCCCCAATCCATGAACTCCTAAAAATAGGGCCTTGTTTCTTTTGTACAACTTCTAGTGCCCAAAACAGTACCTGGCCCTAAACATACATCCAGGTAAACCAATTCCAAAATAGTTTTTATTTTCCTTTGCAGTCTGAAATTTTTAAAGACCAGAAAAATCCAAGTGGGAAAAACAAGCTTTCATTTCATGAGTTAATTTGTTTTCAAGATTTTGCCACAGGTGATAGGTTTTTTATAAATATATAAATATATATTAATACATTTTATCTATATATGTTATATATTCATATACTTTATATCAACATATTTGTTATATTAAATATATATTTTTATATACATAATATATTAAAAAAGCTTTAACTTTTAAAGTGATTGCCTAAACAGTTTCCATTTAAACTACCTAACATTACTGCACCAAGCATAGCAAATATATTGGATCATCAGAAAAGTCACGATGCATTTTTGCAAGGAAAAACATAGGAAAAAACATGACTTTTCCAATGACCCAACAGTTTCATAATAAATACAGTAGTATGGCAATAGAGAAATTATTCTGAGAACAAAATTAGAAATTGTGTAGGAAATGTGGGAAGCTGTTAGGTATAGTTTAGAAATGATTAAAACAACAAAGGAAAAAATCTTTATCTTTCCTTTTTCTTTTTTTTTTTAAATAAAAACCAGACACAAAGGTTGACAATAAGTTAGGAAAGGTAAACTCCAGACACTGAGAGGTAGTTGCAATTTGCTTTTGTCGTTTATGTGGCCCTTTGGTCTAAAAATGCATATATATTTAAGATAAATTATCATGTTTACTATTTGAATGTTATCTGTAATAAATATGCTAGTAGCTTATACAGATGACACTCTTCTAATGACAAATCCAGCCTCACTGCACCCCAATTTACTCATGTTTACATATTGCATACATTGCAGTATGAAGAGAAAAAAACCTTTTGATTTTACAAATGGCCAATATCAACATCTGCAATTGTGAGCTGTCTCAGGACATTTTTAAAAAGTGACTGAGGGGGGACCAGCAGATGGCATAATGGTTATGTTGCTGGATTCCCACAGTTGACTGTGGTACGAGCTCCGGACCTGGCAGCTTGAAACGCACACTGGGCACATGTGCATGCATGCCCAAAATCCTGAGAGGAGAATGGAGGAAAAGGGATTGCGATGTGGCCATTCCCCCACGGAGTGATTTCTCGCTGTCTCTCTTTGGCAAGCAGATGCACCTTATAGTAAAAAATCTCTCTTAAATTAAAAGTGACTGACAGGTGGTACCAGCAGATATTAGAAGTTTTCTCATATACATTATGTTTAATAATAAATCAATCCAAGTTAAGTGTTCTCTGCTGAACGTTGGTTAAATCCCTTTACACATGTATATCCTTTAAGGAGTCTTCTTCAATATGAATTTTATAGTGATTAGTGAGGGATGACCTCTGGCTGAAGAGTTTCCCACATGCACTACATTCATAGGGTTTCTCTCCAGTATGAATTCTCTGATGTGCAATAAGTGATGAACTCTGTCTGAAAGTTTTCCCACACGTATTACATTTAAAAGGTTTTTCTCCTGTATGAATCCTCTGATGTTGAATAAGAGCTGCACTTTGGCCAAAAGACATCCCACATTCCTCACATCGATAAGGTTTTTCTCCAGTATGAATTCTCTGATGATTACTAAGGGACGAGTTACATCGGAACGTTTTCCCACACTCGTTACATTTATAGGGTCTTTCTCCAGTATGCATCCTCTGATGCTGAATGAGGGCCGAACTCTGTCTGAAGGCTTTCCCACACACTTTACATTTGCATGGTTTCTCTCCAGTATGAATTCTCTCATGAATAATAAGTGTGGAGTGGGAACTTAAGGCTTTGCCACATTCATTACAGTTGTAAAACTTCTCTCCGGTATGAATTATTCGGTGTCTATTAAGTCGTGAAATAGAAGTGAAGCCTTTTCCACATTCATTACATCTGTAGGGCTTTTCTCCAGTGTGAATCCTTTCATGCTGAATAAGAGATGCACTCTGACTGAAGGCTCTGCCACATTCACTACACTTAAAAGGCTTCTCTCCAGTGTGAATTCTCTGATGGTAACGCAGGGATGAGCTAGACTTAAAGGAGTTGCCACATTCGTTACATAAGTAAGTCTTCTTTCTGGAATAAATTCTTTGACCTCCCGGAAGGGATGTGCAACTAGAAGCCTTCCTGCCTGGATTGTATTTATGGGGATTTTCTCGAGCATGAATTTTTTGATGTATAAAAAGACCAGACCTTCTGCTGAAGGATTTACTGCATTCTTTACATCTGTAGGATTTCTCCACAGTATGGGTTCTTAGATGTTTACAAAGGGATGCACTATGGCTGAAGGCTTTCCCACATTCTTTACATATATAGGGTTTCTCTCCAGTATGAGTTCTTTGATGTTGAATAAGAGCAGAACTTTGGCTAAAGGCTTTTGAACATTCTTTACATTTAAACAATTTCTCCCCAGTGTGGTTTTTCTGATGCTTACGGAGAGATGAATTATGAATAAAAGCTTTATCACATATATTACATTTGTAGCGTTTCTCTGCTATCTTGATTTTTGGTTGATTAAGTAAATTTGAATTCTGCTTGAAGCTATTTCTTTGGATTTCATATTTTGAGGGTGTTTTTTCTCTAGCAATCCTCTGTTGCTTAACAAAGACTGATTCCTGGCTGAAGTTTTGGTCAAATTCAGTATTTTTATGGCTTCTGTCTACAGTGAGGATTTTTGTATGGGTGATCGAAACTATTTGTAAGCTTTTATTTTTGTCCTTCTGTAATCTGCTTTCATATGTGCAAGGACTTTTTGATTCCAAGTCCCAGGGTTCATCCCTTTTGAGTCTTTTTCTCAACAGTCTCTGAAATGGTGAGTCTTGAGTATGAGTTGATTTTGTGATTTTGAGACTGCTCTCACATCCTGAACAAAACCAAAAAAAAAGATTATCAATGATTTGGGTGATTGGCTAAGACTAGATGTGTAAATGGAATAAATATCAATGATATCTAAATAAAGGTTTGCTATATGACTAAAGGATGCTAGCCAACAACAACAACAAAAACAGGAAAATAACACTGTATAAAACAATGGATAATGCCTGGACTGCCAGAATGAACAAAAGAATAAATCAAGCTCATTTAAGGAGAGAGAGAGAGAGTTAAGAGAGGCGAAAATAAAACTGAAGAATGGAGAGAAGAGATTAGAGGAAGAGTATGAATTGGGAAGTTTAGTCTGGTATCCAAAGCCTATGATGGACTCACATCTGTATTACTTCTAATTTTGAATATCTTCCCTTCTTTTTTCTATAGGTCTAATGGCTCAGAAACTTTCAGACTTAGCTGAAATGTTAACTCCGCTGTGTACCTTTTCCTGGCTCAGCTCTAACAATTCACTCCCCTTATTAAAGCACTTATTTGAGTATATGATGAGGTATGCATGTAAGTGAACACTATTTATCTATAGATGGTGAGAAAGCCTACCACAAATTCAGCACCAGTGATAACACTCAAAAAAAACAGAAATTGAGGATGCTTTCTCAGTATGATAAAATATATTTTACTTTAGTCCTAAAGCCAGAGACTCAATAGAGATACACACTTTGAGCTTTTTCTTCTAATCTCTTTAAAACACACACACCTAAGAATGACACAAGCTTGTTTTTCTTATTTATTTTTTTTCCTATTTGTGAACAGTTCTGAAATGAATACAACTTTGTAAAAGTACATATTAAAGCAACTTTGCAAAAGTCCATCTTTTCAAGGAGTCCTGTTCTTGGAACATCAGTTTTTCTGTCACCGGATGTTCGAAGGCAGGTTTTTAGTTCTAATCTAGAGTCAGTAATCCCAAGTACATCCAAGAACACCAGGGCCTTCACCCATGCTCACAGGGAAGGGGAAAGAAAGCTACTAAGTTGAGACAGGCAAATGGGAACCTGGCCAGGACTGTGGCATAGACACGACTACTCATCAGCAGTCCCAGGCCTCACACCTGATACCCAGCTTTGAGGAAAGGAAGGCCAGACATCCCATCAAGAGAAACAGGAAAGAAGGGACCAGCAGATAGCTTAATGGTTACATTGCTGGACTCTCATGTGTCAACCAGTTCGAGTCCCGGACCCGGTGGCTTAAACTCACACCAGGCACGTGTGTGTGCGTGCCCAAGATCCTAAGACAAGAATGGAGAAGGGATTGCAGCATGGCCATCCCCCCCCCCAGGGGGGTGATTTCTCACTTTCTGTCTCTCTCTCTCTCTGTCTTTCTGGTAAGTGCACATGCCCTATAGCAAAAAACTCTCCCACACTCCCCAAAAAACAGGGCAGAAAACAAATGTGATGCTGCCCTGCAAGTCCTCAGTGATCCACTCAGCTTCCCTTCAGGAGCAGCTCCCAAAGCTGAGGAGGGCGCTCACTAAGCACCTTCGCCCAGCATCAGGTCCCCGACATGGGACAAACTTGACTGCAGTCGCCTTCTACTCCATTCAATCCCACTGATACTCATGTCTCTCAGGCAGCAGGCTCCCTCGTCCATCGCGAGCTCCCAGTAAGGGGAAAGGAACAACTTTCTTCTCTGATCTATCACCCCAGTTTCAGCCCACACAGAATGCTCGAACTGAGCCCCTCTTAATGCCAGATTGGGCCCTGGCTACCTGCTTTCTCTTTATTTTGTGGTAGCTTTCTTCTGTTTCCACAAAATTAGTGAATTTCTCCAAAATGCAAGTTTAAAAAGGTAGACAACTGTGGTTCCCACATCACGACATGTCAACTGACAGTGAGTAGGAGCTCTCCCCAGTAGGCAACCTGTTCAGCCACTCCTATGGACCTGACAGCAGCCCCAGCCAAGCCCTTTCACTACCCCACCATCAGGCTCTGCACGCAGCTGCAGGTTGGGCCCTGTGGACAGTAATCCTGGGCTGTGGCCAGCTGCATTGGACTCCCCAGGGCCTGTGCCTGGCTCTCTGGCAGGGACCAAGTCCTGCGACTGCCACAGTTCTGTCCTGGCTCTTCTCCTCCCCCTCCTGCTGTCTGGACATGTGGCCGCAGTTCTGTCCTGCCCCCTCTCCCCTCTCCTGCTGTCAGGACATGCAGCTCTGTCCTGCCCCCCTGGCCTCCCCTCTCCAGACCTCTGCACACTCACCCCTAGGCCTGGACCAATTCTGCACACCCCAGTGGAGGAGTCCAACCTGGCGGGGCTCCAGGACCCATCTGAGCCCTTTGACCTTTGAGCGCTGCTTCTGGTTGGTTCAGTACGTTGGCAAGGCCGCTACTGTACGCCCCCCCAACCTTGGAACAATGCTTGGGTCAATTAGCATGTTGGCAAGGCCGCTTGCTATTCGCTCGGGGACTGTGGTAGCCTTGCTGGGAAGTGACCCCCCTCTGACTCCCCGATATACTACTATAAAAGAATTACATAGCTCCCTCATACATCTTGAGTGTGTGGTAGGATTTCCCGAAAAGTCCCCAGACCGCTCCCCTTTACCCTGATCACTTACTGTTAATTACAACGCTTCATTGGGCACAGTAAAGGGTGTGCTAAGTTCTTCTTGATCTTTGGAAGGCCCTTCAAGACACATTTGATATAAATAACCTTTTTACGTACAATAGGACTATGCTGAAACTGGCCCAGGATGCTCTCGTCCCATGGTAATTAATGTTCTAACAAAATACATAACAGTGGTGCCATAGGCTACACGAGTGTATCCACAACACCATAAACCCATTTTAAAGTTTTTCATTAACTTATTAGTCACTTCACCACC
>NW_006160131.1:67099-70668 GCF_000334495.1 Tupaia belangeri chinensis
TTTACTTGCATGTATCACATTTTCAATAAAAAGGCACGATGATTCCTAGCAGTTGTCACTCCTCAGAGAGCGATCTCTGGGAGTGTCCGGCTGAGGACGTGCATGAAAAGGCACCGAGACCTTAGTCTTCCTTTCCAGCATCGCCTCCAACAAGTCAACCCACCCCCGCCAAGGCTGGACCCCAGCACCCCGGGACTCCGGCCCTTCCTCAGGGAAGTCTCTGCAGACACCACCATCCTGTTCTGGATCACAGCTAGTTGTGTCTTTCCCATGTGGTCTCCCACAGAACCTGTCACTCTACAGCAGGTGCACGTGGTGTATTCACCCATATCTCTCATAGACCGTGAGCTCACAAGCATAGGATGTGTCCCTGCAATGTACAATGCTGCATGGAGTTCACTCACTGGGGGCAGCAAGCAGCGGGCAAGCTGGCAAACCAAGGTTCCCCAGAGCCGGCATCCCCCACGAAACAGCACTCAGCCCCCAAGTGCCTCTCCTGCTTCTCCTGATTTCTCAGGCTGGGTCCCAGACTCCTCATTCTTAGCCACCTCTCAAATGCTGGTTTCCCAGGATCCTGTCCTCTACTCTGCTCCCTCGCTGGCCAACTCAAGGCTGCCTACGTCACCTTCATACCTTTGGCCCCTGCCCTCCTGAGTGCTAACCCCATCCACCTTATATGCTGCCCACCAGCAGCCCTACCCAAGTGTCTCACATCTCAAATGAAAACCACCCTACACCCACATCACAAACCCCATGGCATGTGTGCTCATCCAGGCCCTGCTCAAAGACCTCCTGCCTACACTACTGCAAGAAGCTCTGCACGGCCTCCCACTCTGGTTCTGCTCACTTTCCACCTAACCTGCCTGACGCTCCCAAAGTAACCTCTCTTACTAAATTCAAAAGTCTACATAAAGACTTCATGAATAAATTCACCGATCAGGAACTAAAATGTGGCATGTAAATAAAGTCCCATTTCCTCAGGTCCTTTCTTGATCTCATTCCAAACGGAGCTACTCCTACCAGCCAAGGTACGTCCTCCCACCCCTGTGCTGACAGCATGTCACACACACAAGCAGGCACATCATTTTTACACTGTCTGTAATTTGCCTTGTCTTTGAGCTTCGCCCACTTCAGCACACTCATTTTCTCCAGCTGCTGTGAAACACCAGGGAAAGGGCACACTGCAACACCAGGGAAAGGGCACACTGCAGCCCCTCAGCTAGCCCTGGGACATTAAACTGCTTCTGATTCCAATCAATTTTCCTAAGAAATCGAGGACCACAAAAGCCTGCCAAGATTCTTCAGTTATTTCCTGTCACCCCTCAAACAAGTCACATCTCCAAAGCAGTCTACGGCATGGTCCTAGGGACCTCCCTAAGCTCGTTTCCTTTGTCTTCTTTCCCATACTTGGCCAACATGAATCATCTACAATTCCTCAGATACACTGTTTGCTGAATGCATTCATGAAAATACAGCCCCCTGAGGGAGCAATTAAGAACAAGAAGAGATCCCAAGAGCCCTGCCCCAGGAAGTGATGACCAGAGTGTGACAGGCACTCGTGTCAACCCCCAGATCCCTCTGCCCTCCCCTTCGTGAGGACCCAGAGGAAGTTCCCCACTGACACTCCAGGCTGCACGTCCTATTGTTAACACAATGTCATCAGTGCGGATTCCAGGGCACCTTGGGCCCATCCACTCACCTAGACAGGAGCCTCCAGAACTTTCTTTTTCTACCATCCAGGGGTCTCCTCCTTGCTGCAGCAGGGAAATCACTTTTGGTTTGGTAAATGGGAGTCCTGCTCATGGACAAAAACAAACATCAGGGACTTGGTCTTGTTTGGAAATAAAGACATATCCCAGGTTTGAGCAGAAAACTCAAAGGACGAAACAAAGAACCTTCACGGTGTGCTCAAGCAGTGCCCCGTGACAGAAAGTGACAGGCAGAAGGCAGGCAACTTACAGGGCACGACTCTGCAATATGATTACTTGTACGTTACCAAGATACAACCAACCAGCCTTGGTCAGTGGGGTACCATCTGTCTCCTGCAGAAGTGTTCAATGTACAGACTGAACTAAAAGCCATGAACAGGCACCTGTGGCAAGGACTTGCACCAAGTGCCTGTCCATGAGAGGGCTACCGATTCTATGCACAGATGGCCTGCACAGTGTCTACCTGTCTGCTAGCTAGAAGCGGGGATGGCAAGTGGCACATCAAGACGGCTGAGTGAGGCTCCTGGCTGAGACAAGTGAGAAACCACACATGCAGGAGGAAAACAGTGCCTGAGTCATGAGGAAAGTTTGTGAACTGTGTGGAGGTGGGAAACGGTTATCAATGCTCCCACGTGTGTATTAAGGGATCAATTCAAGTCTTTAAGGGGAAAGAAATGTCACCACTATTCTCGGAGATATGATTTGTATACAGCTGATGCAAAGCTCAGCTGAGATATTTTGTCAGTCCACAGCTTTAACTCCAGGAGGGAGGTACTGAGAAACCCCAACTCCTGTACTCTGTGTGTACAGGGGCACATCCTTACCCAGTGAAACCAGGTTGCTGTAGTTCTCCAGCATCACGTCCCGGTACAAGTTTCTCTGAGAAGGATCCAGTTTTCGCCACTCATCCCGAGTAAAGAGCACAGCCACGTCCTCAAACATCACTGACACCTGAAAAGGACACGCCATTCCAGCTCACCGAGGCCCACCTTCACACCGTGAAGCAGGCAACGAGGGATGGAGAACAGCAGACAGGCTACCCATGGAATCTTCTGATGCTGTGCAGGTCACTCGTTTACTGAACATCCAGCCAGGATAAACACTGGTGAAAACTGTGCTGGGTGGAGAAGTGCAACTAAAAGAAGGGTTTAAAAAAGTCCACCCACCAAGAACTGGGAGGGCAGGGGCTCACCTACCTGAGGCCTTGCTCCCGTCTGCTTAGTGGCCATGTCCTCCTGCCCGGCTCTTGTCTGCCGATGCCGATGGCGATGCCGATGGCGATGCCTCGGTCTCCAGGAGGCAGATCTGAGAAGAGGAGGAGGAGTCAGAAGGAAGCCCCGTCTGCTTCCCACCCTCAGCATCAGCTCCTGACACCTCCCGGGAAGGACCCCAGCTGCCTTCAGAGAGCGAAGTCGGGAGCTAAGTAAGAGGGGACACAGGGACAGGAGGACGGGGGCCGTCCTGGTCCAGGCCCCGACTCGGCCTGGCTCAGAGGGTTTCCAGAGAGCAAGACTCCGAGGTCCCTGGACCCCACCAGCAGCCGCCTCAGCCCGGGCCAGGCACCGCCTACGCGGCGCTGCCACGGCGCCCCGTTTCACAGATGCGGAAACTGAGGACGCGGCGGGGCGACTTGCCCCAGTCCCCCACCGGGGAGGAAGGCGCCCGCGGGCTGAGAGCGCGGGTCCTGAGCCCCTGCCCACCTCGTGCCCGCGGCCGCCCACTCCCCGCCGACTCCTGCCCAGGAGCCCCTGCAGCTTTGGAGGGGAAACCCTGCGGCCAAGGGCACGCGCTCGGGCGCGGAGGGCGGCGGTCCCGGAGGCCGGGCGACTCGGCGCTGCGGGCCCCGGGCAGCTCGGCCCG
>NW_006160131.1:88122-91267 GCF_000334495.1 Tupaia belangeri chinensis
CGACAGGCGCGGCTCGGCCTACCCGGCCCGGGGGCGGGGCTGTGCGCGGACAGGGCGGCCACGGGGGCCTGTGGGAAACGTAGTCCACGCGGGAACCCACGGCTTCTGGGAAGTGTAGTTCTCGGGGCTTGTGTGCCCGGGCGCCCCGCCTGGCCCACGCGCCCGGACCGCAGCAGGTCTACACCTGAGCGGTCTGTTTCACCGTGTATTTCCTTGGGCTCTGGATTCCGCGCACCTTGGGAAGGGAAGATTCCCAGACGGCAGTTCCTTGTGGCCCTGCGTTTGCACAAATGGTGGAAAGGCCCAGAGCCGGCTCATTTCCTCTTCGTCTCATTACCGCCCGGAAGGCCTGGATCATGTGTTGTGTGCTCAGCAGTTTTAAGTGATTTGAAATACATCAGTGAACAAACATTCCCCAGGAAAACGTTTTGAAGGGCAGGGAGCAGAACAGATAAGCTGCAAACATACATTTTGGAACATATGATTTGTGAAAAAGCAAAAGAACAGCAAGCTAAAAGCCCTTATCAATATAGACAAGAAAACCTTCAACAAAATATGAGCATACTGAATTTGGCAGCGCATTAGAAGTATTACACACCGTCTGGCCAGCAGGTAGTGTGGTGCTAAGGCTCTGGAGCTCACATGGCCAGCCCGGGTTTGGAGTCCAGGCCTGAAGATCATGTGCATGTGCTTGAGTACCCAAGGTCCCCAGCGAAGGGGTTATGAGGTCACACACACACACACACACACATTTATATATTTTATATATTATATACATATATATTATATATACAGTATGCTGTATATATAGTATACCATGACCAATAGGATTCATTCCCAGTATGAAAACCAATGTTATATACCACATTATTATGTATGCATTACTAGAATGTAGAGGGAAAAACACACAATAACCTCAACTAATGTGCCAAAAGCATTTGACAAAATCCAACACATTTTCATGAAAAATAATAAATTAGGAATGGAAGGAAATTTTCCTCAACGTGATACACGCCATACATGAAACACCCACAACTAGCATCATAATGACCGACGACTGAAAGCTTCCACCCTAAATCAGGAACAAGACAAGGATGTCTACTTTAGCCACTGCGATTCCTCGTAGTACTTAAAGTTCAAGTCTGAGCAACTAAGCAAAAAAGGAAAAAAAAAAAAAAAAAAGGCATCCAAATTGGAAATAAAGTGAAATAATCTGTTTGCAGATGACATAATCTTCTCATAATCTTTTGTCCCGACCCGGGGGGACAGCCGAACGGGTTTCCTGAGTGAAGGAGTGAGAGCCGGGGCAAGCAGCGTAGTGTTACAGCACGGAGACGACGTGTCGTCTGTTTATTGTGGGCAGCACGGTACAGCACAGAGACGACGCAGTGTCACAGCTCTTAAGGGTCGCGTCGTCTACTGTGAGCAGCACGGAGACAACGCGGTATCACAGCTCTTCAGGGTCGTCCGGAGACAATGTAGTGTTACAACTCTTCAGGGTCTCCCAGGTCGTCTGGAGATGATGCAGTGTCAGCTCTTCAGGATCTTCAGGGTCGTCTGGAGACTGCGCGGTGTTTCAGCTCTTCACGCTCTTCAGTTGTCGTCTTCCTGGTCGTCGTCGTCTGGCTACTGTGGGCCAGGCATCGTGGTTATATACACTCTGGTGGGTTGTAAACGGTGGGCCCTGATTGGTTGTTAATGGTGGGTTATGATTGGTTGCTTTTGGACCAATCATGAGGTGCTGGATATGCAAATTTGAGGGATTCTAGTGGCCAATCAGAGCAAGGTTTCGAAGGTCAGGTTTTTGGAAGGGAACCAATCATGGTAATTGTTTGCTCTCTGAGAAACCTCAGCAGACTCGCTGGTGTGCAGCTTCCCACAATCTTTCATTATCCTCTTGTGATTTGGGATATGCATACATACATGCCCCGCATGATTTTTGAGCCACTGGGTCTGAGACTTGAACCAGTGGCCCCCTATACTCTTTCTCCTCATTAAATGACCCATGTACTTGCTAGAGAAAGACAGAAGTTAGGGGAGGGAGGAAGCACCACCGCACCCCTCCCCGTGAGGAGAGGCCATGCTACAATCTTCTCTAGTTATGTTTGTTGTTTGGGGCATGTATACTCACATGCCCAGCATGTTTCTCAAGCCACCAGATCCAAGACTCAAAGCATACAGTTGGGAATGCCAGTGGGAATCCAGCTGCCTTAACTATCGCACCACCGGCTGGCCCAGCATGATCTTACATGCAGAAAATCCTAAAGATTCCACAAAAAAATAAATAAATAAATTCAACAAAGTTGGCCCGGTCCAAGCTCAGGTCAGCCACCTGAGTGGAACTGCCTCGGTGGGGTAGAACCAGCAGAATGGAGCAGCTGGGAAGTCCTAGGGTCACTCGGCCAGGAAGGATCCAAGCCCTTTCCAGCAGAGAGGAAAGACCTCCTCCCGCCCCTGTCCCCTCCAAGGGCTGTGTGGAGTGCTCAGAATGGCAGTATCCTCGGGGGGCAATTATCTGTGACTGAAGCCTGTTCTGGTCTCAAGAAAAAAATCAAACAACCCTAGAAAGTGCCAGTCATGTGTTTCCATGCTAACTGCCAAGGATAAAGCCATCACTGGTTAGAAGAGCACAGAGTAGGGACCAGCAGTTACTCCCATGTAGTCGACCACGGTTCGCATCCCGGACCCGATGGCTTAAAACTCACGCAGGACCTGATGCCGTGGGTGAGTCCCTGAACATCATCACTGACAACCTGACGGCATGCTGGACCTCACAGGGTCGCTTTGAAGGGACTGGTCTCCCTGCTCAGTGGAAGGTTCTTCCTGTGGACATGTGGCGTTGATTCGTTATCATCATTGTGTCTTTCTTTCTTTCTTTCTTTCCTTTCTTGACTCTATGTATTTGGCTAAGATTCCCTGCTTGTGTGTGTTTGTAATAAACCAATTTGTTAGGGAGTTCTTCTCTCCATGTGTCTTTTTATTTATTTATTTATTTATTTTAGAGAGGGTTTTGCTGTAGGGCTCATGCGCTTGCCAGAAAGAGAGAGACAGATAGACAGAAAGCAAGAAATCACCCCCAGGGGGGATAGCCACACCACAATCCCTTCTCCACCCTCCTCTCGGGATCTTGGGCACGCACGCACAC